>NW_023276807.1:270163910-270513910 GCF_003668045.3 Cricetulus griseus | reverse complement strand
TAGCCGCTATCTTTGTTTTTTTCCTCTTTTGCTGAGTCAGGAAATCTCTCTTAAAACAACCACTCAAGTTTCTGCTTGTCTCTAGCAAAACAGAGACCACCCAAGAAAACGCTGCTACAGTATTTTATTTAACAATCAATAAGATAAACATACACAATACATTCCCCATCAAGGCCCTTCTTTTTTTCTCCATTTTTAAAATTTGAATTAGAAACAAGATTGTTTTACATGTCAATCCCAGTTCCCTCTCCCTCCCCTCCTCCACTACCCCATCCCCCACTAACACCCTACCTATCACACACCCTTTCTGCTCCCCAGGGAGGGTGAGGCCTTCCATGGGGAGGGGGTCTTCAGAGTCTGTCATATCCTTTGTGATAGGGCCTAGGCCCACTCCTGTGTGTCTAGGCTCAGGGAGTATTCCTCTAAGTGGAATGGGCTCCCAAAGTCCCTTCCTATTCTAGGGATAAGTAATGATCTACTACAAGAGGCCTCAGAGATTTCCAAGGTCTCCTCACTGACACCCACATTCAGGGGGTCTGGATCAGGTCAGCTGTTTCTGTGGGTTTCACCAGCCTGGTCTTGACCCCTTTGCTCTTTGCTCCTCCTTCTCTGCAACTGGATTCCAGTTCAGTTCAGTGTTTAGCTGTGGGTGTCTGCTTCTACTTCCACCAGCTGCTGGGTGAAGGCTCTAGGATGGCATATAAGTCACTCATCAATCTCATTATCAGGGGAGGGCATTTAAGGTAGCCTCTCCTCTGTTGCTTAGATTGTTAGTTGGTGTCATCCTTGTAGGTCTCCGGACATTTCCCTAGTGCCTGATTTCTCTGTAAACCTAAAATGTCTCCCTCTATTATGATATCTCTTATCTTACTCTCCTCTATTCTTTCCCCAACTCAACCTTCCTGCTCCCCCAAGTCCTCCTCACCCCCCACCTCTTCTCTCCTTCTCATTCTCCTAGCTCCCTCTCCCCTCCCCCCATGCTCCCAATTTGCTCAGGAGATCTTGTCCCTTTCCTGGAAGGCATTTCTTTTATCAAAAAACTAGTAACTTGGAGTTTTATAAATGCTAGCTATTTGTTGTCAAAAAAATAAGTTCAACTAAAATGAAATAGTCAAGAAGGGTAGAAAATAATGTAACACAGCAAAAACACTTTAAGCAAAATAGGACAAAGAAAAGGAAAGTCAGACACAGCAACACAAAACCAAATCAAGTGTGAGGAGACAATGTAAGATGCAATCTACAAGAAGAGGTGGCCGTGACACATTTTATCTCTCTAAGTAACAGAGCAGGGAAATGTATATGGCAGAACAAATACAAACTAACACAAAGAGACCTTTGAAAATGTAAAACCTTAGAAGAGTCTTCATACATCCTGCCCCAGCTAGCTTTGACCCTGAACTTGACAGAGCCTAGTCACGTGAGAAGCAAATCTCAACTGAGGGAATTGTCCTTGTCCGAGTCAGTCTGGCCTGTGGGTGTGTCTATAGGGGATGATCTTGACTGTTTACTAATGTTGTGGGTCTAGCCCACTGTGGGTGGTACCATTCCCTAGCAGGTGGTCCTGGAATGTGTAACAAAGCTAGCTAAATGTGGGCTTGTGAATAAGCCAGCAAGTAGCATTCATTCCTCCCCATTCTGATTCAAGTTCCTGCCTGAGTTCCTGTCCTCATTTTCCTTACCGATGAAAGTATAAATCAGATAAATCCTTTTCTCCCTTTAGTTGCTTTTTTTTTTTTTTTTTTTGTCCAAGTGTTTATCACAACTGAGGAAAAAAAGCTATATATATATATATATATATATATATGATCACAGAACCATAAGTAATGGTGTAGATACATCAAATAATTCATTCTGCAAACCTGTTAAAAATCAAGTATGTAGACATGTCTACATTCTACAAACAAAAATGCAAATTATTTTCTAGATATATAAGACAGAAGTACATTATTACTTGCCTACCCCAAACCACCAGGAAATCCCAAAGGAACACATCCATGGACCATGTTCTGTGATTTTAGAACAATACCCTCAAAATCAGCAACTCGAAATTAAAACCAGGTCTCTAAACTCATCACTCTGGAGCCAGCTTCCACATATTTAGAAAACGCAAATCCCCTCTAGAGAGGTAACCCATAAAGTGGGGACTTGTGGGAATCCCCCACTTACAACCCCAACAAAACTGAGTCGACAACAAAAATCATTAGAAGGTGAAAAGCCCTGCTTCTGAGGGAGCTGCTCCAGAGCGAGACCAGGCTAGTATCTAGCACGTGATTCCCTGGGCCCAGCTTGGCTCCAGTCTTCTCCACCACCTTGTAACACCAGAGCAGAACTCTTATGAGGCTGTTCTAAAAATAGCAAATTGAAAAATTAAAAGAGGAAAAGGAGATTTCATTCCCCATAGCAGAGATCAATAGTCCATTTATGCCTTTTGGAAGGCATGCCGTATTTGGAAATAACTTGAGATGGTCTTCTGCTGCAGGTTCTTTATGAGGGCAGACAGAGAAGGGAGCTCTCTGCAAGAACCTTAGAGCCTGGCATGGTAAGAACTCTTCCTTGCTTGTGGTTTGTTTTTCCTCATGTGGTCTCTTGAGGCTCTGATTCTAAGGTATGCACCATCTGCCAGGTGTCTTCCCTGACAGGCACTCTGAGACCCCCTCTCCTCCTCCTCCTCTCCCTCCTCCTCCCTCCCTCTCTCTCTCTCTCTCTCTCTCTCTCTCTCTCTCTCTCTCTCTCTCTCCCTTACTCTATCCCTCTTCTCTTCCTTCTCTCTCCCCTTCCTCTCTCCCTTCTCTCCCTCTCCCCCTCTCCTCCCTCTTCCCCCCTCTGTCCCAGGAGGTGGGTAGCTCTCCCCCACAGTCTCCCCATGGTGACTGTAGAGATACTTGCCTCACCCAAAAACAGAGTAATGGGGACAAGTGTCCATCGACGGAACCAGAATCTAAACTCTTTGACCTCTGAGTAAAACAGGGTAAGGGTCTCAAAGAGAGTAGTCTAAGCCACATCGGAAGAACAGAGTCGATTTCATGTGACATCCCACAGCAAAGGAAGCTGACTTTTCAGGTGAACCACATATAAAAATGTAAAGCTTTAATTAAGTCACGGTTGGTACTTAAAATACCACAAAGCCACTGGAAGCTCATCAAAAGTTAATTGTGTTTTCACCTGAAAATCCACTGAAACTTAATGAGAGAGTTGGACCATGAATGAATGCCAGGTTCCGCAAAGTAAGGATTTAGTTTAGGGGATTATCCATGGAACCCAAGCGAGGTTTCTAGAAGCAGCAAGACAGGAATGAATAGCTAGCGCCCTTAAGCTAAGTCAGCCATGTTTTCATTGGAAATGGGATAAGGAAATAGGAGGGCTGGGGGAGCTGCCAGGAGACTAAGCGGTTACAGATTTACAAATCGTGCTTGGGAAGGACAACTCCCCCACCCACACACAGGAAAGACAACTCCCCCCCCCCACACACACACATACAAAAGGCTCTATTCTAGCATAAATGCTAAACAAATTCTTATAAAGGCAAGTAAGATGATGAATTCGTTTCTGAGATGCTAGGATTTTCTCCAGATGTTGTGCTGCCTAAGGCGGTTAGGGACTGAAGAAAGGGACATGAGACACCTAGCTGGGGAGATGACTCACATGGCTCAGTGCCTGCCCGGCGAGCATGGAGACCCGGGTAACGGGCAGCATCCACGTAAAAATAGCATATTCAGTGCAGCAGGCATATCTGCCATCTCAGTCCTGGGGAGACAGAGGGATCCCTGGGACCCAGTGGCCGGTAGGTCTACACCAGTTAGTGAACCCTAGGTCAATGAGAAACCCTGTCGCAAAAAAATGAAGTGGTAAGCCATTGAGGTAGACATCCAACGTCAACCTGTAACCTCCATATTTTCTAAAACATATGAAGTATGTGATTCAGGGGAATCTTTCTGCTGACATTGCACAGTAGGAAAAAGAAAGCTTGCCCTGCTGGTGACGTTCAACGTAATACCTTCATAGAAAGTCTACTTTCTATGGTACTGAGATAATTCTACTATTTTGTTTGTCTACTATACGTCTACTGATTACTGATTTGTCTGGCTTATTGTTTTCTATCCAGCCAGCCTTAATCATTCATCCAAGGACATAATTACCCTTTATAAAGCACCCTGACAGTGCTGTCTTATAAGTGAAGAGCTGAATCCATGAACATTTCTTAACTTATGAATTAGGTCCATGTCTTCTCCTGCTTATTTTTGTTTGTTTTGGTTTGTTTTTTCACATTCTATACTTCGTTTCTTCCCTGTCCACATAATCTTGTGAAATTACAATAACTCTCCTATTGTGTCTTTTTTTTCCTTTTATTTCAGAAGTTTGTTTTATATGCACTGCCTTCTGAAGTAGGTTGTTACTTATTCTTATTCCTCCAAACTGGCATTCGGGGTATTTCTTTCCTCTTACATCCATTGCTGAGTGTTTTAGTTCTGTTACGTTTCTGCAGCTCCATGGAGTATTTTAATTATGCCTCATTCCTTCAGTATTGGCCTGAATTTGCCCACATTTGCCAGATGCCTCAACTTTGAGTCCACTGTTCACTTCAGATTTTTCTGTCATGGTCATTTTGTTTTCGCCTGAAGACTATTATCTGTTAGAATTTTTCTTGCTGAATATCTAAATGGAACAAACTATCTCTGTTTTGGATTGTTTGAAAAGATCTTCTCTCTCTCTCTCTCTCTCTCTCTCTCTTATTCTCAAAAGATGCTATATCTAGGTTTTGATGCCTCTATTGTCAGTTTTCTTCCGTCTTCGCAGATGTCTGTTGTTTTCAGGCAAACACAGTGTCTATTGGGACCTGAGCAAAGTGCCCATAGCTTCTTGGGAAGCTATGACTTTTCTCTATGGGGATCTGTAGTATATTTTCATGGAGACACACATGCTGTTGGTTTTTATTTTGCTGTATACAGTAAGACATTTCTCTGCACTCTCCTTGCTCTATGTTTTTACCTGGGAGTTTTGAATCTGTAGGTGAATGTTCTAGCTATAACCTCTGAGCTGTTCTTTTTGAATGTTGCTTATGCCTGGTCTCTCTCTCTCTCTCTCTCTCTCTCTCTCTCTCTCTCTCTCTCTCTCTCTCTCTGTCTCTCTCTCTCTCCTTTCTTGTTGCTTTCCTGGGCCTTAATGAAAGTTCAGTGAATTCTTTGAATTTGCAGAAGTAGAGAAAACCAGCTATCTGTTCATTGGTTGGTTTATTGATCACCCATGCTATACATTCTAAGGTGTTCTTTTTTATACCATAAAATTTGACACCATTTAAAATCATTTCTCAGTACAGGAGGGACTAGATTGGTTATAAATTTTATCCATGCCTTGATCTTTCAAGATTTATATGGAAAATTTTTATTATCTCTGTACTGAACAGCCTTCTTTCTCTGCTCCAGAACCAAGCTGGATTACACATTATCATAACGAAGTGAATGCCACTGTATAGTTTTTAGTAATGTTGATGGGACATGTTGGACCAGATTCAGTGTTTCATCATGTCTGAGTCATCGTGTCTCAGTGTATTCTCCTGTTGCTGTGATCAGATACCCCAACAAAAGGAACAAGAGAGAAGGGGGTTGTTTGGCTTACAATCCAGCGTATAGTCTGTGGTGGCAGGGAAGTCACAAGAGCTGGAGAGTAAGGCAGCAGGTGAAGAAACAGAGAGCAAGATGAATACAGGGCTCAGCCACTTCCTCCACTCATCCACAGACAGGATCCCCTGCTTAGGAAATGGTGCCACCCACAATGGGCAAGTCCTCCCGTCTCAGTGAGTGCAACCGAGATAATTCAACTCAGACACAAGTAGAGGAAACCCCATCTATAAACCCCTTAGTGAGAGTCATCCACAGGCGATTCTGGATTGTGTCAAGCTGACAGTTAAAACCAACCACACATCATAGGAGTGGCAGTCCTGGTTGTGATGGTGAGCTCAGGTGGCCTATACTGATGTAGATTGTATCAGATCCTGGTGGCTTCCAAGTTACAGCTGGTTAATAGGAACTGTAATCTTTTTGTCTTGGGATTCTCTGTTTAAAAGTAATAACGGCATCTCGGTTTCTAAAGGAGTCCTCTATGGCTTCCTCCAAACGCTAACAGTTTTTAAGCTTATGGATGAAGTTGGGTGTGGTGGCACTCACCTTTAATCCCAGCACTTGACAGGCAGAGGTGGGTGGAACTCAGAGAGTTAGAGACCAGCCTGTCCTACATAGTGATTTCCAGGACAGCCAGGACAACATAGACTCTCGCTCAAGCAAAGTTTATAGATGAGTCTTCTTCTTCTTCTTCTTCTTCTTCTTCTTCTTCTTCTTCTTCTTCTTCTTCTTCTTCTTCTTCTTCTTCTTCTTCTTCTTCTTCTCTCTTGTTCTTTGCCCTGTCTAAACTCTCTCTCCTTCCTACTGGACTCTGTCTACCTGACACATCTGCTTTATGTTTTTACCCTGAAAAATGAATTACACTTTTGGTCGGTCTTGAAGATTTTCATGGTTGTTTTTGTACTAAATTTTATCTCATACCTTCGCCTTTTTAAAGTTGAATCATTTTGAGCTCAAAAAACAATTATTTCTATTTAATCTTTGTTAATCCAATATGATTATAGCCTTTGAGTTTATAAGATCTATCATTTAGGCTGATATGAATAATGATTATAGTGTTTTCAAAATTATTATTCACCCAGCTCAAATATTATTCATGTCATTGCTTTATATTTTATAAGTATAATCATAGGATTGCTAAAGATATGGTTATGTGAATAGGTGTTTTGAACTGAAACATTGCTTCCTGTTAGTTCTTACTAGATATAATTGAATAGACTTTATAGCTTATTTCAAGCTCTTTATTTGTTTTTTTTTCTTTATTTGGCATTCTTTCACTTATCATGTTGTGTTGACCATAGGTGTTTCTTTGACTAGTTTATATTTAGGATATCAGTTTGAAATTCAGTTCTCAGGTACCACTAGCTGTATTTAGGTGCTCAGCAACCACCCGTGGTCATGGATCCCCTACTCAGGCATATAGACTATCAAACAGTTATAGACTACCAATGTGGAAAGCCTTATGGGGAATCTACACTCTTCCAGTTCTTTCACAGTTATAGACTACCAACGTGGAAAGCCTTATGGGGAATCTACACTCCTCCAGTTCTTTCTTGTGCCACAGGACAAGTTGTAGCACCAATAGATACTGAAACTTCACTGTGTTCATCTGTTTTCCATTATTATAATCAAATAGCCTGGCTGGATACTAGTCTGCATAGTGTTCCTTTTGGGTATGCGAAGCATGTTTTATTTGTCCACCCAACGTTAGCAATTATTTCTATTTAATCTTTGTTAATCCAGAATGATTATAGCTTTTGAATTTATAAGATCAATAATTTAGGCTGACCCTGTATCTTGGCTATTGCAGAAAATGCTGCCCAGAACACGGCGGTGTAGTTATCTTTTCAGTATACTGGTTCATTCCCTTTGGAGCTATGTTTAGTAGTAGAGTTGAGAGATCACCTGGTAGTTCTAGTTTTAGTTCTTTGAGGGGCCTCTGTGCTGATGGCTATGCCAATTTACATTCCCGTCAATAGCGTGCAAGCGTCTCCTGTTGTATACCACCTTGCCAATACTTGTTGTGTTTGTTTTGCCTTTCTGCTGACTGCTGACTAGTATACTCCTGATGGTTTATGACAGAGAGCAGTATGATGGTGACAGGCTAGGTGAAAGGTTGGGGGAAAGGAGAGATGGGGGAAACATTAGCCAATGGATGCCTGAACTCAGGCATGAATTTCAAGAGATCTTTTGTACAGCAAGAAAGCCATAGTTAGTTGTAAATGGAGCTCTTAATTGGTCTAAATAATAAAAACCCAGATATAGAGGAAAATGCTGAAAGTTCAGAGAGAAGAAGGAACAAACCAAAGCTACCTTTACTCATTAGCTTCCCAGCAGAAAAGAGAGAAAGCTCCTGTTTCTTCCCATTTATATCTCCTCTCTGCCCAGCCATCTCACTTCCTGTCTCTGCCTGGTCAGCCTCTCACTTCTTATCTATCTGTATAGACCTTCAGATCTCTATGGTTAGCTAGTGGCAAGCTCCATCCTCTGATCTTCAGGCAAGCTTTACTTGTACAAGCAAAATAACACCACAGTTAGTGATGGCATAGCCTCAGTAAGTACAACAGAGTAGATGTTAAATACTGTTACCATAAACGTGATAACCATGGACACTGGAGACTGCCTTAGTGGTTAAGAGCACTGGCTGCTCTTGTAGAGGACCTGGGTTAGTTCCCAGCATCCACCATGGAGATTCACAACCAGCTGTAACTTAAGTTCTAGGTAAGACAATGACTTCTTCTGGCCTCAGTGAGCTCTTGCACACACATGGTGTAAATATATTCATTCCAGCTCACACAGGTATGCATAAAAATGAATTTTAAAGTGATAACCACGTACAGTTATGCATTTGCTAGGATTGCAGGCATATACTCACCATGCCCAGCTTCTGTTAATTGTTCAAAAGTTAAAAATGAAACAAAAGCCTCAACACTGTAGCTGTCCTCCAAGCATCTTAGTCATGCCAAGGGCTGTGGTGGGCGATTCCCTCTCTGCTCTGTAAAAGGCTACTGTTGCTTTGCATGGTGGTCAAAAGGATGCCGTTTCTTTCTTCAGCCTCATAAGTTTCTTTGACTGAACGTGAGGTCTTTCCTCTGTTCTTTCTGCCAGCTGCTCTAGCTTAGATCAGCATCCTGCTCTGACCTCATGGGAGAGGGATGTGGGAGCCCTTTGGTGACAAGAGCTACTTCATGCTTAGAATCTGGGCTAGTTTGGGCATATTTATGCATGCACGTATACATCTCAGCCTGAGCTAGTGTGTGTATATGCATGCACGTATACATCTCAGCCTGAGCTAGTGTGTGTATATGCATGCATGTATGCATCTCAGCCTGAGCTAGTGCGTGTATATGCATGCATGTATACATCTCAGCCTGAGCTAGTGTGTGTATATGCATGCATGTATACATCTCAGCCTGAGCTAGTGCGTGTATATATGCATGCACGTATACATCTCAGCCTGAGCTAGTGTGTGTATATGCATGCATGTATACATCTCAGCCTGAGCTAGTGCGTGTATATATGCATGCATGTATACATCTCAGCCTGAGCTAGTGTGTGTATATATGCATACATGTATACATCTCAGCCTGAGCTAGTGCGTGTATATGCATACATGTATACATCTCAGCCTGAGCTAGTGTGTGTATATATGCATACGTGTATACATCTCAGCCTGAGCTAGTGCGTGTATATATGCATGCACGTATACATCTCAGCCTGAGCTAGTGTGTGTATATATGCATACATGTATACATCTCAGCCTGAGCTAGTGTGTGTATATATGCATACGTGTATACATCTCAGCCTGAGCTAGTGCGTGTATATATGCATGCACGTATACATCTCAGCCTGAGCTAGTGCGTGTATATGCATACATGTATACATCTCAGCCTGAGCTAGTGTGTGTATATATGCATACGTGTATACATCTCAGCCTGAGCTAGTGCGTGTATATATGCATGCACGTATACATCTCAGCCTGAGCTAGTGTGTGTATATATGCATACATGTATACATCTCAGCCTGAGCTAGTGTGTGTATATGCATGCATGTATGCATCTGAGCAATCTGTGTCGTCTCTGCCACATTGCAGGACTGACACTGCTAAATGCTTTTAATAAAGGATGGCCTTCTTGACACAAGGTCACCTGGAGGTTGTCCTTAGCCATTCTTGTGATCAGCTTCTTATCATTCTATGTCCTAAAATCTAAGTGTGTGGCTTGACTTTTCCATAAAAGAAACTCAGTAGGCATGCCTTCCTGTGGAGTAAGTCCCTCTCAGTGTTAGCAGATTAGAAGTAGCTTCAGAACAAATGTAAAGGAAGATAAAATCACTTGAGTGTTTCTTTTTAGTATTAGAGGATCGACATGCAAAGACCAGAATAATTTTATTTACAAGAGATGGCCTATGTTCCTTCCCACATTCCACTCTGGATTAATAGCATTTGGAAGGAAGTGATACACAGTCTGATTCAACTTCCTCTGACGGGGAAATAAAACAAATGCCATATGCTATTGTTCTTCTGGAAGTCACAGCATCAACAGTTAAGGTGATCAGAACACGACAGATATGTAGGGGAATTTATAATTTCAGTCTCCCCCCAGTAGGGAGACTTGGCTTTGAATCTCTTGTGGCCTGGCAGGAATACTTGTAATTAAGTGTGAGGTGAACACAGATGGCCTGGTAGTCAATCTACAATCAACAAGAAAGGACACTTCAGTCAGATATGTGACATGAAATTAGAACAAAGGAAGCAAACCAATATGTTCAGACTCTTTCCTTTTAGGACAAAGGAGAGGAAATATAGATTAGGATCAATTATTTAACATGGTTTTCAAAGCTCTTTGTGGGTAAGGGTACAGCAACCCCAAACATACAATCCTATCTGAGTACTTTGTTTAATCTCACCAACATTTGCCAATATCCCTCCATGTACAATATACTATGGGTTACAATCTATTTATTCAAGACATATTTATGCAATACCTTCTCTAAGCTACAATGGTCAATGAATTAGACAAGATTTGTCTACTCACAGAGCTTATATGTAAGTCTGAGGACAGAGGGGAGCCATAAAAGAGGCCAATGACATTAAGAAGGCTAAGAACTACAACACATGATGACCACAGGGCTTCAGGGAGTCTTGTAGGCTTCCTGGAGGAAGGGGTATTGGAGCTAAGACTTAAACCAAGAGAACAAGAGCCATGCCGTTAAAGTGGAAGAAAAGGGTGAGTGTTTCAGAATTCTCACTAAAAGAAGGAAGAGGGGAGGGAGTAAACAGCCAGGGTTTAAAGAATGAAGGTGTGAATGAATGAATGAATGAATGAATGAACAGATCTTCATGCATGGGGGCTGTTTTCTGCTCCACTGGCATTTAGAAGAGAACTGAAGCATTCCAGGGGGTTCGTGATGAGAGAGATTCCTATGTAGTATAGGTGATCCATGAAAAGATAAGCAGTGTCCTCATTCTGGGGTTGTAATTTAAGTAGTTTGAACATACATGGGCACCTTGATGGATGTCAGGTTTAGATGACCACATCCATGTCCTGTAGGTGACGCCCATCTGTAGAGTCACTTACTGAAGACTAATCCATGAACAGTTGTCACACATGCCAAACACAGGCGTCTTCCTCTATGTGTTATCTAACTGCTCCAAGACCTTGAACAAGGCCTACTTACAGTCAAGGAAACTCACTAGGACAAGGGTGCTAGGCCGTCCAATGAAACCTCTCCATTGAAAAGAGATGCTGACTCTTCTGAGGCCGGTGATAGAGGCAGGACAGTTATTGGGGGAGGAGTGTCTGGGTGAAGGATGAGCTCCAGGGATGGAATATTTAGGCCACAAACCCAGATGAGTCTCCCCTTATCAAAGGTATACCTGACACCATGACAGCAGACTCCAGGAAAATGGAGTTTCTGGACAGTAGGTTGACAATTACACACTGTTCAGAGACTAGAATAAAGCATGGGGCTGATTGGCACAGCAAGGAAGTAAGGCAGGATAGCCAGTATTTCTGGAGTAAATAAAAATGCATTCATATTCTGGCTCTATCTACACTTAGTCCATACTAAATAGAGATGTTGCAATATCTGCATTATTCAGAGATTTTCTAGGTTGCTGGTTATATTTGGAGGCCATGAAGGGTCCTGGGGACTTAGGACTCCCCGGTTAGTGGCCTCTTGAAGTCAGGAAGGGCACTGAGGGCTTAAAGTCCCTTTAATGGCCATGTTATGAGGCCAGCGATGACACTTGGACTTAGGAGGCCACTATTGTTCACATCCTGATGTCAGGGAGGGGCAGGTGAGGGGGCAGGTGAGGGGGCAGGTGAGGGGGCAGGTGAGGGGGCTAGTCACTGGTGAGGGAAGAGAAGATGGGGTGCAGAGAGATTAATGGAAGTAAAAATGAACAATGACAATAAATACACTATTTTAGAAATTAATGTTGAAACATAGGATAAAATAGAAAAAAGTAAAGAATACAAAAAGCTCTTTTAAGCAACTTGATTATAAGTAAATGTGTTTCCAAGTTTATTACAAATACTGTCTAGCCAGCTGGAGACTGTTCTAGTAAGGGCGGATTACAGAAGACAATGTAGAGATTATCACGGCTAGACTGACTCAGAAGTGAAGTCACTTGACACAGTCCGTAGACTCTTGGCTGATTCTCCAGCTGTGGCAGGCAGAGGACTCTTAGGATGAGTTTTAATCCCACTATCAGAAAACTGTCTCACATGTGATGGGTAAAGTTCTAATTTCTTTTCTAAGGGGACATTGAAGGGGAATCTCACTGTCAACTTGACTGGGTTGAGAATCACCTAGAAGGTACAGCTTTGTGTGTGTCCTTGGTTCCAGAGAAGATTGGCTGGAGGGGAGAGACTCATCCTCAGTGTGGGTGGCATCATTACAAAGAGGCGAGGGGAGAAGAGTACTGAACTCCCTCCTCTGTCTCCGCTTCTGTGTGTGAACTTAGCTCCTCCGCTGTGATGTGGACTTAGCCCCTCTGCTGTGCCTTCTCACCACGATGGACTGCACCTCAGAGATGAATTCTACAGGTTGGATGAGATGTTATGTGAAAGTTCTTTAGTTCAGCACCTGGTCCATACAAAATGGGCAGTGTTGTTACTGCTGGGAAGACCTTCTATTAGTCTATGCTCAGCAGTGGAGTCCTGAGAGTGAGGGCATGAAGCTCTTCTATCTAGTCTATGCTCAGCAGTGGAGCCCTGAGAGTGAGGGCATGAAGCTCAACCTTCTCCAGTATCAGCCCTTATTTTCCATTTTGACCCTGAAGATAGTGTTTCCAGTGAGCTCTGATGGGTTATCATTAGAAGCACTGCCTAGAAACTCAGTGCGTCTCACTGGACTGTTGATTGTTATAAAAAGATACTCTGAATTCTTTGTTAAACTGAATCTTTTTAATTGAAAATTTGGAGGTGCAGTCCATCTTGGGGGATTTAAAGGTAAACTTCAAATACACAATGAGATAGTAGAAAAATACAGCATTTTAAAAGAATATGACCAGAGTGTGGTTCCTAGCACCCATGTTGGGAAACTCACAACCACATGTCACTCCAGAACCAGGGGATCAACACCCTCTTCCTGTATCTCAGGGTCGCTGCCCATATGTGTGTTCATAAAGATACACACACACACACACACACACACACACACACACACACACACACACGAATAAAAAGTGAGGAAGAATGGGAGCTGTAAGGCTGTAAGGTAGACCAGTAAGCTAAAAAAGGGAACGTATTGTGGTTCAAACTGGAAACATCACACAGAGACTCATTTTAAATGTTATGCTCTAGGGGGTGGTATTGCCTGAGAGGCTATAGGACCCTTAGTATGTGGGACTGGGGCCATTCTTTGATGTTACACCCAGCCTCTGCTCTCTGGTCTACCATGATGTCAACAACTCTAAAACATGCACCCACCACCATGGGCTGAGCTGCCTCAGCCAGGCCCTCCTGCTATGAAACCACAAGCCCAAATACCCATTTTTAACTCAAGAGGGAAGGTGTTAGAGAGGAGGGGAGTCAGAAAGTTCAGGTAAGGCTCTGCTTTCCTTTGCTAACGGCACTATGCTGGCAAATGACCCCTTCTTAGTACAAGGAAATCATGCGTTACATTTCTAACCTTTACCTTTTGTGAGCTCTTCTTCAGCATCGTTTTGTTTCCAAAAACATAAGTAAAAAATCTGCCTACCCCAAATTACTAATTCTAATTCCTGATGCATGGACTGTGTTTGGCCTTCAAAAGGCCACTGTGTAGTATGACAAATACTTTCTAGTAGAAACATATCTGACCTTGAATGAACTAGAGATTTTCAATACCCAGTGTGAGATGGGTCTGCTTCTTTACTCACTTGAACAAAGGATCTGTTTTAAAAGAAAATCAAGCAGTGAAGAAATGATTAATTTTGTGAAAGTCCCTAATCTTTCTAACACGCCCAACCCCATTTCCTGGGAAAAACAGAGGCATCCTTTCAAATGCTTCCCATGCCTCTGCAAACATGCTTTTATTATACGTAATTCACGCATATTTTAGTACACAGATGAGATTGTTTACATCCTCTTTTGTAATACAGTTTTGAATATTATTTAATTGCCACCAAAGCAGTACATTATCAGCAAACAACGTGGAAATTAATTCCCCTTTGTTTTAATGGTTGACGTGGTTTTTAATTTTCCTTTCTTCATTGATTCTGTGATTGAGAACAAAACCCAGAGTTGTAGACGATCAAACTTCAAGCAAAGGAAGATAGCATGATGGTAAGAACAATTATTCCTTCCGGAGTGGATCAGAAATCAGGTCTTGGATGAGCTGTCAGTCCTTTCTTTGATGGCAAAGGAGGAGGGACATTCTAAGGAAGGACCAATAGGAATGAAGGCTTGAAAGCACATTGCTGTAGCTTATAACTTGGAGGTCGAATGATGGAAATTCTACAACTTCAAGACCCTGAACGGGCTGCACAGAGGCCACCCTTGTGCATGTAATGGGGCATTCCCTTAAAGAGTCCTCAATGTAGATGAGTTCTCTACTCATTCCTAAACTCTATCTCTAGCACATGAGAAGTGAATAGGAACCGAGGACATCCATGACACCTGAACTCATCTGGTCTGAGGCTAGGTTGGGTCAGGTTTAACCAATACTTGCATGGCAGAAAACAGACATGGTGGAAGCATGTCACAATGTCCTTGTTTTAGTCCACAGAACGAAGCTCTTTCAGAGACCTAAGCACTTTTCTTCAGAATGTAGCCCCAGGATGAAAGCTGTGAGCTGCTCTAGCTGGCCAACTCCTAGGAATTCCTCTGTCCTCTATTGTTGAAAACACATTCATCCCAGCCCACTGTTAAACAAATGGCTTCCAGCTGCCTGTGTTCCCAGTCAATTTTTATTTATTTATGTATTTATTTGTGTGTGTGTGTGTGTGTGTGTGTGTGTGTGTATGTGTGTGTGTGCGCGTGCACACGTTTCTGTACATGTGTACGTGTGTGTACCATAGCATGAGTGTGGAGATCAGAGGACAACTTCTGGAAGCTGGTTCTCTGTCCTTCCACCACATGAGTTCAGGGATGGGACTCAGACCTGGCAACGAGCCCCTATTCATTGTACCATGGTTCAGGTTCACTAATTTTATTTCTTTTAGTGATGTTTAGTTTGGGGTTAGTTTTTTTCTGTGGTTGTTGTTTAGGGATACCTCTTAGGAAGTTAGTTTGAATTTTGTGTAATTATTAACCATTAGCTGTTCTTATACCTAAAAATTATGTTTAGTCTGATATAGTGGGAAATTACCAATACGGAGTCAGGTAGAAATAAAAGGGTATTTAATAGGGAGAAGCCTTACTTACAGAGTGACCTAGCCAGCCAACGTGGCAGCAGTCTGTACAGCAAGTACAAAAGTGAAACCGAAAGAGCAAACTCAGTCACACTACGTCACTCTGACCACGCCCTCACAAGCATGGTCAGGCACACCTGTAGCCAGCCCCTAAGAAGGCGTGGCTACAGCTTCCCCTACAGTCTGATATATACAACTACCCTGTTCTCTTAATAAATTAAAATGATGCTTTGAAATTATAATATAATTAGATGATTCCACTTCCCTTTCCTCTCTCCAAATCTTCCCGTGTGTCCCCCTCCACTTGCTCTCTTTCAAATTCATGGCCTCTTTTTCTTTACTTTCATATATGTTATATAATTTCTTTTTTTCTTACTTTATTCTCTCAAACATTACATCCCAACTGCAGTTTTCACTTCCTCCACTCCTCCCAGTTCCTTCCCCTTCTCCCCCAGATCCACTCCTCCTCCTTTTCCCTTCAGAGAAGAGCAGGCCTCCCAAGGATAGCAACCAAAAATGGCCTAACACATTTCAATATCAAGGCTAGCCAAGACAACCCAGTAGGAGGAAAGGGGTCGCAAGTACAGACAAAAGAGTCGGAAACACCCCACAACCACTGTTAGGAGTCCCACAAAAACAGCAAATTTCACAACCACAACAACATGCAGAGGACCTAGCACACACACACACACACACACACACACACACACACACACACACACACACACACACACACACACACAGGACCCGTGATTGTGGCTGCAGTCTCTGTGAGCTCCTATGAGCCCTGCTTAGCTGATTCTCTGGGCTGTGCTCTCCTGGCCGCCCTGGCTCCTACCATCCTTCCTTCTGTCTTCTTTGGTTACCTGAGCTTTGACTAATGTTTGGCTGTGGCTCTCTGCATCTGCTCACACCAGTTGCTGGACGATGCCCCTCTGATGACAATTGGACTAGGCACCAATATGGTGTGGCAGAATAGGAGGATTCATTGACTTTTTTTTTTTTTTTTTTTTTGGCCAGTGTCTCTCTCCTGGGTCTCTGGGTCCTGACCATCCAGGCAGTGTCAGGTCACTGTGTCTGTCCCTCTCCTGGGTCTCTAGGCCGTCCTGCCTCTGGGGCCTGGCCATCCAGGAAGTGTCAGGTCAGTGTGTCTGTCTCTCTCCTGGGTCTCTGGGTCCTGGCCATCCAGGCAGTGTCAGGTCAGTGTGTCTGTCCCTCTCCTGGGTCTCTAGGCCGTCCTGCCTCTGGGGCCTGGCCATCCAGGCAGTGTCAGGTCAGTGTGTCTGTTTCTCTCCTGGGTCTCTGGGTCCTGGCCACCCAGGCAATGTCAGGCACAGCTCCCTCTTGCGGCCTGGGCCTCAGGCTGGATCAGTCATTGGTTGACCACTCATACAAGTTCTGTGCCACCTTTACCCCAGCACATCTTGTAGGCAGAACAAATTGTATGTGGAAGGTTTTGTGTTTGGGTTGACATCCCAAGCCCAGTGCTGGGAACCTTGCCTGGCTACAGAGATGACTTGCTGGGGTTCCATACTCCCTACACTCTGTAGATTTCATGGAGTCTCCACTCACTAGATTTTTACATAGCTCCACAAATTCCCCCAATTTAAGTCATCTGGGCTTCTTAAATATTTTATTTAATATGTACATGTTAAATCATTACATTTTTACATATTATATAATATAAAAAGTTATATATTATACATAACAAAAATAAAACATATATTGTAAATGTAAATATTCCTAAACATAGCCTGCTCATACTGTATAATGTTACTTGTATATATGTTTTCAGGGTTCAGCATGTGGTACTGGATAGCAATTTTGTATGTTCTTCCCTGGAGAAGACTATTTCTCAGTGTTTCTTAGTTGTCTGAGGCCTTGTATCATGGCTGCCTAAACAAGACCTGAACAAGGACAATACCAACAGATGTACTAACATGGATGGGAGATTAAAATCTTAAAAAATAAACAGAAAAATAAAGCAAATAAGCGAAATGAACTTAATCAGCAAGGCAGATAGAAAGGCAGGGGAGCCATGGGAAGGGGGGGGTGGCACTGAGAATCGAAACTTCCAAAAGAACATTCATCTAAGGCCTTTCTCCTCTTCTAGCTGTGCCTCGTCTGTGTACTCACTAGTGACAGCTCCAGTCCAATGGTCACACTGATGACCCAGTCACTGATGACAAGGCAAAACCAAAAGTCATGATTTAGGGAAATAAACTAATAGAGAGGAGGGGATATTGGCAGGGATGGGGTGGGGGAGAAAGTAATCAGAGTATATTATATACATGCATGATATTGCTAAATAAAATCCATCAATTAAATTATGTAAATGGACGTCCACTGTGCTGGACATTGTGTCATCCAGCAATTCTTTTCTCTAGCAAAGCTGAGGCTCTGGCAGTACCTGAAGCAAAGCCCCATGCCAGGCCTCAGCATGCCAGGCTTCAGTGACGACACAGAGCTGTGCCTCCATCCCTTCTATCCCTGACATCAGCACCTGCTTCTGGCTAGCTTTATCACTTATAACTTCAGAGCCAACCGAAATGGATTTTTATAAATCTCAAAGCATCCCCGTATCACCGTCTTTGTTCCCATCTCGGGAACACTGGCTATTGAAGAATGGAGCGGGTATTCAGAGAGCGGGAGAGCTCTGTTGCGCTATATTTGATCACACTGTGTGAAGATGTGTCTCTGTTTTACCTCACCTGCCTAAGCCACCTTCTTATTGGTTTAATAAGGAGCTGGATGGCCAATATAGGTAGGCAGGAGAGGATAGGCCAGACTTCGGGGAATTCAGAGGAAGAATCTGAGAGGTAGGTTATTCAGCAGCAAAACATGGAGGAAGTCAGATGTACTGCACTGAGGAGAGGTAGCAACCATGTGGCAGAATGTAGATTAATATAAATGGGCTTATTTAAGTTTTAAGAGCTGGCTGGGAACAAGCCTAAGCTAAGGCCAAGCTTTCGTGATTAATCAGAAGTATCTGTGTCATTATTTGGGAGCTGGCAGTCCAAAGAAAGACCAGCTACATTTGATGCCCAACATGGATGCACAGAAAAGCAAAAGGAACATTTTCACAGAGGCAAAGTGTGCACAAAGCCAGGTCCAGATTGAGAAAACCTCTGAACAGGTTCAGAATGCTTGAACATGGCTTAAGTGCTTAAGAAAGAAAAGAAAAGTGGTGTAGACAGTCATAGAAAAAAAATATTTTGAAAATAATAAAGTCTTTAAGGAAAGAGTAAAGTAATATAAAAAGAACAGGGCACCTAAGGATGGGAAATACCATGACACAGGACATTTGAGCCCTACATAGTGCTTTATTAACTTTAAACTTTTAAAACTCTAATGAACAAGACATTGTATTGTGGGAGAAAACTGCTGAATTAAATCAGTCTATATATTTTAAATATGTCTTAACTTCAGAAAGAATGTCAGGAAATGTGTTGGGGGAGAGGTTATCTCTTTGTTTCCACAGGAAACCAAAAAGCTATGGATTCCTTCAAAGTTCCTAAAGATAAGATTTGACCCGGGGAGACTTCCTGAAAATCTTGGCTGCATACATGAAGGAAGAAACCAATAAAAACTACAAGCAGGCGATGTAGACGGTTTTCCCTCTACATGGGAACACTCTGAGACTGGATGAGACATGACAAATCTCGTTGGCTACAGAGTCCTCATGACTTATTTTTACATGCTACCATTTCCTATGGCATGAATGGAGATTTCTATTATAGTTTGGAGATATAGTCCAAATGGACTTATAAAATTGACAGATGCCTTTTACCTACTGAAACATAACACAAAAAACATCTTTAGCTGACTTGTGCACACTGCACATTCCATACTTGTGTTAATACAGACATGTATGTTACCTTTGAAAGTCTGTGTGTTTTGGGAAATATAAAAGGAGCAGACACCAATGAAGACAAGTAACCCAGGTGATCCAGCCTCTCGTCATGCCTCTGTTGCAGTTTCCTCAAAATTCTGCATCCAGAGCAACTTCAACATGGCCAGGTAAGATGGTCCAGCCTCAGACTACTCCAGCCAAGACTTCAGACAACCTCTACCCTTCCCCATCACAGAGACTGACAACAAATGATGCCACCAGCTTTCCCAGGACTTTACCATTATACCAATTTTCCCAGAGTCCTCTAAAGATGCCATTTGTCCTCAGACAACAGGAAGTAATTTTGAGAACATGACACTCACATTCCCAAGAGGTGGGGTGGGTGGTTTCTGGTCATTTGGTGGGTTATGGATGTTTGTCATTGTTTAGGGGGATTAGTTGAAAGTTGTTATTGGTCATGGTCAGGGAGGAAACTAAGCAGAGGAATTTATTTCTTTTTCTTTCCTCTATCCTTTTTTTCTCTCCTAATTAGTGGAGGAGGGAAAGGGGGTGGTGGGGTATATGAATGTTAGGACAAAAGTGTAGATTACAGAATTTACTTTTAAACTAAAAATCAACTACTAGTCTCAAGTATTTTACATTGGTATGAATTTTTGTATATTGATACAAATTTAAGGTTATTTTGTTATAAAATACTATATGTATGTTTCTACTCTTGTTTAAGGTATTGTACCTATGCAGCTCATTTAAAAATGTGATGTAAAATTTCTAGTCCTTGAAAGCTGTTATGACAGACTAGTTAGGATAATTAAGAAGTACAGGTTAGTAGTTAGTCATCTATCACAATCAAACTTGTAGTTATGCTAGGTATGTTTTCAAGTTTAAACAGAAATAAATTTCAGATAGGTGGGTGGTCTTCAAACACTTCAGAGATCTACAGAATATGGCATTCAAAATGTTTTAATAACATAAGGCTTCTCATGACAGTGAGATATGTCTGCTCCTGGGAGCACCAATCTACTTCAGAGAAGATGGTGGTTTGGGAGCTAGCCATCCAAAGAAAGACCAACTACAGGGTTCAGTTATTCACATTGGGCTGAGATTGAAGTTAATACTTTGCAAAAAAAAAAGTCTATTCCTAATCCACTTTTTTAAAATGTTTATAAGTTGGATAACAGTACAGAAGTCTGGTCTACGTGGCCATCTGAGGGCTGTCTTTGGATCCCAGGGCCACCAAGGGATATTTCCATTACACATTTACAGGAAGAAGCATTGCAGGTAGCTGTTAAAACATTTTTCTTCTCCACAAACAGGATCTGTGGTTTGAGCAGACAGCTGTGGCAGTCAGTTCTGAAGGCAGTTTCTCACAAAAGTTTCCCTTTCCACAGTAAGTGGAAGGGACTCTTAACAAGCTTGACAGAGCTCAGCATTCTTAACTACCGCAGAAGTAAAATGTGTAACTCATTCTCCTTCTATATACCTTTAAAGTTTCTAGGCAAGGTTTTTTGTTATAATTTTAAATTTTAATTTTTTGTTATAATTGTATCATAATACAGAGCATTAGCTTGATTTTGTTTGGTGCATATGCATCTTCCTTCATCCAAACTTGATTTGTCATGTAAGTTCTGCCTCCCTTATTTTTGATATAGGCTATTTGATGGGTCTTTTTGTATGACGAGTGTCTTGAAAAAAATGTACCAGCTCTTTTAGTTTTGATCTTCCCAAAACAGCAGTCTTGATGACCTGCAATTTGAAGACCAGCCATCAGTGGCCCCTCCCTTTCTTGGTCCACTTCTGCCATGCAGAGATAATTCAGTTTGTTTTCCTTACTGACTCCTACTGAATCTGCTCCATTTGATTCTATAGCTACTTCTATAGAAAAACTTCCCTGCCAAACAACAAACTCTTTAATACAGTCTTCCTCAGAAAGGCTGTGGTACCTAGCATTGTTTGTGGCCATGCACTCTTTGGACTGACCAATTTTGGAGTGGCCACTTTTAGGCACTAGACTACCCACCCACCCGCCACAGGGAGTCGTGGGAGAAGGTGGTCACGTTTAGCACAGTGGCAGAAGGTTCTACATATCCATACCACTCTCATGAAACTCTGTTTAGATTTAGTCGTACAACATGCTTTGAAGCTTGAGTCCTCCACCCCACCCCGCCCCCCTCTCCATGTTGAAGTTCCACTCTGATCTTAAGTGAACATGGAGCCAGTCATGGGAGCAGACAAAGCCTGTAACGTCTCTGGTTCAGGAAGCCCTGGCCCAGGCTGGCAAAGTCAAGAACAGCAGTGGGTTTTTGGCTCCTCATGGAAAGGGGCTCTGGATGAGGTGCTCTGCCCTGGTTACCTGGGATGGAGAATGTCCTTCTGTGTATATGTTTCTCTCATTGGTTGAGGAATAAAATACTATTTGGCCAATAGCCAGTAGAGGCAGGAAGATAGGGGGGACTAGGAGACAAGGAGAATTCTGGGAAATGTAGGCAGAGAGGGAGACGTCATGGAGGGACCGGGAAGATAGGATGCTCAGGTGTTCTCTGGTTAGATAAGGCCATATGGAAATACATAGATTAGTAGTTATGGGTTAACAATTAAGAGAGAGCAGGCCAGTAAGAAGCCCTAACAATCGACCAAGAGTTTAATAACTAATATTGTTGTGCCCGGATTTCAGAACCCCAAAAGAACCCACCAACAAAGAGACGACTCACCAAATGCATGGACAAAGATTTCTTTATTGACTCGAGGATACGAGCTGCAGCAAGGACCCCATTCGTTCGGGAACAAATGGAGTATCCACTTTCAACGTAGGGCTGTTTTTATAAGGGAAAATTGTGGGGCTGGGAGCCCCAAGATTACAAAACTTCGGTGGGTTACACAGGACAGGACAATGGTCGTATGCTTCAGGCAAGGTGCAATTAAGCAGGATGCTGCAGAGGAAATAAGTTTGTTAATTGTCTCCTGGGCTGGTGACTTCTACAATTGATGACTATCTGATCCTCTTTGGACTAGAGAAATGTCAACACAGCTCAAGGGTGTGATATCTGGTCTAAGGCCTTGAGTCCTGTGGACCTTTGTTTAACCTTGTCTGCTGGGCTGCCTTTTGGGAACTCAGAGAAGCTTAAGAGTTTTTCTATTTGCACTTTGGAGACCAAATTTTAGACTTTTATTAAGTTTTCCTTTTCAGTATAAGTCTCTGTGTGCTTATTTGGGGCTGAGAAGGGCGGCTGGACCTGGTGGGACAAAGAAACTACAGCAACAAATCTGTTTTGTAGAATTTCTGTCTCATGTGAAGCTCACGGGAACTTCCCACCACAAGAACTGAAAGCTAAGGACTTCAGGAGACATGGGTTTTGTTGGCTGGTTCCAATGTGGTAGGGTACATATTAGTTACCTGGTTATATTTCTTGGCTGGTCCTGTTATGTCCCTAAGTAAATGCTGTAAAATGACCCTTGAGGGTTCAACCTAAAGCATTTTCCTAGGCATGTCTGTGACTCCTCATTTATGTCTTCAAGGCCCCATTTCCTCCTGTGAAATTTCATGTATCACTGAGAAACAAAACCCCGTGAACAGCCTTGGCTTTGAGATTTTTTTTAGTGGGGCTTGCTCTGCATGACTGGTCCCTACAGGAGCCCTCAGAAGTGTTGTCCAGAACATTACTGAGCTTGAATGCAGGGGAGATTTTTAAAACAATGGGTCCAGCAGTTCTTTGGAGATGCTTCTTGTGTGTGAAGAGAAGTCTTGAAGGAGACAATGGCTCAGAGTGACTGGACACATGAGAAAACTCGCTGTCACTAACCAGAGGACACACATGGGAGAGCAAGTGCTTGGCGCCACGGTGAGGAGTCAGCAGGGTAATTGCTGAAGAGGGAACACGGGGGATAAGCAACAAGGATAGATTTAGGAATGACATTTAACTGTACAGCTTTTCCTGTGGGAAAAACTAAGCAAGTATTTAAAACAGTAGGAAGAAACTACCACAGGGAATGTTAGCTCTTCTTTAGTGCAGTAGCCTTGGCATACATACAAGAGGAAGGCTGCACTTATTAACCCTTTCCCAACCCCTTACTTCTACTCAGGCAGAGGGGCATATCCAAGCTGTTAACTGGGGGAGCAGATAGAGTGATTTTGATGACAAATATTGTTTTAAAACCTGAGGAACAGTTTAGGGCCATTTGCATGCAAATTTAAAATTTGCCTAGCTGGAAGGAGGAAGAAGTGAAAACTAAGACTGTAAAGATTGATTAATTGATTGGCTTCTGCTGCCTACAGTATGGAAAAGGGCAGCAGATCTGTACAAAAACATCCGGAGCCACACATGCTGGGACAGTCTGAAGTCTGGGCAGTGGGACAGCTGAGCTGGGAGACCCCCCAGGTGGGAGCAAGACAGGAAATTCTGAGCTAATTACTGTTGACATTGGGACTGTCCCAGGCCTGGGAAATCCTTGCTCCGGTTCTACCACTAGAGACTTGTTGGCTCCCAGACAAACATGAGAGAGATGAGAAGAGGCCAGTCTATTCCAAGGCTGAGGCTCTGGGGACCAAATGGTTACCTAGCTGCTGCCAGAACTGTTGGAGCATTCTCCTCGCCCTGGTGCAAAGGTTCTCCAGGTTCTCCTCAGTCACCTCTACAGCCAGCACTTCTACGGCTTTCCCGGCTCAGAAAGGAGGTCACACAGATGTGCTGTCCTTGTTATGCAGATGTTTTGATCTGAGTTCCGTGTTCATAGTCTCTGCACAATGCTTACCGTAGCAGTTTTTTTGAATAATTCGATCTAATTAGCCAACCCACTCCAGTTTTTAGGAAGACAACTTGGTTAAATCAAAGATCCACACCGAAAGTTGAAGGTAAGGCTGGTGAGACGGTTCATCAGGTAAATGTGCCCACTGTACAAACCTGACGACCTGAGTTCCAGCGCCAGATCCCACGGTGCAAGCAGAGAACTGACTCCTGAAAGTCGTCTCCAGTCTTCCTCATGTACACACACATACACACACACACACACACTCATAATAAATCAGTCACGATTGATTACCTCAAAGTTCAGGTAAGAGGAGCAAATAGCCTCTACGGTAGGACCAGAAACTCTGTGACTTTAGACAACAGCCCTTCCCACATCCCTCCCTGACCTGAGGATCCACTTCGCTGGAGTGTGTGCTCTGACTGTGCTCATCGTAAAGCGTCAGGTGGCTGGTATCAGGAGCCAACAGGTGCTGGGCCTCGATGGATGCTCCAAGTCCCCATGTCAACCTCATTCTCTCGCAGCAGCCTGCCCCACTTTAATTCCCCTCCCCTCTCATACAACTCATCCCTTCCTGACACACTTGGATGCTTTACCTTTTATCACCATGGTAGTTGTGACTTTGGTTTTGTGAGCAGGAGTCTTGTTCTGTGGTCCAGGTTGGACTTAAATTTGAGACACTCCTGCCTCAGGCTCCCGAAGGCTGAGACTACAGGCACAGGCCATCACACTCAGCTTGCCTACTTCATGTATGTGCATTCGTTCACGTATGTGTGCAAATGCGAATGCAGGTGTGCGTGTACCTGTGCGCACGTGTGGAGGCTGGAGCTCGATGCTGAGAGTCTTCTTCAGTTTCTCTCCACCTTGATGTTTGAGACAGGGTCTCTCATTGAACCTGGAGCTCACCAAGTCAGCTAACTGGCTAGCCAGAAAACACGCGGACTCAATCGTCTCCCTTGCCACCCCCCATTGCAATTACAGACACATATCATGGCACAGAGCTCTTTCCATGGATGGCAGGGATCTGAACTCAGGTCATCATGCGTGTGTGAAAAGCCAGTTACTAATGGAGCATTCTATCCAATCCCAAATTACTTCTTTCCAACAAGAAATTCACTCTCTGCCTCTCTGTCTCCTTTGTCTCTGTTTCTTTTTCTCTCGGGAACTCCTGTGCACAAGCATGTGCATCCACATGCATGTATGTGTGAGCTGCTCTCTCTCTCTCTCTCTCTCCCTCTCTCTCTCTCTCTCTCTCTCTCTCTCTCTCTCTCTCTCTCTCACACACACACACACACACACATTAATGAAGGCACCATCTTTGCCTCTTTCAAATGTTTGATGCTTGATGAGTATTTGCTGAATTAGTAAAGGAATGCCCCTGCAAACTGCCTGTCCTCTGCAATGAGACTCTGACCTCCTCCCCCACCTCACCCTGCAGCTTTGCTCTCTGTGGCCATCAGGTGTGTGAGATTGCCCCATGACCCGCTGGAAGGGGCTTTGTTCCGTGTCCAGACATTTCCTACATACCACTTAGGTCAACAGCCAGAGAAGAAGGCAGCTCAGCCACCCCTGGCCATAGGCTGTTTTATTATCTCCAGCCTGCAGTTACTAGGGACAGAGAGAAG
The DNA here is from genome assembly GCF_003668045.3 of Cricetulus griseus. Taxonomy (NCBI): domain Eukaryota; kingdom Metazoa; phylum Chordata; class Mammalia; order Rodentia; family Cricetidae; genus Cricetulus; species Cricetulus griseus. The sequence continues at coordinate 270,488,236 of NW_023276807.1, read as the reverse complement.
AAGGCCATTTTCCCATGGCATTTATCCTGCGGTGCCCATCCGGCCTTGGAGCTCTTCTCACCTTCCTGGCTGGAGCAAGCGCTGCCCCAGCTTTGCGCTATTTATAGTCCAGCCAACCGCCTGCCAGATACTTTGTTTCTCCTTCCAGAGTCTCACTCCCCCATATCCCCTCTGCTTTCTGTCCAGGAAGGCTGATTGGTGCGGACACTATCAAAGGAATCCCAGTCCCCCTTATTTCCTTTGGAGTCCAGCCAATGAGAATTCCGGGCAGGAAAGCCGAAGGGAGGCAGCGGGGATGGGTAATTCCTGTAAGGCTGATGTGCACTCAGCTTGCCCCAGCCTGTATATTCTGTAACACTCGCTACTGGGTTTCCTAGGTACAGGTGTGGGGCCAGCTCTCCTGCCACCGCCCAAGGGCCCCCCTTTGTTTCTCCTACACAACCTAGACCTTTGAGATTCAGTTACTTCATCAATAAGCCCTTCCTAGATTGGATTGATTTGCTGGTACCCTATGCTTCTGTGGGGACCCTGATCCATGCAAAGAATGTTTCAGCCCTTAGCTGTGTCATCGCCACTGTGACCTCCAACAGAGGGCAGAAAAGTGACAGAGAGGTTTCTAGAAACCTCCAATAAAGCATCTCTAGTTGTCAAACCCCTCCCCTCAGCTTCCTTTCTGTTGCTATGACAAAGCACCCTGACAGCAGCAGCCTGCAGAGAGAAAGGGTTTATCTCAGCTTCCAGTTCTAATTTGTCAGGGCACAGAAGGCATGGCAACAGGAGTATGAGGCTAGCCAGGCAGTCAGGAAGCCGTGTAAGAGCAGCTAGAGCCGGGCTACGAACCCTCAAAACCCACCCTTAGCGACACACTTCCTTCCACAAGGCTCCACCTCCCGAAGATTCTATAACCTTTCAAAGCAGTACCACCAACAGCAGACCACGTGTCCAGACGCAAAACTCTCCCAGAATTTGTGGGAGACATTTCACCTTCAAACCACTGCAGCACGCAAACATTTACTTACCCAGAATGCAGTGTGCTCTGGTGAGAGAAGTCAAGCATAATATACCTTAAAGCTATGACAGGTGTGTCTGTAGGGTGTGTAGGGCCACACCCGTCAGATGATGGGGCTGTGGCTATGGCTGTGTGGTCAACAGGCCCAGGGTCCCTGGCTCATGATGCTGAAAACTGCATACGGTGAACGAGCAGCCTTACAGAGGTGAATTCTGTGGTGGTTAGAGCAGCTGTGTGTTCTATCTATCCCTACTTTTGGGAAAAGTCAACTAACTATTCATGCGTCTCCTCCAAAACAAGAAGCTGCATTAAGTCAGTGCACTCTGTAAAACAGTGCCCTGTATGAGGTTCAGTTCAAAAGCACCGGGTGTTACGGTTACCACTGAGGGACACCCTCGATTTACCATTGCCTGCCTCAGAATTGTCTTGTTGATACTTGAAAGAACCCCTGCCCTGCACACACTGTGATAGTCAACGCTGCTTGATGATCAACAGGATCCAGAATCGCCTAGGCATTGCGTCTCTGGATGTGTCTGTGAGTGAGTTTCTAGGCTGGCCTAATTGGAAGTAGTAAGAACCCACGGTTCTGAATGCCCAGCGCTGGGACACTGAGAGGGACACAAAGGACGCACAGGGAGACTGGGCCTGCCCTGGGCTTTTGAAAACTCAAAGCCCTACCCCTACCCCCTCAGTGCAAGCCTCCTTCAGCAAGGCCACACCTCCTAATCCTTCCCAAACAGTTCTACTAACTGAGGACCAAACATTCAAATACATGAGCCCATGGGAGGCATTCTCACTTAACCCCCCCAACTCGCTATAGATACAGTATGACCAGCTGCCCTCAGCTCCTGTCTCCATCCTTCCTTGTTGTGATGGATGACACACCCTCAAACAGAGGCAACGAGAAACATAACTAATACAGCCTCCCTTCCTCCTCCCCTCCTCCTCCTCCTCCTCCCCTTCCTCCTCCTCCCCTTCCTCCTCCTCCCCTTCCTCCTCCTCTCTTCCTCCTCCTCCCCTTCTTCCTCCTCCTCCCCTTCTTCCTCCTCCTCCCCCTTTTCCTTTTCCTCCTTCTGCTTCTTCTTTTCCTTTTTAAGAGAAGGGCCCGTTATAAGGCATAGGAACTAGGCATTCTCTGCGGAGATTTTGTAAAGGGCCGAAGTCTTCAAAGCAGGTTTAGTTCGGCTTATAGGCAGCAATTGCAGAGTGCATCCATGTATCACGTGTGCAGAATCATGCCAAATGCAGAGCGTGCAGCAATGAACAGGAAAGCTGCAGCCTCGGTTTCATGCAAGTTCTACAGGAAGGCGCAGCTTGGGCTGTCAGTCAGTCAGTCAGATGTCTTCCCAGCTATTCAACTTAAAAACAAGCCACTTTTGTGAGTTCAGCTTCAAGTATGGCCTGCTGGTAATCCCCTGAACCAGGACTAGACCTGTTGTCAAGCTGCGATATACTCAGATTTCTCTAGTCCTTTCTGTAGTTTCCCTTGACAGGAAGACAAATATAATATCTCAGGTGCTTGATACTTCTATTCAAGAACACTTTTGCCAGCAACACGAGTGGATTTTAAATGTAGAGTACTTGAAATAAGAAAGCCTTCTTACTAATTATCCTACAGTGAGCATGTAATGTCTTATAGTGAATATAGAGATTATTTTTACATCAAAATGTTCGCTATTGCAGCACTGATTCTCTCTATTAAAGTCTTCTCAAGCACACTATAAACATTTCAAGTTAAAAGTTTGGCAATCTCAATGACTTAGTGGGTGACTGTAACGATAACTGTTTCCACCAGTCACCCGAGCCCTGCTGCCAAGTGGACACCCAAAATAACACATAGAGATTAATATTATTTACAATGTTGCTGGCCAATGAATAGGATTTCTTACTTGCTAGCTCAGTCTTAATTATCTACCATAACTACTAATCTATATATTTTATAAGGACTTATTGAGGGTGCCAACCTTGCGTCCTCTCTTCCCAGGCGACCACATGGCAGCTCGACAGAGAAGAGAGGAGGAGCGATTTCCTGCTTGTCCCTGCTTATATTCTGAGTCTGCCTGCTATGTCACTTCCTGCCTGGATCACAAGATTTCTCTTTACTACATTTCCTAGAATCCTCCTTGACTCCTGTTCCACCTATCTTGCTTCCCTATTGGCCAACAGTGTTTTATTCAACAACCAATAAGATAAACATACACAGAAGGACTTTCAGCATCAGGTGACTACTGTTTAAATCTGGCAACCTGAGTTCCATTCCCAAGAATGGAAAGGACAGACTCCATGAAGTTGTCCTTTGACCCACACAAATGCACCTTTTCACATGGCATGTGTCACCTTCCACACCATGTCGTGGGGTGTCCACCAGAGAAGGTCACTCAGACATGGGGTCAAGCCAACAGAGAGTCTTTACTAGCCAGCTGCCAGCTACCCTGGGTGTTCAGGGTCAGGATGCAGTTCTGAGACTTTCTCAGGGTGAGTTTTTAAACATAAAAACCACACCCCAGGTTTATGCACCTCTGTGAGCAAGAACAGCTAGCCAGAAGCAGAACTACAGAAGCCAAAAAGCAAGCTTTGTACATTTAGGGCCTTTCCCAGAGCTACGGACTTTGATGGATTAGGCCTTTGTTTTCATTTTGGCAGGTGGTGCTGCCTATGTGCTGGGTTCCAAGACCTGAATGGTACCTCCATCATGGAGTCAGTTGTGCTAAGGTCTGGGAACCTCAGTGGTTCTATCAGCATGAATCAAATCATGGATTCATATGGGGCAGGGGTTTGTATCATCCCTTGGTAGTTTAACAGAATTTATTCTGTTTTGCATAGCTAAGTGGTCATGAGTAGTTAGTTAATCGGGGCCAGAAGAGCAAACATTGGTATGCGTTGTTAGATTCCTGACATTGCCTTTCTCTTTTTTGGAGGTTGTTTTGGAACACGGCTTTCTCACTTATCCTTGAGTGATTGGCATGAAAACAGCAAGTTTCTCTCAATGTTACACAGAAACCTCCTTGTCTCATAAAGAGGGGAACCAGCCCTCCTCCATTCTGCACCACGATAGACAGAACAAAGCAAAGTCCATGCTGACCCATGTGCTCTAACTTTCTTCACTTGCCATTCCTCCCACGTTTGCTTTCCAACAGGAGAGAAAATTCCTCCTTCTTGCACCAAATTTGGCCAGGGGTATGTCGTGCGCAGCTTCCCCGGGACCGTATGGGCTACTCTTTTCAATCTTGTCTAAGTTTGCTCAATTACCTACATGTAGTATCAGGACAGTTCCCCAGCCGTCAACTGTCCTCACACAGAGTTGTGGTGACCCCAGAATACCCGTCCCACAGTCATAGAAATGAAATAATCAGAACAATGTGACAACAGAGAGGCCTATGGCAGTGGTGATGAGCCTTGTGTAGAGGGGACTCATTGCAGAGATGCCAGTCACCAGTCCCTCCTGTCCCCACCCCCAGCTGCATGTAGACATGGGGGGGTCTAGAGTGTATGTGAAATACAAGATAGACTTCAGGGGGGCACAGTCTTTGGCTGGGAAGCTTTCATGGGTCCCTCATCCATGCTGTATTAAGACTTTTCAGTGGTGGGACGGCCGGCGTGAGTCACTCACGACTCCTCTAGCCTGCTCCTCACCCACACTCCTGTAAGTAACCACCGTGAGCTCATTAGCTCATCAAGCTGGTCTGGAGGGAATCCTTTTATTGATCTATCTGTGGGCACTGTGTGCAGGCTGGCTAGGTATTTCTTTATGTATCTCAAAGAAAAGTAACTCAACGCCACATCGGTTGGAGCAGACGTATTTGTTCAGACAAAAGCCAGGTAGAAGTGCCAGAATCTTGGAGTGAACCACATGAGGGTCTCTCTCTCTCTCTCTCTCTCTCTCTCTCTCTCTCTCTCTCTCTCTCTCTCTGTCTGTCTGTCTCTCTGCCATCTCTCTCTCCATGATGCAGTATTTTTCATTTTTAGTGTGCTGTCTCAGGGTTGGGATGTGGCCCCAGAACATGCATCTGTGTCACCGGGGAAAAAAAAAGGAGGAAAGAGGGGCTCCAGGCAGGCGTTTCCTGTTTCCTAAGGGACCGCAGTCCTCAGGCACAGGACTGTAAGCAGCATCCAGGTGGCCATAGTTCTCCAACACAGTGACCCCTCGGTGCAGAGGAAGGTGTAAAATAGGGCATTGGTGGTCACTGTCAAGTCACAGAACTCCGAATGTGGTGTTCTGAGGATGGGTTCTAAGCAGCACACCTCACTCTTTTGAGTCTACAAAAGAATACATTTCTATAAAAATTGAGTTAAGGAACAATTATAAAATTGAGTTAAGGGACATCTGTGGACCTTCAACTGTTTCCCAGATCTAAGCCCTGAATTTCCCATGCAGTCCTGCGTGCTGTCATTCATCTCTATAAATTCACACATGTGCACCCTGGCTCCCCACGTCCAGTGGCACTCATCTTTCATTCATAAGATACGTGCTGACTTCCCTCGCTCTTCCATACATGCTGTCCCCCCGCCTGGAATTCTTTTCTCCCATTGTATCCATGTATTACTGCTTATCCACAAGGTCTCACTTCAGGCCTCTAATGAGGTCCTTTGGTTCTAGAACACCCTTGGCTACTCTCACTGTGTTCCCAGTAGTCTGGGGTCTGAGATTGTGTGACTGTTAGATCCCGTCTGTCTTTTCCCTATGTCAAACGTTCTGAAGGTGAGGGTATTACTGAGTCCAGCCCCACATCTGGCGACAGAAGCAGCAACAGAAGTCCAAGATATTGTCAGAATCGGGGAATGTTCAACAAAGAGAAAACACTAAGTGTAAGTGCTTATTTCATAATGCCCTTGCTCATCTTGGAAAACAAGAGGTGGTTGTGGCCTCTTCAGTGTGGGTGTGCGGGCTGGAGCACATATGTGTGTAAGGTTGCATATTTAATGCATATCAAGTTCTTAGACATGAGAAGGAAGGTTTTCTTTAGTAGCAAAGATGGCTGAGACAGAGATGCAGCTGAGCACTGTTGCCAATAGCTGAGGACCTGCATGTACTCAGGTAAAGGTGACTTCTGGACCACGTCACAGAAAGGCATTGCAGATGAGTCAAGGTGGGGCAACAATGTGACTTTATTAGGTAAAGACATGGAATATCACATGGATACAGAGAGACATGGAATATCACATGGGTAGAGACATGGAATATCACATGGGTAGAGACATGGAATATCACATGGATAGAGAGAGACATGGAATATCACATGGGTAGAGATATGGAATATCACATGGGGATAGGTATGGAGTATCACATGGGTAGAGACATGGAATATCACATGGATAGAGAGAGACATGGAATATCATATGGGTAGAGAGAGACATGGAATATCACATGGATAGAGACATGGAATATCACATGGGTAGAGAGAGACATGGAATATCACATGGGGATAGGTATGGAGTATCACATGGGTAGAGACATGGAATATCACATGGGTAGAGACATGGAATATCACATGGGTAGAGAGAGACATGGAATATCACATGGGTAGAGACATGGAATATCACATGGGTAGAGAGAGACATGGAATATCACATGGATAGAGAGAGACATGGAATATCACATGGGTAGAGATATGGAATATCACATGGGTAGAGATATGGAATATCACATGGGGATAGGTATGGAGTATCACATGGGTAGAGACATGGAATATCACATGGATAGAGAGAGACATGGAATATCACATGGATAGAGAGAGACATGGAATATCATATGGATAGAGAGAGACATGGAATATCACATGGATAGAGAGAGACATGGAATATCACATGGGTAGAGAGAGACATGGAATATCACATGGGTAGAGACAAGGAATATCACATGGGTAGAGACATGGAATATCACATGGATAGAGAGAGATATGGAATATCACATGGATAGAGAGAGACATGGAATATCACATGGGTAGAGAGAGACATGGAATATCACATGGATAGAGAGAGACATGGAATATCACATGGGTAGAGACATGGAATATCACATGGATACAGAGAGACATGGAATATCACATGGATAGAGAGAGACATGGAATATCACATGGGTAGAGACATGGAATATCACATGGGTAGAGACATGGAATATCACATGGATACAGAGAGACATGGAATATCACATGGATAGAGACATGGAATATCACATGGATAGAGAGAGATTGGAATATCACATGGGTAGAGACATGGAATATCACATGGATAGAGAGAGACATGGAATATCACATGGGTAGAGACATGGAATATTACATGGGTAGAGTCATGGAATATCACATGGGTAGAGACATGGAATATCACATGGGTAGAGAGAGACATGGAATATCACATGGATAGAGAGAGATTGGAATATCACATGGGTAGAGAGAAATATGGAATATCACAAGCTCCAGACTTCAGCATGGACATTTAGAGAGGGGCTTAAGAAGAGGAAGGTGTACATTGCCAAGACAGTGCAGATCTCTCAAGAGAAAATCACACTAAAATGTTTTTACTTAGATATGTTTTTTACCATGCTGTAGAGAGGGCTTTGTGTCCTTCTTTTGTTTTTGTTTTTGTTTTTGTTAGAGACTGAGTCTTATTCTGTAGTTCTGGATGACTTGGGATTCACTATGTAGGCCAAGTTGTCCACAAACTCATGGAAATTCTCCTGCCTCAGTCTCCCAAGTGCTAGCTTTCTAGGAGTAGCCACCATGCTGGCCCAATTCTGTGTCTAAGTCACATTGCTTGAAGAGTATAATTTATAACAAAGTTTTAAAATTAAGCAATGTTTTAAAAATTCAAAAGTTAAAAAGCTATTTTAAAATGTCTGGGTGGTTTATGTTTCTCACCTTAAAGAATTTATTTTGTGAATGAAATTGTAAGATGGTTTCACAAAGTGCATTATTTGGGCTTGGATGAAAAAAGGGAGTGCAAATATATATGGATGAAAAAAGGGAGTGCAAATATATAGTTAAACTCAGAGACACAAGCCTTATGGACCTAAGTGAGCATAGTTATTTTTTTTATTTGAATTAGAAACAAGTTTGTTTTACATGTCAATCCAGTTCCCTCTCCCTCCCCTCCTCCCCTACCACCCCTCTTCCCAACTAAAACCCTACCTATCATATATCCTTTCTGCTCCCCCTGGATGGTGAGGTCTTCCGTAGGGTGTCTTCAGAGTCTATCATGTCCTTTGGGATAGGGCCTAGGCCCGCCCCCGTGTGTCTCGGCTCAGGGAGTATCCCTCTATGTGGAATGGGTGAGCATGGTTTTTGTTGTTTTGAATATCTTTTAAGTTTTAAAAGGTTTATGAGCATTTTGTCGACATGTGTGTATGTGTAACACATGCATGCAGAGCCTGTAGAGGCCAGAAGATGGTGTTTGGTTCCCTGGGATTATGGATGGTTTGAGCTGCTGTGTGGGTGCTGGGAGTACTCTCACCCAGTGAACCTTCTCCCCAGCGCTGTCTAGGTTTCTTTGTTTTAGGTTGCTTTCCTCTAGAAAACCAAGCCCGTCTCTGTAGGCAGTTTGATTTTATCGGTTATCTTGAAGTTTCTCGACTCCTGCTGTAGGAAACACAAACTAGATCCCAGAATTTGGAGAGGGGGACTTTGCTTTGTTGCGTCTCTTAATCCTTCCTGTCTTTTGAGCCTGTCTCAAACTGATAACTCAAGAAGTGTAGGGACTACAATATAGATCGGAGACCTTTACACAACTGAGCAATTAAGTTAGTCTCAGGGAGTCTGTAAAGAGAGGAGATAACAGGGGAGTGTAGGAAAGAGCCTGGGAGCTGGCTTATACTCAGGTGTGGCTAGCCGTTTATTTTGTTCACTGATTAGGCAGCAATAACCCTGTTCCTTACTAACTACAGAAACCTGGCAGCACCCGTTTCCTGTCTTGCTTTACTAAAGTGGATGGCAGTCACAGTGGCGATAAGGGATGATCCCATTGAGCACTCTGGAAAGAAAGTGCCATCCTTCCCCTGGCGGCTTCGTTGAGGAAAAACCTTTGTCTTGGGTCTTGAAGGGTGTGAGGAAAGTTACCATAGAAACAAGAGAGGCACATCCTCAGCTGGTGTGTGAGGTGGATGAATGGACACTTACAGATACCTAGATATAAAAGAAAAGCCTGTTCTGCGGTCGCTGCTGTTGGAGATAAGCAGAGTGCATAGGGGCAGAGAGAAGTCAGGAAACACAGCTGAAACACAGGTGAGGATCGGAGTGAGTGTATCGCTCTAACTTAGTCTATAGAATATGCAGAAATCAGTGGGCTTTCTGCCTTGCCCTGAGACACTCTAGTTTTTAAATTCATTCTCTCTCTCTCTCTCTCTCTCTCTCTCTCTCTCTCTCTCTCTCTCTCTCTCTCTGTGTGTGTGTGTGTGTGTGTGTGTGTGTGTGTGTGTCTGCAGACACCAAGGTGTGCATTCTGAGGTGCACCTGTGGAGTCAGAAGACAGCCTTGGGTCTTTGCCTTCCACCACCTTTTGTTTGAGACAGGGTTTCTGTTCATGATGCACACACCAGGCTGCATGGCCTGCGAGTCCCTGGTGAGTCTCCCGCCTCTACTTTCCGTCTCTTGGTAGAGTCGCACTCAGATTATAGGCACCTGTGTAGCCACATTTGGCTTTTCACACTGACACTGGGGATCCTAACTCAGGTTGTCAGGTTTGCCCGGCAATTTTCCCACGGAGCCATCTCTCTGGCTAAAGGCCAACTGTGCATCTGGGTGGACACATGGGTGGTACCATCTGTCTGGCACTGCCCTGCCACACCTACTGATGGATAACTTGTTTTCTAGAGCATAGCGAGTGCCACCACACACATGGATTAGGGTGAATTGGTGCTGTGAGAGCACACGAGTCTTTTAAAATCATTTTGAGAAAATGAGGCCCAAGAATTTACTGGACCAAGGGAAGAATGTGGCTCCCTGACCTGGACCGCTAAAGAGGAGGGCACCTAAAACTGAGTGACAAAGGCAGCTGGAGTGTGCATCAGGAGATCGGCAGGCAGAGACAGTCCTGGACTGTCCCAGGGGCTGCAGGGGGGAGGTCTCTGCTGCTCATGCTGCCTGCTCAGATGGCCAGCAGCACTTCTGCCTGTTTGCAAGTCTGGACTTGTCATCCCATAAGATCCTGAGTTCAATTCCCAGCGCCCACATGGTGGCTCACAACCATCTGGAATGAGATCTCGTGCACTCCTCTAGAGTTCAGACATACATGCAGGCAGGATACTGTACACGCATAATAAAGAAATAATTTTTTTAAAGAATGTTAATGGCAGGTCTTTACTGCAAGTTTTAGGTTTTGTTGTTTTTAAGACAGTCTGGTAGCCCAGACTGCCCTGGAACTCACTAGGCAGCTGAAAGAGGATTTTCTTGAACTTCTGAACCTCTTGCTTCCATCTCCTGCACACTGGGATTAAAGCTGGACACAGTGAAAGGTTCAGGCCTTATGCTGGCCTGCCCCAGTTACCTGGCAGAATCCACTCAGGCCTGGTCAGCCCGGGGTTCCATGGGAACTAAGTTGCACACAGGTGTAAAGGACCCCTTTAAAAGACAGACCCCTGCCCACTTATGCCCTCTTCTGTTCTCTCTCTTCTCTTACTTACTGTCTCTATTGCCTTCCTCTCTCTCTTTGCTCTCTCACTCTCTCTGTCTCTCTCTCTTGCCACTCTTGCTCTCCTGCCAGGTGATAAAGTCTATGGTTAATGTACTCTACTGCTCGTGTTCCATCTCCATCTTGTGCCTTTCAAATTTCTAATCTAAACAAAATAACAACACACCCCATATCTGCTCCAGGCAGCCCTGGGACCCTACTGAGCGGTACCTGTTCCTATAGGGCCATTTCATATTCAGATACGCTCCCACTGGCCAGGGCGAGGTAACGTTGTGATTGGCAGCTATCACTCCCTCCCGTGTGTGCGGCTGCTTTGAGAGCGCACTTTCAATGAAACACTCCGTCATCGCAATGAAACGCCGCCATCAAGTCAGCCCGCTGCTTTTAATCCTGCATAAATGCCTGAGGACACTATACTCCAACTTAGTGGGGTACTGTGTCAGTGAAAGAAAGAGCTCTCTCCTCACAGGAACAAAATAGTTTACTATGAAGCAAAACGTGAGTGACCATGGCCTAGAAACACAGATTCAGTTTGTTCCCAAACCCTGTACTCCAATAAGTTAGTGCTTTCATGAAATTTTTGTAGAATCAGAACAAAGAAAGCTATAAATTGGCACACTTCTCAAATGCATTTGTGGGTACATCAAGGAGGGCAGCAAACTCGGAAAAACTCTGCTATAAGCTCAGAACTATCTGAGAACATTCTTAGCTTTTTGTTTGGTGCAAATTAGGGGTCTGTTTGGACGTCCCAAATCTAATGGTCACCTAGACGATAGGTCACATACAGAGGAGGGAAGTTAATGGCTTCTAAGGACCCTAATGATGGCCTGTACTTGTACATCCCAACCACTGAACTGATGTCACAGGTTCTTTCCAGGGGTTGTGAGCCAGCAACCCTGGCTGTTGGCATACAGCCACAAGGCTTTGGTTTTCAAGGCTTAACACAGTGCAAGTTCCTGGACTTGGAAGCTCAGCCTGTGGGAACCTGGAGTTTGAGACCATCAACATGAAGGGAGCCATTTCTTATCTATCCATAACTTCTATCTGCCTAGAGCAAAATGACTCCAGCCGCCTGTTTGTAGATGAGGTACTGAGAAGGTCTCAGACAGAATAATAAAAACCTCATCGTCATTGACAACACAGAGTATCACGAGCGTGCTATACTGCAATCGTAGATGAACATGTTTTTGTCTTTCCACAATGTCAGAATTTATTGAATAAAAATAAATTTACAGGAGGCCACCATGGGTGTTGACATTTGTCACAGCAAGAACTGAAAGATTTCGTGTAAGGAGCCCAAGACCCAGGACATCTAGTCACTAGTCAAAATGTGCAGGTTTCTGGTCAAACGAAGCAACTCCACCTTCAATCAGGTCGTTCTGAAAATGTTATTTATGAGTTGCACTAGCCGGCCACCTCTGTCTCTGTCCCTGGATGGTCTGAAAGCTGAATCTCCCTGACCGAGAGAACAAAGGAATAGTCACAGAAGATATGCAGACACTGGAAGTGCCCGGCAGGGGAGCAGCCTGATGTCACATCCTCAGGGCTGGGGGAAGATCCAGCTGGCCCTGGAGTCTCCCAAGGGCCATGGCACCATGCTCCTGCTGGTGCTTGGAAGGGCTGAGGGGTGTACCGGCATTTTGATGGGGCCCCAGGAACCCCACAGGGCCACAGCAAGCCCTACATCCTCTCAGAGGTTGGGCAGTTGTAGTGTGCCAGAGGCAGAAGGGGCAGCTGAGGCTATAAAAAACTAACCCTGGATCTGACTGTTATTAAAAAAAAAAAAAAGCTTTGGATGTTGAGGAAGAAACACAAGGTGTGGTGGTTTCCTTGGCAACCATTTCCCAGATGCTCCCGCTTCTCTTGATGGCCCTAGCAAGGAAGGTCAAACACAGATCCCTTTATTTCAAACTTACTAATATTAATTTCAAATCACACATGACATATCACCGTGTGTGTGTGTGTGTGTGTGTGTGTGTGTGTGTGTGTGTGTGTGTATTACAAATGGCTACAAAGGAAGGGTTAAGGAACAAGGAGTTTCAGTGAGGCTGAGACAAACCCAACAGAAGCTAGCGTCTGTGGCGGAGATTACAAAGCAGTGTGAGGTCTCTGGAGAATTTCTGTGATGTGGCCTCCACTGCAGGGCTCGACTGTAGGGTCGGAGCGGAGCTGTAGAGCTGAATCTGCAGCAAAGGTCAAAGTGCAAGACGGAGTTTAGATGAAGACACAGGTTGATGACGGCAGGTCTAGGTAAGCCATCAGGAGCCTATAAGCCTGTTTTCAAGTGGGTGGTAGCAACAAGAGTCAAACTGTAATAAATGCTCTTGGGCACTTGGAGTTCCCTATGACTGTTGGTCCCCTGATGCATATTCCAGGTTGTGAGATGAGAAGCCAGCAGGGTGGCTGTTTACGAGGACAAGGACGGGGTGAGGGAATCTCGGCCTTCCATGGGTCTGGTGAGTCTCATGAGCTCTTGGTTCAGGTTTTCAAGATAAGGTTCTAATATGCCTGTGTACATAGAGTCCCAATTCACCCAGGAAATGTGGAGAGTGGCACATTTCTACTCCCAGTGGTAAGTCATTTATCGGTCTATGTTGGATGGCTGTTGCTAGACACGGATGCCATTTACAAGTCCTCCCAGGTATATGGACAACCTCCATCTTGGAGGCAACTGGAACCCACTGTTTTTTACAAAATGGAGTAACTTAGGGTAGGGTGTGTTCTTCTTGTGAGAGAGAGTGCAGAGGAGCTCTCTGACTTAAAGAGCTTAAGGAAAGTCAAAGAAAACTCACTCATCTAGCCCATCAGCCTGTCCCTGTGGAGGCCCTATAAGCCAGTTATCTTTCTGTGACACAAATCTCAATGGGCCCTCTGAAGTCCTCAGAGCGTCGTCACACAGGAAACCACACCTGTCGAAGGTCAAGTGTCAAATGTAGCTGGGAGGAAGAAATCCAGTTCCCCTGAGGTTCACTTAATCACACACTAATGTATTTGAGGCCGAGCTCCTAGAATTGAGACACAAAATTTGTTCAGCAAAGGGACTTTCATTTTCGCTCTCGTCTGGAGGCTGGAGAATCAGAAAGCCGTGGCCACAAGAGAAGAGGCTGAGCCTTAGGAAGCCACGTTATGCCTGTGGCCAGGTCCTTGGGTAATCCAAGGAAAATACCCTGCATGAGACCTCCTGCTAACCACAGCTGGAGAGGAGTCAGTGCCCCCAAGTTGCTGCTTCAGGTAACAGAAAGGCCACTGAGCACGGAAGTAGAGACTCTGCCCAATTTCCTCCTCCAAATATTTTATGAGTGTGGCTATCTGGTCTTGTACTGACCTAGGGGAGTAAAGGGAAATGGAAAACCATAAACTTCAGATTTCCACCTATTTGATGCAATATGGCAGCTCCAGCAGCATCTGCTTCTGAGTGCTAACCAGGATCTCAGCTCCTTGTAGAATTTCTGGAAACATCCAAGAGGTTGATAGACTGGCTGTCCTTCTAATAAAGTGTCTGTGTGATTGTGTGCAGGAAGATTAGGAAGAGAAGGAGGGGGGGAGAGAAAGCAAGAGACAGAGACTGCATTCATGCATCCACCATGCTAGAAAAGTATTCAGTAATGAAATGTGCCTTCAGCCCCTGGCGATTTGAATGAGGCATGTCTCTTTTAGGCTCGTGTATTTGAACTCTTGATCACCAGTTGGAGGTGCCTTTTGTGGAGGTTATAGAACCTTCAGAGGACTGGTCTTGCTGGAGGAAGTATGTCACTGGTGGGGAGGGGGGTTAAATGTTTAGGACTTTGCTGTATTTCCAGGCTACTTAGCTTCCTGTGTATAGACATATGATTTCTCTGCTCCCTGGCCATGCCTTTCCAATATTAATGGTATGCAATTCTCAGAAACCATAAAATAAATTCTTGTTAAAAGTTCATTTTGGTATTTTATTATAGCAACAGAAAAATAGCTAATACAAGCCTCAAAAGCAATGTTTTTAAATGTTTAGGAAAGAAATACAAACAAAAGGAATCTAAATTTCTCCAAAAAGCTTGGTTTGGTTTTGATATTTTTGGTGGACTTGTTACTTTCTGTGTCATCAAAACATGTTTTAATTATTAGTAGTCTATTTTAATAAAATTAATATTTTAATTATTAGTAGTCAAAATATTTCTTTGACAACTTTAAAAATAGATGGACTATTAGCAAAGTTGTCAAGATTTTTGAGATTAATCTTCAAAGTCAGTGGGAAATGCATACAATTTTAAAGTAAAATTAAATAAATAGCAACTCCACTGATAAGAACAATGAAAATTAAACATTAAACATTACCAAAATTCAGACCAGCTTCTGTGTTGAGTGTAGCTAGAAAATCTGGGGACGTGTATTCTTCTTGAGGCCGATGGTGGACGCACACCTTAGTGACGATGGGTGCAGTGGGGTGCGACCCAGACAGAGAATGCCATTTGATGCCTCCCTTGCCATGGGGATGCTTGTTGGTGTCAAGACCCTGCTCAGGGTTTGGCCAGTGTGTTTGTGGACTGAAAACTGCAATCTAGAGTCTGGTAAAATCAGAAGTCCCAAGAAGCCCTTTACTTTGAGTCGTAGCCTAGAGGAGAGAATAAACCAGAAGTCAGTCATGTTCTGTGTGGGCTGGAATCTAGTTTCGAGTCATCTGGCTAGTACAGAAAAGCTCAGTTCATGAAACTGGCTAATAGACTATGGGTTGCTAGCACATCACCTGCCTGGCTGGACAGTGCCATCAAATCATGTGAACACAGACATCTTCAAATGCCCTGCCTGGAACGTTATCCAGACATCCAGTGACAGGAAAAGAACAAGAGACCTCGGACGAAGGCAAACAGAAATAACAAGCAAGAGAAGCAGACACACCAGAGCGCTGCTGTGGGAGTGGTCAGACACAGACGGTCCAGGGGGTCAGAGGTCACACCAAACAGACACACAGGAGTGCTGCTGTGGGAGTGGTCAGACACAAGACGGTCCAGGGGGTCAGAGGTCACACCAAACAGACACACAGGAGTGCTGCTGTGGGAGTGGTCAGACACAGACGGTCCAGGGGGTCAGAGGTCAGACTGAAATGTCGGCAGAGAACTCAAGACCATCAAAGAGCATTATAAAGGAGCTAAACTGAAGTTTTCAACTGAAATGTAAATGGCTGAAGTTAACAGTCCAGTTCACAGGACTAAGGATCGCTTAAGCCGGAGAACAGAAAACTGACTCTGGGATGACTCAGTGGGTAAAGAGGTGTGCTGCCACGCTCAACAAGCCGAGTTCCATTCCGAGACTCACGCAGCAGGAGGGGAGAATGGGCTCCGACACGTTGTCCTCTACTTCCACATACAAGCCATGGGACATTTGTGCCTCCCTCCACTAAATAAACGTAAATTTAAAAGAAAGTGTGATAGGGCTGTGAGCCCTGAAGAGGGTTGCTGAAGAGGGAACACTCCCAACAATCCTGAAACAACCAAAAAGGGGAGGAAGGAAAAAAAAGAAATAAAAAATAGTATTACAATACAATATGTGCTATCTTCTATTTGCTAAACACGGGCAAAATGCTACTCTAGTATTCCATGTCCAGCGAAAATACAGAATAAACACAAAATTTAAAAAAAAAAAAAACATAGTAAAAAGAGACCAAAACTCTCGAGTTGTTCAGCTGTTGTCCTAAAAAGGCTCACCAAAGGGAGGGGGAAGTAGTCTCATGGCTGGTCAGAGTTCAGGAACAGCTCAGAAGTGTCAAAAGATGAAACAGCATAGTACGCACACGTGAATGGCAGCAGCAGAGAGTTTGGGGCTCAGCAGGACAGGTAATTTGTGGATGAGAAGGGATTTCACCAGTGCCAGGGTCACCAGCTGATGCACTGTTGAGGAAGTGAGCATCAGCCTCATATAAAGACAGACAGTCGTGAAGAAAGCCTGGGCGCCCCTCACAGCTGTTACACTGACGCCAGCACAGCTTCCACGCTGAAGTATTAGAAAAGGAAATTGGCAAAAACTAATCACTCCTAGCCGGGCGCCTTTAGTCCCAGCACTCGGGAGGTGGAGGCAGGTGGATCTCTGTGAGTTCGAGACCAGCCTGGTCTACAAAACTAGTTCCAGGACAGCCTCCAAAGCCACAGAGACACCCTGTCTCAACTCACCCGCCCCATAGTCACTCCTAAATAGTCTCTCTCCTCTCTCTCTGCCCCCCCCCTTTCACAAGACAGAAAGAAGAAGCAGACAGGGAACAGTAACAGTAACATGATAAGTCTAAATTGTTAGGAGTCTCATCAAGAAAAAATGAGGTCCATATTTTGCTAATTAAAAATATGAAGAAACGATAAAAGCTTATCCTTCCGTTATTTGTAATGATTTATTTATTCTTATCTATGTGCATTGTGTTTCACCTGCATGTGCATCTGTGCGAGGGTCCCAGATGCCCCTGGAACTGGAGTTGCAGACAAGTGTGAGCGGCCATGTGGGTTCTGGGAGTTGAACTCAGGTCCTCTGGAAGAACACCCGGTGCTCTTAACCACTGAGCCATCCCTCCAGCCCTTATCCTTCCATCTTAAGCAATCCAAAATGTGGGGAAGCTGTGGAATGGTTTGTAAGACACTGGACACCAGCAACAAAGAGCAGTGGTCTCTGAGAGAGTACTCTATTGACCCACAGGGAGAAAGCAGGCGTGGGCAGAGAACTCCGCTCTTTCCTCAGGCAAGGAGATGAACAACAGAGTCCTGATGAGCTAGGGCAAAGAAGGCTAAAGAGGAAAGAAAGAGCTGCAAGACAAGGGACCCAGGTTGTCTTCAGAGTCCACTTGGTTGGATTTCTAAGTCTGAGGTCAGCCTGGTCTACATAGTGAGTTCCAGGCCAGCTGGGACTTCACTGGGAGACTTTGGCTCAGTTAAGAACATTTGCTACTCTTGCAAAGGACCTGGGTTGAGGTCCCAGTGCCCACACAGAGGGACTCACAACTACCTGTAACACTAGTCCCAGGGATGTGATGCCATCTCTGACCTCAGATGGGCATGCAAACATGCAGGCACCACACACACATACATGTAAAATACAAACAAATCTTTTAAAAAAACATGAGACTGCCAAGTTCAGCCAGAAGGCAATGGGCATTAAGGATTTTATATGTTTGCTTTTCTGATACTTTCCTCTGTTATTTTAAAGTGACATGTAACAAACATTTCAACAAAAGTGAATTCACCTTGATTTATCTCTGGCAAATAGTTCTTGACATACTTTTCTAGCATGTTGCAAAACCCAGACTGAAAGTTCTTCACTTTTAAGCCTTGTGATTGTAATATTTTTACATCCTTCTTCGAGGTCCTGAGACTAGAGTATATCACGAGCAGTGGTTAGCTAATTTGCCTCCTCCCAGAAATGAGGATAAGGAGAGTTTCCCTTAGACATCTTTAGCTCCTTGGGCTCCTTGCCCTGTAGCCTCCCTACATGCACTGAACCAACAGTCTCGCCATCTTGGCTTACTAGTTTGCAGACCCTTCAACTCCTGTCTGCCAAATCCACATACTCACTTCCCCTCTCTACTCCTTGGCGACTAACTCAACACAACTTTGGATGAAAACACACCCCCACATGCCAGCAGTCAGTGTGTTAGCTGCTCTTCTGTGGAGAAAGTCCTGGCACCCAAGGGCTAACAAGTCAGAGATCTCAGTGCCAAACAATACTGCAGTTTCTATATTGATTCTCTTTCTCAAAATTAATCTCCTTTCAGACTTCTGAATATTTTATGTGTATTACTTGTTTTGCTGCTAGCTTTTACTCTCCCTGAGTAGCTTAAGGACAATAGGATGTGGACACTGATACAGTATGCTCTGCTTCACAATTCTCCGAGGGTCTGCAGGGTTCTGATACACTCTATGTGTGCATTTTCACACAAAGACCTGAAAATCAACATGCTTCTATACTTGGTATTTGCTTTTAAATAAAAGTCTAAAAGCAAATACCAAGTATAATATTCTAAACAAAGTAATTTTAAATGTTTAAGTCTTCTATTTTAAAAAATCCAGAAATAACTATGTTTTATTTATGAAATACATGGGTATCTATAGGGCTTAATTTGCAAAACTTGGATTATGGAATAGAAACATTCATTTTATTGTGTCAATTATAGTTCTTTTTTAAAACCACACTCATTTGTTTTGTAGGTATGTGAATGGTGGTGGTGGCGGTGGTGGTGGTGGTGGTGTGTGTGAGTATGTGTGTGTGTGTGTGTGTGTGTGTGTGTGTGTGTGTGTGTGTGTGTATACAAGTGCCAAACTGCACAGGTGGATGTCTTAAGATAATCTGTGAGATCCAGTTCTTACCTTCCATCACATGAGTTCCAGGAACTGAACTTAGGTGGTCAGGGATAACAGGCATTTTCATATGTTGATCCATCTTGCAGACCCCCCATTTATTTGTATAAGCATCTAGAGTCTAATGAATTCTCCTGTGGCCACACTGTGTTTTACTTAATAGTTTCTCCACTCAACACCTGAGTCATTATACATGATATAGCAAGTAATGTATTTATTCCCATCTACTTTTTTTCTTGAGTTATAGTCCTAGAAATAAGATTGCCCCATTAAATGCTGGTGACACATCTGAAGCTCCTGATGGATGTTATCAAATCACTCTTCAGCACCTTTCAGCATTTTGCATCTTCAAGTCCATTTACACACCACACTCAGAAGTGGGGGTCTCTGTAGAGCAGATAAATCAAAAATGTGACTTCAATGTAAGTTATTTGCTCCATCAGATTTGCAAAATGATCCTCTTTGGGTTCTTGAAACTCATTTTTCTAAAGTTTTACTTCTAATAAGCAAACAGGAAAATCATGGAAGCTTTGATGCTGAGATAAATGATCTTCTTAGTCATAGCTGTGACATAGTCATCTTCTAGATGAAGAGCATAGCTGTGACATAGCCACTTCTAGATGAAGACCATAGGTATGACATACTTGTTTTCTAGATGAAGAGACTATCTTAGAATGTCTGACCTGTGGTCTGTAACCCAGCCTTACTTTGCATAGAACCAACAGGTTTGATTCTTTGTAATATATTATTTATGTTTCACTTTATTTATTTTGGTTTCATAGCAACTATTTTAAAATTTCCTGTTATTAAAATTTTCTGACATTTCCTTTAATGTTCAAAACTATATCATCATTCTACCAATTCCCTAAAAATGACATTTTGATTGATATTGGATTAAATTCAAGAAAGTAGTATTATATTTTCAAGCAACATGTTGTCAAGAAGTCCCAACTGAATGAGGTTTCCTTCAACATGGATTCTTCACCTCTCTTATGAAGATGTGTGTGGGGCGTATGAGTTTTCCAATTATCATTTAACTGACCACATATAACACTGGTTTAAATAGATTAAATTTGTTACATGTTAGGGAAATTGCTTTTCTAACCATTTTTTAAAGATTTTTCTAAATAGATATGTACTGGAAATATTTTTTCTTTAATTTCTACTATTTCTTATCTATACTCTAACTTTTTCTTCTTTTACTGATTTTGGTAAGATTTCTTGAGCAATTGTTAAATAGCAACTACATAATCTACATAATCAACTACAGCATAGGGCACACTCCCTCACCATATTGGGATTATCTCTGGTATTTTTCCTAGAAGTGAAAGTGTGTGTGTGTGTGTGTGTGTGTGTGTGTGTGTCATACCATTACTGTGAGTGTACAATGAGTGTGGCATCCTACTTTGACTCAGGCATTCTGTCATGTTTTAGTTTCCAGTGTTGTTATGTGTAGTTTAACCAGGCATTAGAAACAACTATATACTCCATGAAAGGCGCAGCTCTTGTAGCTTTGAAATCAAACATATAAATTTGTAAAAGACTTTGAACAAATGGTGTAATATCTTATTGCCTAATTAACTTTAAAATTCATTTCCCTGAACATCTCAGTCTTCAGAGATAAAATTATAATTGGCTTTTCCTAATTAGATTTATCCCACACTCTGTTATTTTCCATTACACATGCTAGTTCTACCTCCCACTACAATTTATGGCATTCCAGACCAAGACTCAATAAAGTCACACTTGGAGTTGGTAAGCAGCAATCCCCCAAGCCGAGAGCATGAACACACCACCAACTCCATTCTCTTGGCTGGGACCTGGGAATTTCCCCAGAAATATGGCAACGACTCTTCCCATGTCCTGAGTAGTCCTTCCTGAATGAAGATAGCCTGATGTCGAGTCCGCCCGGGGCTTTAAGCAACTAGAATCTTTGGAGGGTAGAAATCTATAGTTCATCAAATGCGTCATTGGAGATTTACCCAGGCCTACTCATGATGTAGGGGTGAATCATCAAAGATGGATTTGAGTGATCCTGACATGTCGGGGATAATTGACTAACGCAGGCTCTCAGTCTGGTTCAGGACATTGATGTGGAGGAGGCTGTGGGTGTTGTGCCAGGTGGTGCATTCATTGGAACTTCCACACTCCCATTCAATTCCTGTGGGATTCTAAAGCTGCTTCAGAAAGTAAGATGGCGTCAG
The DNA here is from genome assembly GCF_003668045.3 of Cricetulus griseus. Taxonomy (NCBI): domain Eukaryota; kingdom Metazoa; phylum Chordata; class Mammalia; order Rodentia; family Cricetidae; genus Cricetulus; species Cricetulus griseus. Next base: position 270,467,099 of record NW_023276807.1, on the reverse strand, counting down.
AAGACAGTGAGTCTTCTGGGCTTCTGCTAAATGTCTGACACTTTCCCTCGGGGCATTGTTTAGGACTCTGAATCCCTCAGTGCTGAGGACTGCTCACTGCCCCTTCATCTGTCTTCCTGCTCTTTCTCTGCATGCCACGGTCTTTGCGATGTGCAATCTGGGGTGCCACCAACCTCTGACCCCCTCACTCGAGTCCCTTAAGTTCCCTTACCAGGCCACTCGAGGTCCTCATGTTCCCTTACCACAACTGATATTATCACTAAACCCAATATCTGAAACAAATCAAAGCTCTCATCTTCCTGGAAACCCTCAACCAAATATTTCAAAGCTTGGCCCTTCTGGAAGAATGAAAAGCCGTCTTCTGAACACTGACATGGACGAGAATAATTGTAACGAATGTGCAAGCGGTGGGAATCACTTCATTAACGATGGGTAGCCATGTTTTGCAGTGAAGGATCATATGCTGTACAGTACAGTGTCCTTTTCAGAGGACCCAAGGAAGCCAAACCCACTGCCAAACATCCAGAGTCGACTGTTTTATCACAAGAGCACTTCAATATCATAGTCTCGTTTTCCTCTTGTCGTTGGCTGCTCGGGAACTCAGTAGGTGGGAAGACTTTGTTTAAAAAAATCAGGACCATTTGACATACATTGTGAGTAATAACTTGTTTCCCTATTATCTTTATTTCCTAGTCAATAGGTGATATATGCGTTTTGCAAGCTCTCCTCCTCCATAAGATACTGAAAGCTGAGAAAACATTTTTATGACAATTTAACATCCAGCATGACTGTCTCTGGCTTTGCAGTTTAAGATGAATTTATTATTATTATTATTATTATTATTATTATTATTATTATTATTAGCAGCATGTGTGTGTTGTATATGATGTATGAATGCAGGCCAATGCTATGGTGCGGGTGGGGGTCAGCGGGCAATTTCAGAAGCTGGCTATCTCCTTCCATTGTGGGTGCTGGGGACTGAACTTTGACCTCCAGGCTTGGGTAGTACATTTGTTACTCTCTGTTGCTGTGATAAATACCATGACCAAACACAGCTTATGGAAATCTAGTTTATTTGGCTGACAGTTCTAAATGGAGAGTCCATCATGGCAGAGGAGGCATGGCAGCAGGTGGCTAGAATGGCTGAGTGATCACATTGTCAACTGCAAACAGGAATGTGCAAGGAACCAGAGCTAGGAGGAGTCTGTGAACTTCTGAAGTCTGCCCCTAGTGACACACTTCCCCAGCAAGGCTGTAGCACCTCTTCAAGCAGTGGTGCCAACTGGGGACCCAGTGTTAAAGACATGAGTCTTGGGGGACATTTTGTCAGTCAAATTGCCACAAGAAGAAAACGTTTTCCTAGCTTGCTGCCTCTGGCTGTATCTGCCTGTGTATCCACACCGTGTTTTCTTGCTCCCACAATTTGACAGAGACTTAGGCCACACAAAACCAGGGGACGCAACAATGCAAATGGTAGTTCAAATCAAACATAACTAAAAATAACCCATCATGCAATTAATTCCCAGGGCACCTGAAAATGACCTCAGTATTAGCCATATTGTTATTTCTGCTGCTACTGTTGCATGTGGTCATTTTCCTTGGACTGATGAGAATGTTTTGGGGAAAAAAACAGATGGAAAATTTGGTATGGAAGGTTTTTCTCTTCACAGGACAGTATGTGAATCTGTTGGGATTGGGGTTCTTTTTGTTTGGTCGTTTTTGTTTTCGTGTGATGGTGAAAACATGGAGAGTAAGTAGCTAATAAATCCCTCATTACTCTGGCTCCTGGCTGCCATTGGTTTCAATTGCCTGTTGTTAGTGCTGGGTTAAACTTAGCTATTGGTATTTTTTACCAGACGGCAGTGGCGGGTGTGGGCCATATCATTTTTTTTTTTTTTTTTTTTTTGGAAGTGGTCTTTTAACAATGTTTAATAACCAAAGAGACGGCTAATATTTATTGAGGTCGAAAGAAGAGAGGAACAAACGGATGAAGAGTGGGTTATAGGAACTGCACTGGCAGGCAGAGGGGAAGCTCACGGCAGGGGGGACACGGGGGGGGGGAGGCGCGCGGGGGGGGGGGGGGCAAAGCGGCATCCATGGTGTGAACACCTACTAGAGAACTGCATCCCTCTTCATGCTGGCATTTCCAGAAACTGGTAGAGGCTTTTTGCCATTCCTGGGAATATATGCTATTTAAAGCTGAGTCCCCTTGAAGGGTCTCTGTTGAGCTGGCCCAAAGAATTCTAGGCACCCGGGATGTTCTCCCATTTGCCATCTGTTTGTCTTTACTATCTGAGAGTTCCATGGCCAAGGTCCACCCTTCTCTGTGCAGGACTGGCTACAACTGGAAAAGGCCAGCACATACGTCCAAGATCCCCATAATAAGAATCAAGACTGGTGGGTCAGCTTCATCGTAAGCATGGGGACCTGAGTTTGAGCCCCAGAGGCCATCTAAAAGCAGCTGGCTGTGGTGGTGTGGTATAGTAGTTGGTGCTGGGGAGGCAGAGAAAGGTAGATCTCAGGGTTCACTCGACAGTTATCTGGTCTCACAGGGGTGTTCCAGGTGAAGAAGACCAACCTGTCTAAAGAATATGAATGGTTTCCTAAGGATGACACCCGAGTTACAGGTACACCTGTATGCATAAAAACAGCTCGCGCGCGCACACACACACACACACACACAAGCACACATACACAGGAATTTTCTTTTTAGAAAGAGTTGCAAGGTTATTTATAAAGGCATTAAACATAGCACCAGTCTTCTTTGAACGGGGCTATTTATGACCACACAAGCAGCAGGCTCCATCCTGGCTTCTGTGTTCTTATTCCTTATTTCTTAATAAAATTTTACAGTTTTATTAGAATTACTTTTTTTGTAGAATTGATGGAGATGGCCTGTATTTCTGCTGTCTGACACACAGCTCTCAACATGTAGCTAGTGTAAACTACAACTTGGCTAGTGCTAAGAAGCAGTACACTTTCAATTCAATGGATATAAGTTTAAATAGCTCCGTGTGAGGTGATGTAGTCAGTGGCTGCCATACTGGACAGAGCTACTGACTACACCACCCAAGCTAAAGGCAAGAGAGACAACAGTTCTATCTAGAAAGCACTTGTGAACGCAAACAATGTCTTTCACCTTTGCTGGATCCGTGAGAGCAGCTAGGATGCAGGTTAGCTGGATTCTAGGCACAGTGGTGCTTCTAAACTCACAAAGGGAACAAGAAGTTTCTTTAAGGTACAGAACTGTAAAACTTGGAGGAGATCCCTGCTTCAAAACCTCCCAAGGCAGAGTTTCCAAGGCAACAGAGAAGTCATCGAAGTTATCCAATTGTCTTTAGAAGAGGATGACCAGCTATCTACAGTGTTTGGTTCTACACATTTTACCTTTACTGATACTTTTTTGCATAAGCCAAAGATATGTTAAAATGTCAAGACAGCACTGTTCAGGAGGGAAGCCTGCCAGTCACTGTCAGTCATTATTGTTTAAAGGGACACTGGGAGCTGGAGGGATGGTTTAGGAGCTAAAGAAGGCTCCTGTCACCAAGCCCCACAACCTGAATTGGATCCCTTGGGCCCATGGAGTAGAAGGAGAGAGTCCATTCCCAGGCATCCTGATGTGCCCAGGCACACAAGCTCTAAATGTAACACAATTGTTTTTTTCAAATAAAGGGACTTTAGGAACAGCACATCTAAAATAAGATGTATTCTTTGCTACTGTTTGCAATTCCTTTGAGAAGATGAACTATTACTTTAGTTTCCCTTTACGATCACAGTTCCTCAATGAAGATTACTGCCACGCCTGACTTAAAGATGTCTGCCTCAGCCTTTCCCAAGAAGCTTCTGTCCTGGCTCCCCAGGTGGTGTCAGCAGCCCAGCCATTTTTGCCAGGTCTTTCCCCTCCAGCCACAGTCTAGGCCTCAGCTTGCAGGCAGACAAACACCAATGGTAACCACCTCATTGTCCTGAATTAAAGCTTGAGCCAAGACCCTGCTTTTTGTTGTCTATGATGTCATGAAAAACAAAAGTCACCTAAAAATATTACACAACGAACACCGCTGTATGAGCCAACAAGCTTTGTTTTGTATTTTTATTTCATTTTATTTTAGTTACAAGTCATGACCTGAGTCCCCCGAATGCCTCTGCAGGGAAGGCACACACTATTTCTTTCAACTTGGCTCATTAGTATCTGCCTTTTAAGAAAAGGTCGGCAGATGAGACTCAGACATTTTAAGTATTTGGGATGACCTTACATGCCTCTGTTTCTACAGCCCTCACAGGGCTGACTTACAGAGTAACCCCCCAGACATAAGAGCTGGATGGGGCGGATTCAATTTAAGCATAAGTAGTAGTAAGAGGGGAAAAGGTGATTTAGAAGCTTCATTAGTCAAAGGTGATGGGTTTTGCCTGTGCAAGCCCAGCATGCAGAAGGCTGAGGTAGAGGATAGGAGTGAATCTGAGGCCAACCTGGGCTACGATGTGAGGGAGACCAAGAAACAAAGGAAAGCTTGGCTCTGCACCACAGCTCTGCCACCAGCAGCCACGTGACCCCCAGTGTGAATAGAGACTTCTAAGGGGCATTGATGGGGGACGTCTTCTGTGTATATGTTTCTCTTATTGGTTGACAACTAAAACACTGATTGGCTGATTGGCCAGGCAGGAAGTACAGGCAGGGCTAGGAGATGAGGAGAACTCTCGGAAACGTAGGCAGATGGAGTCGTCATGTAGAGCCTGGGAGGAGAGAAGACAGGATGTGCCAGGAATTCTCCAGTAAGCCAAGATCATGTGGAAATACACAGATGAATAGATATGGGTTAATAATTAAGACAAATCTAGGCAATAAAAAGCCCTAGTCATCAGCTAACAGTTTTATAGTTTTATAATTAATGTAGCGTCTGTGTGCTAATTTGGGGCTCAAGGGCGGTGGGTTGGCAGGACAGAACATCTGCAACAGACTATCAGGCCGTGTGTCCTGCGTTTGTGCTATATCCATCTACATGGAGACAGCAAAGATGGTGCTCAGAAAAAACGAATGTGGTTACTTCTAGAATGGGGAGTTGGGCCAATTTTCCTTTTCTGTTTTCACTAATACCTGGTTTCCTGCAAGCTAAAGTGAGTCAGGAACAAAACACAGCCACCATACAATTGTAAATATGAACACAAGGAGTCTTGGACAGCTGCATCTTTGAAATACTAAAAACCAAGCAAGTCAAGTCTGACCCGAGCTTCCAGAACAGAAGCCTCAGTGCTGCAGAGGGTTCTATGGAAGTCCTGATGGGCCAGGACTTCCGAGTGTGGAGGCTTGGATTGTTGCAGGTACAAACCCAAAAAGTGTTGGTCTATCCCTGAAACTATTAGGGAACCATCATGTACTAACAGACACTAACTTCCACTAACCCAAGGCTAAGAATGTCATTAGTCTTTGAGGTCTATGACAATTCCCAACTGCTGTAACCCGCCAAGCTGATGCTCCCATCAAAAGTGAAGCATGCCTTACTCTATAGTCATGAAATTGTTACCATATTGAAAAACAATATTTGAGATAATCAGGGCTTAGTCACCAGGCCATAGTCACCCACAGTTGGCTTCAGAATAAACTCTGAAGTGTGAGGGTTGCTTTTGCATGGATGCAAATGTCACCCGTGTTTTCCTTCTAATGCACAAATACTGAACAAGGCCTTTCATATTTAATCTCTTGAGCAGTCTGCCCTTCATCTTTTTGTGGTAGCAATTCTTGAAGGCGGTTCTCAGGAGGTGATGAGATCACGTTCCAGGGAAATATATGAAGACTGTAACCATCCATCAGTGTACCTAGGAGAGACGCAATTCTCCTAAAATCCAATACTTAATGCATTGGGGGAGAGGGTACGAGCAAAAGCTATTGAGATGTCATGAAAAGTGCAGGCCGTCTAAGTGATTTGTTTGACGGATGAAAAACCCAACACTTTATTAGTATTTACACAACCACCGAGTTAAGAAGTAAGGGGGTCTATGGCTTCTCCTGGGACTCTGTGACACCACCTTTGGCCTCACAGGTCTTAGAGGTCGGCAGGACTTGATCCTGGGTGACTCCTAATTCCTTCCGCCATGTATCTTCATGGACCTCTAAGAAACAGTAAATGTAAACATGAGAGTATCAGAGATATTCTCTCAACTAAAGTAAGAATTTGGTAAAAGTATACCCTCTAAACACTTCAAATGAGACTATGAAACCAGTTAGCAGATACTGATGACTAAAATGTAGGCATTTTCTTTGAAACATGGACATTCTGCTTACAGTGCCTCTGTTATATTCATTCAAATTGCTCTTACGCTCTAAAGCAATGGAGCTTCTCAACTGGTGGAATGCCGCCAGGGCATTTGAAGAGCACATAACCACGGGCAGCCTTTAAATCGGCAGGGGAATGAATGGATGCCTTATCAGCGCAGCTGAGGCCATAGACAATCAACAGGGGCTGTCAACGCTCGCAGGGCCTCACAGACAAGCTGGCCTTCCAGCCGCACAGAACAGCAGCCCCCAGCTTCTGGCACCTCAGACCGCATGATCTGAAAACAGAGTCAGCCTCCAGCGTGGTGGTGGGTGGACGCTTAAGGCCTGCAGTGGTGCTGGGAGGACCATGAAGCCCCTGCCAGTAATGCAAATTAACCTAGAATTTCACCAGGCTTCAAGCTGACCAGGTATCATTAAAATAAAGAAAACACTTAGAAGGTATTTATGCTGATTTCAAACCTTCCTTGTGTTATTTTAAAGGCCATGAAAATGATCAGTCAGCCTCTCTTCTTATGGAATGAACCCTTGATGAGTTTGGGTCAAGGGGTCTGGATGATGAGTCAAGTTTGGTCTTGTTATGCGGTGGTGTTCCGCTTTCATATGTAATGAGTACATCTCACAAGTGGAAGCAACCAACAAAGCCAGTTTTCATTAAATAAATTTATTTGTTAAAATAATTTAACTCCAAATACAACTGTTGAATTTGCATTGAGTTATAACTACAATTCACGTTTCAATTGAAATGTCGGATTTACTCGACATTGTCACAAAACAATAAACTGTTGTTCAATTTTAAATGGTCAGTTGTATTAGAGTTCAACAATTAACTGTGAACTGTATCTCTGGGAAACCCCAAATCCATAATGGTAAGTCTGTGTTCAAAGTCTACTGCAGCCATTCTAGAAACCCTGATCGAGGTTTAACAGATGCACAATGACAAGTTAAACAGAAGGACCCCCAATCTTTAACATCTCATTGGCTGAGGAGACAATTAAAGCTTAACCAGTGCTAAGGGGGGTGGGGCTGCTGATGGAAAACTGAGAAACTAAACCCAAGAGCAGCAGACAAAGCAGCTTCACACTCATCAGCAACACTCACACTGGACAGCACACAGCAGGCGCCCTTGGGCGGCACAGAAAAGCAAGTACCAGTAGTTTTAGCACAGAGTGATGGCAACTGTAGTGTAGTGACCGGGTCAAACCCCAATTCTACAAAGCAAAGGGTGGGAGCATTGGAGCACCTTTCAGTGGAGAAGGAAAGACCCAGAAGGCTTCCCGGCGCATGCTGGCTTGTCTCGTGGAAGGCCAACAGTGGAAAGGCATCAGTTGCCATGACTACCACAGCTTAACAGAACCCACAAGTTACACCTTCAAAGAAACAAACCTTTTTCTTAAAAAAAAAAAAAAAAAAAAATCTGCCTTTCGATAAAAATAAAACACAAAGCAAAGAAAACTTGATAATAGCTAAAGAAAAAGTGGGTCTTTGGGTCAAACAATAATATTTTTAAGGCATGTTAGAACAAACTTTCATTTATCTAGTTGCTAGTCAGATCAGGGCTTTAAGGAAACAGCAAGCAGAGTTACGAGCTCTCCTCTGCAGCCTGCTATTTCAGGTGCCAGTAAGTGTTGTGTTCCTGTCCTGGGGTCTTTTATTCCCATCTTGGCAAACATCATCCACAAAAGTCAGATTCACACCAGAGGAACAGGGAGTGGGCGTGGCACAGTTTGTGCTGGGGAAGTGATGCTTGGGCACGCTGAAGGAGGGGTGCAAACCCTGGGTCTGAGGAACGCCTCCCAGGAAAAGCCCGCCTGAACGTATGACTTCACCTCACACCTTGCCATCCTTCCCACATGTCACCCTGCTCATGTCTGCACAGCCACAGGTGATGCAAAACTGTAGTATCACAAACTGCTATTCATTATGGGAGTTTAAAAGTCAGAATTAGTCTCACAAGTTAGAGGCCTCAGAAGTCAATGCACTAATGTCTCTGTTTCAGTAGATAAAACATACTTCTCGAATCTGATTTCTCGATATGTCTGAGTCAAATCGGCTTTTACATAATGAACTTTGTTCCAAGGAAATGGGTTAGAACTTTCTGTCCTGTAAATGCTTCCTAACTTGAGAAAAATGACACCGAAGATCAAAAATGCTCAGACTCTGACACCCCAGACCTGATTTCAGCCCACATTATTTATTTGTTTTCCTCACATAGGACAAACACCATTGACCTTTTTTTTTTTTCCTATCTTCTAAGCTTAAAGCTAGTTACTAAAACTCTTGGCGGGGGCATTTCAATGGCTTATAAAGAGACTAATAATTTAAAAAAAGGTTTTCTTATACATTATTTTCTGAAGTACAGTTTCTCAGTAGAGGCAATGATCTCTGAGTTGTGCCAAATTCTTAGGAGTGAACACACATGCACACACAAAACACACACTCTTCTCTCAGTTACACACATAAGACTAAGCGGTTACTTGCACAAGACTGTGGAACCAGGGAGGTGTGGGTGCCAAGTGTGTCCGGGCTCAGTGGCACCGAGTCCAGAGGGCTTAACTCATCTCCAGAGGCGGGCTCAAGGCTTTGGCCAGCACTTATCTCTGAAGTGAGGTGAGAACCCTTCTACACTTGACTGGGGAAACTCCTGAACAGATTCTTTTCCTGTGCCATTATTCATGCAAATGATAAACACTTCCCGGCTATGGGACCAAGAATGCTGAGCCTGAGCACCCTCTAAAAACAAAAGACTGGGTCTATCAGTGTGTGCCACTTCAGTAACCAGGGCAGAATAGGAACAAGAAACCCTTGCACTTTGTAATAATTTATAATCTACTTTTAAGCCCAAATTACTTCACAGGTTACTCAATCTGTTTTTGTTTTGTTTTATACCTACGATAAAGCTCTGTCACAGCAAACTGCATTTCCACAGCAGGTGAGCCGAGGGCCACAACGCAACCATAGCCCTTAAAGGCTGCTTTCATGAACACACACAAAAAATGTCAAATATTTGTACTGTCCTGTGAGGCGTCTGCAAACGGGAACATGAGGGTGTAACATGGCTTCATTTTCCTTCCGAGATGGTACTGGTTAATTGACTACAACGCTCGTTTAGTAAGGCTAGGCAACCTCTCCGTCTCAGCTGCTTCCTTCTTGCTCAGTAAATAAAGACCATCCCTGCTCTGTTAAGAGAGACAGGGTGGGTGTGCACTTTCAATTCTCATGAACCCTCATGAGAGGCTATTTCCTGTGGCAAAGCAGGTGACTTAAATTCTAAAGCCAGACTGGATTTTCACACAACCCTTGTTCTGACTTTTACTCATTGGGGATTGACAGGTGAGTGAATTTCATTTCACAAATTAGGAAAATACCTACAATTAAGCATCAATTTGAAGAACAGAGATGTGTCAGTGGAACAGGCCATCTCCCTGCGATGCTGTTGGCAGGCAGCTGTTTTACTTGGTGGAATACACGGGCTAGAAGGCCCATCAACTCCTGACTTCAGTACTCTTGTAGGAAAATATTTCTCCTTTACTTTGTTTTTAAGAAGACAAAATATTTTGTTAGTGGTCAAAGGAATTCTTCTGGCTTTTCTCTCATGATTATTCTTAATTTAATTTACACATCAGTGGCTTCTGTTAACTCAGTGGCCATACCATCATCACTTCAAAGAGATCACCCTGTAGCTCCATGGTGGTGCCTTCAGGTTGCACAGAAGACCGAGGACAAAGTGGAGACTGGTCACTGGACCCACAGGGACTCAGAGGCATCAAGGGACCATCCAGCCTGAGGGTCGTGGTGCACTGTGGATTCACACCACCCACCCTAAAAACTGCAATGGCGTAGACAAGGTGACTGTTGTCTACAAGCCTAGTCGAGTCCTGTCCAGGACAGCCATGCTCAGGTGCTATTGTATGTTACAGGCAGAGCAACATGGGTCGTCTTTGTCAGGCTGAGCTGCATAGTTCATCTGCCTCACAATTTCAGCAAAGAGTTCGTCCACCATTGTTTTACTCTTAGCAGAAGTCTCCATGAAGGGGCAGCCCCACTCTTCGGCCAAGGCGCGACCTTCATTGGAGGACACTTCTCGCTCACTCTCCAGGTCCACTTTGTTCCCGACCAGGATGACTGGCACCTTCTCATACCTGAAAGAACACACGTATTGAAACTGTTAGCAAGCAGGCGAAACAGAGTTCTCTCTCTTTCTATAGTGCAGTATAAATGGTCTCTCTCTTGCCACGTGAAAAACGGCTTGTGCCAGTTGACTTGGCACCCGCCTGGGGCACTCTGGAACTGCTCTCAGAGGGGGGTTATAAATGGGCTTTTCAAATGATGTTTTCAATTAATCAATTATGTATCCTTTAAAATCAATTATGTATCCTTTCCAGATATACTTGGGGAATTATTCTCAGAATCTTGGACTGACTTCTCAATTTAAATGCTATCTGTTCCACGAGATGCTTGCTCAGAGTTTCAGCCAGTCATGCAATCATGAGCTTTACTGCTAACATAATTGTCGGTACTGTATTCTATAGGAACACAAAACAAATCATGTTCTAAATAGCTGCTGAACACAACAAAGAAAATGAAAGCCAAAACTGTACAAGAATTCATCAAGATGGGAACCCTCAAACAGAAGGCACTCTATTTTACATGGCATCAGTCAGCAGAAAGAAGTGCATTTTTTTTTTTTTGGTTATTAGTTATTAGCTTTATGAGATGTTGTCTCTCTTTTTCTTCTGACCTAGAGCTCTGAAACAAACAAATGACAAGAAAAGAATAGAGAAACAGAGGTCCCAAGTCACACAGGCAACCGAGCAGGTACTCCATGCAGAACAGGACACGAAACCTGTCAGGGCATGAAAACACCCAGGGCCGCTCGCTCCGGGTTTGTGGACCATGTTAGTTCCAGGTTTTCATCCTGTTTTTTTTCAGACAGGGTCTCACCATATAGCCCTGACTGGCCTGGAACTCTATGTAGACCAGGCTGGCCTTGAACTCCTAAGCGGCCCGCCTGCCATGCGCTGTGATTCAAGGAGTGTAAACTCGTGTCTGTATGTAAGTCTTATCCGTTCTGACTCAAGTCAGCTAACCTTCCAGAAGAGAGAAGCAGGCAAGACCACACTGAGGCGTAACCACCACAGCACATTTAGGAAATGGAATTACAGGTAGGTTCCCCCACATGGTATCTGTATAGTTTCACTGTTCAGTCAGGATGGTTCTCCCTATTTGCCCAAAAGCCAAGTATATCCCCAATAGACACCTATGTTTTCCTTTGGGAAGAGAGCAAACCAATGCCTAAAGCGAGGGTCTATTCCAGGCAGCAACTGGAAAGCAGTGGGGGCACCCGGTGTGGTGCTCTCACCAGCAGTCCCAGCACTAAGGAGACAGGCTGGAACATTAGTGAGTCCAGGCCAGGACAGGCGACACAGCTAGACATTTTCTCACAGAATAGGAGGCTGGGGAGACAGCAAAGTTGGTGAGGTGCTTGCTTGCAAGAAATTTGAGCCCAAGTCTAATCTAAAGGACCCATGTAAAGAGCCAGGCACATTTGCACAGCTTCTAACCTCAGCTCTGGGAAGGTGGTGAAGAGAGGGTTCCTGGGGCTCACTGGCCAGCCAGTCTAGCTTAACTACAGGCCAATGAGAGACGGTTTCAAACAAGGTGTATGGCATTCCTCAGGATGATGTACAAGACTGTCTTCTGGTCTCCATACACACAGGAACATGCAAAAAACACACATACATGTGTACATATAAACAATAAGGATAAAAGAGTGGAACTACATCAAGGAGAACCTAGAACTTATGATCTAGAACTTGTGTTTCTTCAGGGAACAGATGGGCAGTTCTGATCTGGATGAGCTCTGGTACACTGTCCCTGTGGACACTGGGAGCACAGACGGCAGTGATAACGAAGCTACAGTAGAGACCCACATACCAGGCACTTTCCACACCAGCTCTTACAAGGGTACCGAGTAGTCTGGCTGTGAGCAGGCACTGATGACCATGTCAGGATGCCAGTTTCTAATCTGTTCTACCCACAAGGATGAGACTGCCCTTCCTTTCCCTTCTTGCTTATTTTTATGTTTGTTTTTTATTTTCAAGACAGGGTTTCTTTGTGTAGCCTTGGCTGTCCTGGAACTCGCTCTGTAGACCAGGCTGGCCTCGAACTCAGAGATCTGTCTGCCTCTGTCTCTGCCTCCCGAGTGCTGGGACTAAAGGTGTTCGCCACCACTGCCTGGCCCTTCTTGCTTGTTAATGAAGCAACTTACAAATGGTAACAAGGAAGCCTTATTGCTGATGCTAACACCTAACCAGCCCACTAGCAACAGTAAGAGTTTGAGTGCTAAAACAGTACTTTCTAATGCTGGGCTGGAGCAAGCACAGGTAGAGCAGGAAGATGAGGAGTTCAAGGTCATCCTCAGTCACACAGTGAAGTAGTGGCCAGCCTGAGGTAGACCTCAAACAGACATATCACTTTATTAGATAAAACCATCTTAAGGAAGATTTCAAAGTTCAAACACAATGCTATACCATATTTTACATGAGACATACTTCCAGTTGAGAAGTACAGCATAATAGGACATGTGAATTTCTCAAGCCTTGCAAACATATCAAGTTATTAGCAGTTGGCTGATGCATGCGCTCTTTAGTCTGGAGGTTCAGTTATGACAGACATGGTGGGACAACCTACAATCACTGCCTTGCCTCTCCTTGACCAGGCTGACAGCTGAGTACCTGGCTCTATTCTACAGTCTGATTCTCAGATGGGCAGGCAGAACACTGGAAACACAGTGTTTACCAGTACACATAGTAACGGGGGTGAAAATGCAGTCAGTATCAGAGAATCTACCTCTAACAACTGAACTGCTGGTGGTCTTTTCAACCATTGGTGTGTTAGAGATGCTAGAGAAATGTAGACTAATAACCTGGACAAGAACCTGACAGACAAAACAAGTGTATATTTCCAAGTACCCGTTGGTGACGGATGTTACCTCAGTGTTGACACTAAAATGTGGGACAGTGGAAACTATCACAAAGAGCAGTCTGTACGGAGCATTTACTCCTGCCCACGAATGCTGCAGAGCTAAGTAAGCACAGCAGTTCCCCACCTCTTCATGGGTAAAGTGGAGTTAGCATCTGCTCCCACTGAATGTAGCAAAGATGCTGCACAGGTCAGACATCCAGATGACACAGTACAGGATGGCGCCCACCCCTGCCTGCTGCCCCCATTATGTAAGAACACAGCTTGGCAGAAGACAGTTGTTAGGAGGTTCAGAAATCAAGAGATGGAGAGATCTGCTGAGGAAAAACAAACTGTGCCAAGAGAGGGATGAGAGTTGTGAGGTAGAAATAGACAAGGGGCGGGGGAGCAAAAGTAACGCCATCAAAGCAACCACACACTACAGGATCCTTAGTGTCTCTTGCTAAGGATCACAACCACACACTATGGGATCCTTAGTGTCTCTTGCTAAGGGTCACAACCACACACTACAGGATCCTTAGTGTCTCTTGCTAAGGGTCACGACCACACACTACAGGATCCTTAGTGTCTCTTGCTAAGGATCACAACCACACACTACGGGATCCTTAGTGTCTCTTGCTAAGGGTCACAACCACACACTACAGGATCCTTAGTATCTCTTGCTAAGGATCACAACCACATACTACAGGATCCTTAGTGTCTCTTGCTAAGGATCACAACCACACACTACGGGATCCTTAGTGTCTCTTGCTAAGGGTCACGACCACACACTACGGGATCCTTAGTGTCTCTTGCTAAGGGTCACGACCACACACTACAGGATCCTTAGTGGCTCTTGCTAAGGATCACAACCACACACTACGGGATCCTTAGTGGCTCTTGCTAAGGATCACAACCACATACTATGGGATCCTTAGTGGCTCTTGCTAAGGATCACAACCACACACTAGGGATCCTTCTGTGTCTCTTGCTAAGGATCACAAGGAGAAGTAAAGACAGGCAGACATGAAATCTCGTAACACCTGGGCCTTAGAGAAGATACCAATAGCAGGAAAGGGTTAGGATGACGGGGGTGGGGTGGGGGGGGGCTTCATGCAGAGGTAACACTGGAAGAATCTGGGTCTCCTTGGGACACAGATGAAAAGACAAGGGAAAGAGGCCAAGCCTTGTGCTGAAGAGCACAGCAAACTGGCCTGTCTACTGCTATGGCAATATGGTGTGCTTAAGAAAAACAACAACACAATTCCCAAATTAGAACAAGACTTTAGCCTCAGAACCGACTATGTGGACTTAGATTAATCTAAGAACATCTCTGAAGTGCCTGTTTGCTGGACTCTTAAACCTGAAAGTTAAAAGTCATACCAGACATGGTGGCTACGTTATTGGCTGAGTGCTTGCTCACACTGGTCCAAGAACACAGGACAGCAAGCTGCACTTGAGGGGTAGAGTCAAGAAAGATGAGAAAACCTTAGGGGATCCTGTGGGACCAGAGTACTGAGCCGCTACTGCCAGTGTGTTCTGACTCACTAGCGGGAGGAGGTCGAGCAGCAATGCCGTGTCACACAAGTCTGTGGGATGCTTTACCTCTGGATGCCAAGGGCCGCCCAAAGACTGCCTGCTGTGCAGTGGTGGCAGAGAAGTGGCAGACAACCAGTGGTGCTTTGGGCATACAGTTTGTCCTTCATTCAACCTGTTTATCTGCTAAGAGCTACTGTGTCCACTTAGGATGCACAAGAAACAACAAAGACACCCAGCCTCACGCTGACCATAGCCTAGAAGAGGAAACGGGTATTAACAATAAAGATAATAACTAAGTTAAGATTTGTTAGAGACGGAAGAGGCAGAGCAGAGAGCATGCTGGGCACAGGCGTCACTGGGCAGGTGGCATATGGCACTAAGTGAAGAAAGGGGTAAGGTACCACATACATGACAGCAAAAACTCCCAGGTGAGACGTGGGCTACATGTTGAGTCTGTTGACTCGAGGAATAGTAAACGGCTTGAGGGATCCAACCGCACGACTCCCTCCTACCCCTACTCAATCCTGCAATGCAGGTCACACACTTCATCTGAGAAACAGAACTGGGGAGCTGGGGTGCTGGAGACAGCATTTACAGCAGGGTTAGCCTTATCGCTTAGGAGGGCTACACTTTGTCAGTAGGTGACAGCTGTGACTTTCATGTTTGATTCCCATCACAGGCCTGTGGGTTTTCTTCATTTTGCCCATTTTCAAAGCACACCATTTGGGCAGAAGTTGAAAATGCAAAAATTGCAAAATGACTCTATTTATGAATCACTGCTAACCTGGTCGTTGATGGGGCACCCCAGTAAGGGTCAGAAGGTGGCTGTGTGGCTCAGATTACTTCTGTCTGTAGACTGTGGGAAAACATTTGTCTTATTAGCGTGAATTTACATGCTGTTTGTCATATTCATGAGTGTGATTATATAATGTATGAATAAATAAAATCAGCTCCTTTAAGCAGCTGTGCCTAATGGATTGCACAAAGCTTTGCTTAGTGTGGAACGCTGATGGCTTCTCAATGAGGCAGCTCTGTAAACACCAATGGTTCAGAAGCATTTGAGCGAGCTCATCAATAGGCTGTTTTTACTTCATAACCGTCCTCATACGCGTGTTTACGTACAGTTTATTCTGGGAATGTGTAAGCGTGGCTGCTCATTAAAACAACTTGAGGATCTGAGTACTGACTTCTGAGTCCTGACCCAGAGCTGCTGAAACATGGATCTGTACACACACACACTCAGACTGGCTGAGCTGCTGAAACATGGATCTGCACACACACACTCAGACTGGCTGAGCTTCAGGAGATGATGTCAGGAGTCACCGGGCGCATCTCTGATGCCGACCCCAAACAACGCCATGTGCTTACCACTATGACGTTCAGTGCTCTGATGCCGACCCCAAACAACGCCATGTGCTAACCACTATGACGTTCAGTGCTCTGATGCCGACCCCAAACAACGCCATGTGCTTACCACTATGACGTTCAGTGCTCTGATGCCGACCCCAAACAACGCCATGTGCTTACCACTATGACGTTCAGTGCTCTGATGCCGACCCCAAACAACGCCATGTGCTTACCACTATGACGTTCAGTGCTCTGATGCCGACCCCAAACAACGCCATGTGCTAACCACTATGACGTTCAGTGCTCTGATGCCGACCCCAAACAACGCCATGTGCTTACCACTATGACGTTCAGTGCGGCAAGTCTAAAAACAACGTCCCCCTCTTCACGAACCCATCAAGATAAACTGCAGATCGACGGCAGTCGGTTTCTTCTGAGGGGTTGTACTGCAGTTAAAGGAAGGGCAAGTCTCACTGGGATTTTGTTATGCTGTTCTTGGCCATACGCTGGTTGAAATAATACTCTTTTTGAGTTCAGAAGAGAATCAGAAAGGCTTTTCTTAGTCTCTTGTCCAACTTTGTGCCCAGAGTTAAAATCTCCTCTCCTAACAGTCCTGAGGAAAATGGCGGACACTTGATGCTTCCATCCCTCTGGAGCCAACCTCACCAGATGTCTCTGCAGTGTGCCAGAACATCTTCGGTGACACAGGCCTCACACCAGGAGAGCTTGCTTCTGTCAGGTTGTGAAATGTCAGTTTTAAGAATTCAGAGTTTAAATGTTTGCTGTTTTCAGAGCTGTGATGTCTGACCTGGTCCCCTTCACAGTCCTAACTTCTGTCTAAAGGGGAAAAACTTTTCTTTTTTGCAAAACAGAAACAGGTTTTCTTCCTCAGGCTTCTTTGCAGACCAAACAATGCAACAAAATTTAAACAAAAAGAGCAAACAAATTCCCAGCGATACTTAAATTGGTAGGGGAGGGGACACTCTTAATCTCACCTGTGAGAATAAGCACTATAGCTACTTTGTGTATAAACTTCCAGGCTTTTTCTATTCATACATAAACATTAAGTGTACATTTTTTCATACAAAGAGATCATACCATCTAGTAGTCTCATTTCTGCTCAATATTATAGAGTGATCTATTTCAATAAATGGCATATTATCATAATGGCCAAGTAGATTTCCATTTTATAGAAATATATATAAGAAATATATATGTATACATATATATATGAGATATATGTATCTCCTAAAACTGTACCATAATTTACTTTCTCCATTAGTTCCAATGTTTTAGCAAACATAACCAGCAACCTAACAAACGTACTAAGAAGTGTGATTGCTATACCAAGAGGTATATAAAATGTGTATTTAAAAAAAAAAAAACACGATGTGAGTTGGGCAGTGGGTCTCTGTGAGTTTGAGGCCAGCCTGGTCTACAAAGCCACACAGAGAAACCCTGTCTCAAAAACAAAACAAAACAAACAAACAAACAAACAAAAGACAGTGTGTCTGTTCTTGTAAGCATTTGAACTAGAAAAGTCCCACTTTAAGATCAGTTCACCAAACTGCTACGTGACTGCAAACACAGTTTTATTGGACAGCTGAAACATGACATCACTGCCAGCAGTACCTGACTGATGAGGACATTCCCCTTCATCCAGCACAGTGTTCTGGGTTAGACTGGTAGCTGGTGTGTGGGGTGTGGGCTAAACCAGGCTGCCTGCTTCCTCTAAATTCATTTGTACTCAGCTGACTAAATACTTCATTTTTTCATTTTAACGGGGGTTGTGTATATAGTGTGTGTGTGTCTCCTTCGCTTTGACTTTCTTGGTGTTTTAAAAACACTAAACTTAAACAGTGAAAAACTTACAATGTGATATAAACATTATGATAATAATGAAGAAGATATTCAGAGCTGTCAGGGACTTCATGCCGGGTCAGTAATAATTAACTCTGTTCACAGAAATTCTGCGGGCTGACATGGTACCCTGCAGTGTGGTTAGATGGTCCAAGTGATAATGGCATACAATGCACAAGCATTTTAAATGCATTCAAAGCCACAACAGGACCACACACAAGGTAACAAGACACAGGAAGCAAACATTCAACTCTGTTTTTCTAAATACAAGAACCAGGAAGGAGGTCAAAGAGTAGAGGTTCCCAGTTCTTCCCCTCTCCCTTCCTCTACTCATGCTTGGAAGATGAACCCAATTGTGAGAACTTGGGGAGGGCAAACAGCTGAAACTGTGAGAGAAGCACCCTACTGCTGGCCTGGAGAGCGGGTTCTGTGGTCTGAAGTGTGTGGTGGGAATCTCCGTGTTACACAGGGTTACTTAGGAGCACAGACTAAGAACAGGCAAAGAGAATGCAGGGAGTCCAGCACAAGGAGGGGCCTGCTGTGCTGCACAGCCACACTGTGGCACTCCTTCAGCCTACGCATCTGGCTATGTCTCTTGAGGTAGGAAAGTTATACCTCAATAAAAAAAGAAATGGAAACAAGAAAATTGGTAAAAGAATTAAACAAAATCCTCACTTAAACAGGAGAGCAGAATGACCTTCAAGGCATCTTGAGGATACATGTATGTGAGGTATGGTGTTTCAATAATACAGAATGCAGTTAGGAGGGTTGGCTAGTTTATTGCTTTGCTGAATCCTGCCAATCAACTTTCAATTCAACTTCTATGCTGCTGAATTTCTGTCCTAAAATTGGCTGAAGGTTGAAAGAAGGCACTGAGTATGCTAGCATTAAAGAACAGCATGTTACTGGAAATAAAAATGACAACAGTTCTGAAGGCTTTCTTCACTATTGAATCTTCAAACTGCACCCTCACGTCTTTTCAGGAGTGCCAAGATGTTCAAATCCCACATTAAAATGGGAGGAGAGGAGGGAGGGGGAACTGCAGTCAGGATGTAAAATAAATGAATAAATTTAATTAAAAGAAGGGAAATGTAACTACGATTACATTCAATCTGGCCTTTTGTCATTAGAAATGGAATTACTCATGTCAGACATGCAAGGTGTTTACAAGTACAAGCCTGAAGCCTTGTCATTTAGAAGCTGAGTGGGAAATGGAGTCAAACCAACTGACTCTGCTAAAAGCGGCACATACATGACCAGCACCATGGAATACAAGGAACAGCTGTCAGCAGACTCACAAGTAGCTACTTTTTACCCCAGTCTGTAGGCGCCTTTGGGCTCCAAATTAAACTGAAGAATTAAAAAATAAGTCCAGAGGCAGACTTCTGAACACACAGCTTTATCAAAAGGGGGTAGGAATTCAAGCATGAAACATGCATCTCATCGTTAGTTGAATGTTGAGATCTGAAATCTATGGTTGAAAACAGGCCAACTATTGGATTTGTCAGGAAGAAGTCAATTGCTGGGATGGGAGCCGTGACCCCATCAGAAACCCAACTACTTAATTACAGCTAGTTCTGTTAGAGCTACCCCTGGACAAGGTACACTTAAAGATGCTTCAAGACTATGAAGAGCTGAGGCTTTAGAACTGTGAACAAAACAGTGTTTTCCTTCATAAAAAGACTTAAACACAGTTCTTTCTTTCCTCCAAACCACTAAGCAGAAGAGCTCCCAGCCCCAAGAAAAAAATTAAAGCCAAGAATCACAAATATGGTAGCTCATGCCTATAACCTTAGCACTGGAGAGGCGGTAAGCGTACCTCCATAAGTTCAAGGTCAGCTCGGGCTAGAGTGAGTTCTTGCCTCAAAAACAAAACAAAATGAAACAACCCCCCCAAAAAAAATAAGCAAAAATGCTGAATTTCAACAATTCACCTTTCTAGAAAACAAAGGTTATGACATTAGTGGAATCAGTATTTACTCTCCCCAGCAAGGAAATTCCCCAGGAAGGAAATCCCTTCCTTTAAGAGAAGAGTGTGTCAAGTCATATACACCACCCTAGGCAGGCTGTGCCCACTGTCACAAGACTGACTAGTAAGATCTACAAAAACAGATCTTTAGATTTGAAGCAAGAAAAGTAACAGGTGATCAATGGAAAAAGAAGAAAAGAAAACAAAGGAGATGGAGTTGATTATTATTGGCAGAGTGAGGCCCCTTAGAGTAGCAAGCAGAAAATAGATTTGACTGCTGGTGCCCTCAGAAAATCGCCGAGGGGATGCATTTTCGAGGGGGCATCTACAAACAGGCCCCACCAGACACTGGATGCTCTGGTACCTCGATTTTGGATTTTCTACCCTCCAGAACCATGGGCAGTGCATTTTTATTGCTTACAGATTACCCAGTCTACAGCAGCTCCACAGGACTAGGGCACTGACCAACGTAAATACATAATTGTTGTTATTCCCAAGGACAGTTTTCTCATTTTTAATCTGAGTGAAAAATTCCCCAAGAAAGGTGGCCTAATGACAGCAATGTTTCTGGTGGACGGTATTCTGAAACTTTAAAATCAAGTTGTTATTATCAAGACTGTACTTCTGTATAAGTTAGACCTGTCAAATTCAGTCATTGACAGTACGTTTTGGTACATCAGCTGAAGACAGTACCCTGCGTTTATTCTGCATATTGCCCAGGGCAATGCTATGCAAATCAGATGGCTTAAGCTGTATTATTTGATGTTGACAGTTATGAATTTTACAGAGTCAGATAAAACTTTTTCAGGAATTGGTTTATTAAGAAAAATCTGTCAACACTTTACTATATATAACCAGCCACAGTGTTTTTTCTCTCCATTTTTTAATTAAATTAGAAACAAGATTATTTTACTTGTCAATCTCAGTTCCCTCTGCCTCTCCTCCTCTCTGCCCCCCCCCCCAGCTAACACCCTAACTATCCCATGCCCTTTCGTTATCTTTACACACTCAGAGCTTTCAGCATTCATAAAAAGGTCTCCTCTCATCTCCAAATCTCAGGATGAAAAATGTTATTTAAAAACACTAATGCTCTAGGCTGATTATTTTTTGTGTATCATCTGTGTCATTAAAACACATATACTTAAAACCACTACAATTTATTCTCAGCTAAGAAGTCCTTGTCACCAGAGTTAAGTTTGCAAAGGCCCACAGAATAAGTCTCATTGCAACCCATGTGAGGCTAGAACAGAGGGCCGGCAACAGAGCTGTGGATTGGGTTAGCTCCATGACGCACCTGGACAGTTCCAAGCACCCACATTAGTCTCTCAAAGGTCTCCACTTCATCCTCCTTCCTGTGGCTTCTTTTCTTGAACCATTTTCATTGGTAATTTGGGGTTGCTGTGTAAAGAGGCATTTTATGTTCACTATTTATTTCTCCAGTTATGTGTCACGCCCATGCTGCAGATGAGGAGAGGAAAACGCAGAGAAAGCTGATTGCATAACCAATAAGGGCTGGAGTTCAGTTTTGGTCACAGCAACACTCTGTCTCCAGATGAAAGGTAAGAACATTATGCACAACAGAATTTTATATTTGAGAATTATAAAGAATATTTCAAGCATTCATTGAAAACTGGAAGATGAGCATATTTAGAATCTCTAATGAAATGATATAACAAGTTGCAGAGGAAAATAATAATATTTCATTTAAAGAGCTATAAAGACATCTGGCAAAGTAGACAATATCAGTATGTGTTGAATAATTAACACGATACAGGATTTCCACTCTGAATTATTAACTTTTGAGGTGACAGAAGGCATGAGAAACAACTCTCTTAAATGAAATGTGTTAAACAAAGGTTTACAATGTGCTTCCGGGGTGGTTTTATTAAGTGATTTGAAGTTCCCCACTGTTATTGTTTTGTTTAAAAAGAAGAAAAGAGAAATTGCTGAGACAGACATATTGAGTATAAGTTTATTATAAAGGCAGAATGGGAAGACTAAGAAGAGGAACAGGGTAATGGCTGACCACCATGGCCGGTCGCCATAGAGATACAGAGGGGGGGGGACAGGGGAGCACACAGAGAGAGAGACAGGGGGAGAGAGAGAGACAGGGAGAGAGAGAGAGACAGAGAGGGAGAGAGAGCGTAAAGGTGCAGGGGCCTATCTTTTAAAGGGGTCCTCTGCACCTGCGTGCAGACTTCTTTCCCATGGAACCTTGGGCTGAGCAGGGTATTGCCTGAGTGGATTTCACCAGGTAACAGGGGCAGGCCAGCATAATGCCTGAACCTTTCACCCACAACCACAGTCTTCTTTACCTAACTAGCTGTCTTCACCTGTCTTACTGATCAATGCCATCCCAAACCCTCCCAACTGTCTCAGCACGTGGGGCCATCAGCACTTCAGATTGTAGATTTTGGAAGCTTTGCAGTTTCTTATGGATGGAACCCACGTCTAAATGTGAAACTCATTAAGCTTCACGTACGTCTTAGACATACAGCTTGCAGTGTTTACACGGTATTTGTGGTGCACCTATGATTTGAGTGCAAGTGGTCACATGAAGTGAGGTGTGGGGTTCTTCCACTGAGGCACCCGGCTGGTGTTCAGCAGGTTTTAGGGTTAGGGGCGCTTTTGGTTTCACATGTGCAGCATCCTTGCTTTGCCTTAGGCTGAGACAGGCAAGAACCATCTTTCTTGCTGGATGAACAAGATTACATAACAGAACACTACCTCTGCTTATAACTGTGGTGCCAACTCACACTGGAAGTATTTTGTCTTCACACTCTTAAATAACAGCCCATGGTAGAAAGCTAGGAGACCAGGAGAGAAGAACTGTTTTAAAGCATTAGACAGTTCCACTTAGCGTTTCTGGAGTAAGATTATCTAAGACAGTGGTCTCCACATATTTTGTGATGAGAGCACTTAGGAAGGTCATGGGGAACACTTAGTGAACAGGACGGAAAAGATGAAACAGAAAATGGGGCACAAATAACCAGACAGGTTTAATGACATGCCGGTTCCATCCCTGTGTGTGTTAGCACTGGTCAGCGTAGGAAAGCGGATGTGGGCCGTGTGTAAGACAATGTGAAAGGGGTAGGCAGCGTGCCAGTCTCACAGAAACTGTGAAGGCGACTGGTGAATGGACTAGGAAGTGTACAGTGTTATCGTTACTACAAAAGTTTTAAACACATAAGAGTTATAAGTTATTGTATTTCTCACCAAAATATCATTTTGGAGTATGCCTTTAAATATTAAATATTCCATAAAAAGCAAAACAAATAAACAAATGAAAACAAAACACCTGCAAAACCACAAACAAAAATAAAACCAAACCACAACCTACCTCTTCTTTTCAGTGAATATACTTCAACACTATGAGCAGTCTATTTTAAATAGCATATTTGGAAACACTCTTCACCAACATGTGATTAAAAGCACAATTCCAACAGCACTGCATCGAATTTCCACTGCTGGCATGTGATAGGCTTTGCCAACCATGAACTTAATAAAACATGCTAATAACTGTCTCCAACATCCATAACCTTACTTTAACTCACATACTTCAAAACATAACATCCGTTATCACTAATAACCTTCCATTTAAACACAAACGTATTAAAAACTAGACTGTGTTATAGGGGCAATGATGCCCACTAGACACCAGAGGCTAAATAATTCAAAGCCCGGTACCAGGAATGAGCTACTTCTTTGGTTGTTGGCTAGTAAGGTCTCGTAGACCCTGCAACACTACAGGACACTGCCACGGGGTAACCTCCAGAACTGGACTGTAAGGCCCTAATGACGAAGACTCCACATACTTGAGTTACAGAACATGGTGCAATCATGCCATTGGCTAGCTTCGGAGTGCTGGGAGGTGCTATGCACGATACCAGAGGAGAAAAGTAGTCAGCAACCACACCAGCTCTGAAACCTGTGAACTACAGTGACTGGCCTGACGAGCCACACCCACGGGTACAATCATAGCACGAAACTCGGTAAGATGTGTCTGACTTTCCACAGTGTCTGTTGTTATTTCTGATTTTGTTAATTAGCATGCTCTCTCTCTGCCTTTTGGTTAGTTTGGCCAGAGGTTTGTCTATCTTGTTGATCTTCCCAAAGAACCAACTCTTTGTTTCATTGATTCTTTGTAATGTTTTCCTAGTTTCTACTTTATTGATTTCAGCTCTCAGGTTATTTCCTGGCATCTCCTCCTCCTTGGTGTGTTTGCTTCTTTTTGCTCTAGTGCTTTCAATTGTTCTGTCAATTCTCTAATGTGACTTTTCTCCAGTTTCCTCATGTGGGCACTTAGTGCTATGAACTTCCCTCTTAGCACTGCTTTCAGAGTGTCCCATAAGTTTGGGTATGTTGTGTCTGCATTCTCATTAGATTCTAGGAAGTCTTTAATTTGTTTTTTTATTTCTTCCTCAACCCAGGAATGGTGCAATTGGGAGTTATTCATTTTCCAAGAGTTTGCAGGTTTTCTGCCATTTGTATTGTTGCTGAATTCTAGCTTTAATTCATGGTGGTCTGATAAGATACAGGGGGTTATTTCAATTCTTTTGTAACTATGGAGGTTTGCTTTGTTGCCTACTATGTGGTCAATTTTAGAGAAGGTGCCATGAAGGTGCCATGTGGTGCTGAGAAGAAGGTATATTCTTTTGAGTTTGGATGGAATGCTCTATAGATATCCGTTAACCCCAGTTGGGTCATAACTTCTTCAGATCCTTTGTTTCTTTGTTAAGTTTCTGTCTGGTGGTCCTGTCTAGTGGCGTAAGGGGGGTGTTGAAGTCTCCTACTATAAGTGTGTGTGGTTTTATGTGTGGTTTGAGCTTTAGTAATGTTTCTTTCACATTGTGGGTGCCTTCATATTTGGGGCATAGATGTTCAGGATTGAGATTTCATCTTGATGGACTTTTCCTGTGATGAGTATGAAATGCCCTTCTTCATCTCTTTTGATTGCTTTTAGTTTAAAGTCCAATTTGTTAGATATTAGGATTGCTACACCAGCTTGTTTCTTGAGCCCATTGGACACTGTGGAAATCCAGAGAATCTTCAGGTCATACTTTGAAAACCTGTACTCCACAATATTCGAAAATCTAATGAAAATGGACAGTTTTCTGGATAAATATCACTTACCAAAATTAAACCAAGATCAGATAAACAGTTTAAATCGACCCATAACCCCTAATGAAATAGAAGCAGTCATTAGAAGCCTCTCAACCAAAAAAAAGCCCAGGACCAGATGGCTTCACTGCAGAATTCTACCAGAAATTCAAACAAGAGCTGATACCAGTACTCCTCAAACTGTTCCGCACAATAGAAGCAGATGGGATATTGCCAAACTCTTTCTACGAGGCTACAATCACTTTGATACCCAAGCCACACAAAGATAAGACTAAGAAAGAGAACTACAGACCGATATCCCTCATGAACATCGATGCTAAAATACTCAATAAAATATTGGCTAATCGAATCCAAGAACATATCAGAAAAATCATCCACCATGATCAAGTAGGCTTCATCCCAGGGATGCAAGGATGGTTCAACATACGAAAAACCATTAATGTAATCCACCATATAAACAAACTGAAAAAGAAAAACCACATGATCATCTCACTAGATGCTGAAAAAGCCTTTGACAAAATCTAACATCCCTTCATGATAAAGATCTTGGAGAGAACAGGAGTAACAGGAACATATCTAAACATGATAAATGCAATATACACCAAACCAATAGCCAACATCAAACTAAATGGAGAGAAACTCGAAGCGTTTCCTCTAAAATCAGGAACAAGACAAGGCTGTCCACTCTCTCCATATCTCTTCAACATTGTACTTGAAGTTCTAGCTAGAGCAATAAGACAAGAACAGGGGATCAAAGGGATACAAACTGGAAAGGACGAAGTCAAACTTTCACTATTTGCAGATGACATGATAGTCTACATAAGTGACCCAAAAAACTCTACCAGGAAACTCCTACAGCTGATAAACACTTTCAGCAAGGTAGCAGGATACAAAATTAACTCAAAAAAATCTGTAGCCCTACTGTATACAGATGATAAACTCAATGAGAAAGAAATCATGGAAACATCACCTTTCACAATATCCACAAGCAACATAAAATATCTGGGGGTAACACTAACCAAAAAAGTGAAAGACCTGTACAATAAGAACGTTGAGACTTTAAAGAAAGAAATTAAAGAAGATACCAGAAAATGGAAAGATCTCCCATGCTCTTGGATAGGTAGAATTAACATAGTAAAAATGGCAATCCTACCAAAAGCAATCTACAGATTCAACACAATCCCCATCAAAATCCCAACACAGTTTTTCACAGACATTGAAAGAACAATACTCAACTTTATATGGAAAAATAAAAAACCCAGGATAACCAAAACAACTCTTACAATAAAGGATCTTCTGGAGGCATCACCATCCCTGACTTCAAGCTCTACTATAGAGCCATAGTTCTGAAAACAGCTTGGTATTGGCACAAGAATAGACAGATAGACCAATGGAATCAAATTGAAGACCCAGATATTAACCCACGCACCTACGAACACCTTATTTTTGACAAAGGTGCTAAATCTATACAATGGAAAAAAGATAGCATCTTCAACAAATTGTGCTGGCACAATTGGATTCGGACATGCAGAAGATTGCAGATTGATCCATACCTGTCACCATGCATGAAACTTAAGTGCAAATGGATCAAAGATCTCTCCATAAATCCAGCCACACTGAATCTTCTAGAAGAGAAAGTGGGAATTACCCTTGAACAAATTGGCACAGGAGACCGATTCCTGAACATCACGCCAGGAGCACAGACACTGAGGTCTGCAATCAATAAATGGGACCTCCTGAAACTGAGAAGCTTCTGTAAGGCAAAGGACACAGTCAGTAAGACAAAACGACCACCCACAGAATGGGAAAAGATCTTCACCAACCCCACATCTGACAGAGGGCTGATTTCCAAAATATACAAGGAGCTCAAGAAGCTAGCCACCAAAACACCAAACAATGAAATTAAAAAGTGGGGTGCAGAACTAAACAGAGATTTTTCAACAGAGGAATCTGAAATGGCTGAAAGACACTTAAGAAAGTGCTCAAAATCCTTGGCCATCAGAGAAATGCAACTCAAAACAACTCTGAGATACCACCTCACACCTGTCAGAATGGCTAAAATCAAAAATACCAATGACAACCTATGCTGGAGAGGATGTGGAGAAGAAGGAACACTCCTCCATTGCTGGTGGGAGTGTGAACTTGTAAGACCATTCTGGAAATCAGCATGGCGGTTGCTCAGAAAAATGGGAATCAATCTACCTCAAGATTCAGCCATTCCTCTCTTGGGTATATACCTAAATAGTGCATGTTCATACAAGAAGGACATATGTTCAACCATGTTCATAGCAGCATTGTTTGTTATAGCCAGAACCTGGAAGCAACCTAGATACCCCTCAACTGAAGAATGGATAGAGAAAATGTGGTACATTTATACAATGGAGCACTACTCAGCAGAAAAAAGCAATGGAATCTTGAAATTCGCAGGCAAATGGATGGAACTAGAAGAAACCATCCTGAGTGAGAGCCCTCATCCAGTGGCTGATGGAAGCAGAGACAGACATCCACAGAAATATACTGAGCTGAAATCTGGAACCTAGTTGAAGAGAGGGAGGAATGAAGATCGAAGGGGTCTGTACCAGGTTGGAGAAACCCACAGAAACAGTTGGCCTGAAAAAGGGAGAGCACATCGACCCCAGATGCTGTCTGGGAGGTCAGTGTGGGAATGATCCAGCCCCCTGACCATGGATGCCAATGGGGAGGCCCCTGCACTTTGGGAGCCTCTGGAGGTGGACTGGTGTTTTTCCCTGTTGTGTGTGGGGGACTTTGAGAGCCCATCCCACGTGAAGGGATGCTCTCTGTCTCTGGACACATGGGGCAGGACCTAGGCCCAGAACAGGAAGATTTGGTGGACTTTGTGGAGCCCCTGTTGGGGGCCCTACCCTGCCTGGGGAGTGGTGGGTGGATGGGGTGGGGGGTAGGTTGGAGGTGGGGGAGGAGAGATGAGGGTGAGGGGAGGGAGAAGGGACTTACATGTGAAACAAGCCTGTTGCCTAACTTGAATTAATAATAAAAAAAACGGGAGAAAAAAAAAAAAAAAGATGTTTCTGACTGCACTGAAGTCCCGCTCCACAAGCTAACACCCATACCTGGCACCACTATTGGGACAAGATTCTACAGAGAGACAGGTCACAGGCCCTACAGGAGACCCTACTATTATTCTGCTAAACGGACATGGGGATTAAACCTATTCCCAAGGACTCAGTGTTATACCCACAGATCATGTGCCTCTCAATTCTTACCTGAGAGTTCTATCTGCAGGAGATGGTATGCAGTGACCCACACCTGGCCAAGGTGCAGAGAATTCTCAGCCCTCAAGGGAACATAGATTTCCCCACCACCACCCCCAAGCCTCAGGGAGTACTGCAGAAAGAGGAAGCAGGAAGTCTGAGGGCCGGAGGTGACAGATGACTATATAGAAACAGTATTTATCTTCTGGACAGAGCAAAGCAGCTGCACCTCTGAACTCACAGAAGTAGAGACAGAACACACAAGACCCATGCAAGCCCAAGCCAGACCAAGTCACAAACAAGACAAGGGACTTGGGCACAGAGCCATTGAACTACTGGCAACTGTTAGTTGCTAGGAGAGGGAGAGACAGTTTTCTCTGAGTCAGTGGCTATCAACCTGTGAGGTGCCACCCTTGGGGGGTCGAATGTCCCTTTCACAGAGGTCACATATCAGATATCCGGCATATCAGGTGTTTACATTACGATTCATAATAGTAGCAAAATTACAGTTACGAAGCCCAGCATTGGTGGCGCACGCCTTTAATCCCAGCACTCGGGAGGCAGAGGCAGGTGGATCTCTGTGAGTTCGAGGCCAGCCTGGTCTCCAGAGCAAGTGCCAGGACAGGCTCCAAAGCTACACAGAGAAACCCTCTCGAAAAACCAAAAGAAAAAAAAAAAGAAAGAAATACTTATATTTCAACACTGAGATTAATCCTAGGTACCTTATTCTTGATTATTGAGATAAGGAACTTAGTGATTCAGACAGGCTGGCTTGTGAGGAAGTCCCAGCCACCCACCTATCTCTGCTTAGCTCGGATTGCAAGCAAGTTGCCACCACACCCAGCTTTTCCTGTGGATGCTGGGAACCAAAGGTGGTCTTCATGCTTGTACACAAGTTCTTGGACTGCACTTGCTCTTCAGCCTTTACTTTTTATAGCTACCCAGTCTTTCTGGATCTTGCTTGAAAATCTAGAGTACTCATAGTCAAACCCCAATATTCTCCCAAATATACTCAAAAGTGTTTCTACCTCTTCTTACACCATTATCTGGAAAACGTGACGTACAAGCAAACAGTAGATAAGAACAGAGAACAACACAAAAAGGAAAGTCAAAACACCACTGCGAACCCCAGTGTGGACGCTCACTTTCCAAAACTTCCTGGAGGAACCCTGTGAAATCAAGTACAGTGTGTACACGTTTTATGCAACAGTCCTTGTTTAGGGAAAACACACAGATGTGAACTACACTTCACTTTAATGTGCTGCACGTGATCCAGAGGCTCCCACAGCCATTAGACCACCCAAGTGTCATCAGCACTAACAAACGCTAGCAAATAAGACTCCAGTGCTGTAGGCTCTTCCCCTTGGTTGTGCTGTCTTCAGACAGACATTTTTCTCAGCTCCTCTAATCTTCCTTAATATTACTAAGTTTAAAAATTCCAATCCTACACTAGCCAAGAGAAAGCTACTGTATCCTAATAATGATATTATGTTATGGCAAAAACAAGTTTCCTTTTCAAGGGGAAAAATAAACCAACTTTGTAACATAGGAAGCAACTCATTGATGGGGGATTTCCTTCTGTATGCTGTGAATTTTTGCTTCTCTTATTGGTCAATGAATAAAGCTGTTTCAGCCAATGGACAGGCAGGATGTAGCCAGGCAGGAAGCATAGGTGGGGCTACCAGACGAGGAGTATTCTGAGAAGAGGGTCACAGGGAGTAAATTGGGGGATCAGGGGATGGTACAGAAGCCATGTAGCTGCCGAGGGAGCAAGAGGTCCAGGCATCACCAGTAAGCCAAGAACATGTGGAGCTACACAGACTAATAGAAATGGGTTCATAATTAAGAGGGAGCGAGCCATAAGAAGCCTGAGCCATCAGCCAAACAGTTTATAATTAATATCAGCCTCTGTGTGTTTATTTGGGAGTAAATGGCTGTGGGATCTGACGGGACAGAAACATTGGCCTTCAACTCATTACAAACAAAGCTTTTATTATGCAGTGAGTTGAGTCATACAGACTGATTACTGCATGTATCTCTAGTTAACAAAACCATCAGACACTTAAAAATCTGCTAAGTAAATACATCTTAGGCATTCCTGGAGCACACAAAACAAATGTCTCAAGGTAAATGAATGGAGGGGACAGACAGGCTCGGACATGGCTCAGGTGACGGTTCCACCGGCGTGTGCCGGACATCAACCATTGCAATAAACTGATCTTTCAAAGAGCAAACTGTCTTAGAATTATTTTTAAAGTAAATTTAGGTTTTCAACTACTTAATTCTTCTAATAAAGATAAGGAAGTGAGCACTTAAAATTATTTCCTCATTCTGTACTTAGTAGTCAAGAGTCTTTCATATTGTTGAAGATTTTAATGCTAATATTCTATTTTGTAACCACAATTATTACAGTTTTTGTCTCTTAGTTTTGTGTTTAAATGGATCAACATTTCCTATTAATCTCTTTCTCCATGTTTAAATTCTCTGTTCTATGTATGGCTGTCAGGATTTAGTCATCAACTTTCCACGACACAGAGTCATTAATTTAAAAAAGTGACTCACATTTTGTTGGGCTCTGTACCTTACAAGCCTAGCTTTGGATTCAATGTTGGCGTCTGAGAATGGCTGAACACAGTGTCCCCAATCTTAGAATGAGCCTAGCACCGTGTATGCCATCTCTACTGTCTACCTTGTGACTCTCCAGTTCTGTCCTTAGCTACATTCATTTCTAATTCCTAGTCACAGCCACATCTATTCGTCTCTGCTGTACACAGCGGGTTTCATCTAATCTCAACCTGAACTATGCAGATGGCGCTGAGTTTTTACAACATGCAGATCCTGACCCCCGAGGCCTTTTCTAATATTCTAATTATTAGACACTGCTATCTAAATGATTATCATCTAAGCTGAAACAGCCTCCCCAGTAATGCACTCTAATCTCCTTCACTCGTGTTCACACGTGCAGGTGCTTTGACCTTTCTCTATCCCAAACTTGGGGAATCCATTGCTGATAACCTTCCTCCTGGTCTGTGCACAGATACCATGTTGGTTCACAGTCTTTATATGTCATACAGACACAAAATTATAGCACTTAAAGCTGCTCTCCTGTCAGAAACAGAACGTTCACTCTGTCCCCATTGCCTGGCTCTATTCCCACTTCTGTAATAGTTCTGATTACTTTTCTTCACTAGCTCAAATCCAATGCTTTAACCTTCAAGCATTAAGTTTTACGACCTGTTTCCTCACCTCCTGAGACATGTCTATGTAAGTTTCTAGTTCAGTCATTATGGTCTTCTTACCATTCAGAAACTATCTCCCACGCCACTTCTTCCATCCAAGACATCCTCCCGATTCTTTACAGTCCACCTGACATTTGACCTCTTCCTCGCTCATCTAATCAGATTCATTCTTACCGAAAGCTATCTCCTCCATCTGCAAAATCAACCCGGAACAGCAGAATCTCTGGGGACACCGAGTCCAACTGCTTTTCTTTCTGAACAGTCCTCTTTCGCCATGTTTTTATTGTTTCCTGTAGGATGGCTACTGTGCTAGCCATCTGGCTTGGAGCTCAGTGAGAACGCTTTAAGTCGTCCCAGGGACACAATCACTCATGAACACTATGAAACCTAAAGGGAAGAACATGTTGCTGAAGGTCACTATCCATGGGGTCCAGGTGCTACCTTAGTCTGCATCCATTCAGTTTGGTAGGAAGAAAAGAACTCTTCTAAGTTAGGGAACATCTTTAAGCGTTGATGACAGAATGAGCAGAAATTAATTCTGTAGAAAGATGACAGGTTCTAAGGTGGAAGGAAAACCAGAGAAAGCACTTTCCAAGCAACTACAAGAAGGCGAGGGCACTGATGGAGAGGAGCATCCGTACAGACAGGGAGGGCCAGGAGCAGACGTGGACATGCTCAAGATCAGGGGCTTTATCATAAGATGTGGGCCTAGAACAACATGCCCTGAGGACCACAACTAACCCAAGAAGAGGTAAGAGCAGAAAAGTATGAAATCAGGAGAATTCTGGTTTCATTAAAATCTATGTGCTTACCACTCTTTTTTTGTCTGATCCACACTCAAGGGAGGAGGAGAAAAAAGAGAAGGAGAAAGCATATGACTTATATACATAAGGCTAATTTTCAGATGGTTCACTTGGCTTTGAAAAGAAGTCGTGTGTGTGTGTGTGTGTGTGTGTGTGTGTGTGTACTTAAGAGACCACGGGCACTATGGAGATGGCTCATTTGGTAATGTGTATCCATCTAAGCATGAGAACCCAAGCTCAGAACCCTGATGGACATCAGTCAGGCACAGCAGAGCATGTCTCTAAACTGATGCTTGAGAAGTCAGAAGTGGGAGAAGGGCCCCTGGGCTGTCCAGCCTATCCAGTTGAATCATCAAGGCAGAGGGCAGGACCGAGAGTGCAGAGGTGCTGAGCACTTGCCACTTTTGAAGAAGAACTAAGTTGGTTCCCAGCACCAACATGGCCGCTCACAACAACCTGTAACTCCAGTTCCCTGGAGGCCTAATGGCCTCTGACCTCTATGGCACGCAAGTGGTGCACATACATACTTGTTGACAAACATTCACACATATAAAAATAAATACATCTTTAATTTCTTTTTAGAAAAAGGTAGATGGCTGGGGTGGTTTGAAAAAGAATGGCCCCATAGGCTCATATAGCTTAATGCCTAGTTACCAGGGAGTGACACTATTTGAAAGGGTTAGAAGGGTTAGGGGGTGTGGCCTTGTTAGAGGAAGATTATCACTTGGCTTCCAGGTTTCAAGGTTGCCTCTCTCTGCCTGTGGGTGAGGATGAAGCTCTCGACCAATTCTCCACTGCCACACCCCTCACTACGATGATAATGGACTAAGCCCCTGAAACTTTAAGCAAGTTCTGGGTAAATGCTTTCTTTTGTAACAGCTGCCTTGGAAAGGTGTCTCTTCACAACAACAGAACAGTGACTGAGACTGAGCTGGATCCCCTGAACCCACCAACAGATGGGAGATCAAGTTGTGGGGACCTCCATTTGTGTATCACAGCACATGTGTCATGGCCTCCACACACATATGTGATAATAAAAACATTATTCTTTTAAAAAATGAGGTATAGAGCAAATGAATAAGACACACCAAACTCCAGCCTCTACATGAACGCACATGCAAGAATGCATGTATATACACACACATAACACTGAAAGAGATAAGGGAAGGCTCTAATATTCTTTAAAAACAAAGCACTCCAGAAAGCATCAATGGAATGAAAAGTTCCATTTCTCTGCTGCCATGCTCCACACGAAACCAGTTAAATGTTCATTCTCTTTTTTTCTCATAATATCTCACATAAGGGAAAATACTTTACAAAATATTTTCCCATGACTAATTTTCTTTGCTCTTTAGTCTCAATGTTTCTTTCAAACTGTGATTACAAATATGAGTGATTTTCTCCAAAACTGCAATTGCATATCAAGGGTAGAGCTAAAGCAAGTTAGAGCAGCAAAAGTTAAAAGGACCGGACAGCAGTAACTGTCAGTAATGTCTGTGTCCTGAGGACCGGACGGCAGGACTGTCAGTAATGTCTGTGTCCTGAGGACCGGACGGGGTGCCTTAGCACACACAGTACCATGTCATCCCAGTGACTCTGAGAGGTGCATGCTATTTTCCATTTCACAGAACAGGAAACACAGGTCTATAACATAAGCAAGTATTTCCCTAAATCATGTGTATCAAAGAGCTGTGCAGTTCAATATGGTAGCCTAGGGCTAACAAGCACAGATATTTTAAGACATAGGATAGTAAAGTAAAATATCTGATTTTTAAATACTGAATGCATCAATATTTAATATTGACAATATTTTATATTTAGTTGGTTAAAGAAATGTACTATTAAATTACTACTTCCTTATGCTCATTTTAAAAATCATCTCCCATACATTTTCTACTTATCCATGTGGTTCACACTTTTTCTGTCCAACCAGTGTGGCCTAGCAAGCACACTGGAGATTGAATAGGCCAGTAGACTCCAAGCTGAAAGACAGACCTGTGCAGAAGAGGTTGTATGGATTCAAAGGGATCTTAAAAATCCTGCAGTCAGTGATTGGTCACGGGTAAGGTATCAAATCTCCACATTTCAGTTACGCCAGCTGCAGTATGGTACTTTAAGTCACCCCCAAAACTGCTACATGGAGACCAGATGACATACAATGAGCAAGGAGGGAAGGGGTTACTGAATAGTTCTGATAGCAACTGGTTAGTTAAAAATCTGTCCACCAAAGAGTAGAAAATCCACTTATTTGAAAATCATATGTTACTATCTTGTAAGAGGAATTGGGTACTTCCTATTCCTGTTTAAGTGATACTGAAGTATAACATGAATAACTGACAGCTCACCCTCTCATTGCTGACTTAGGTTGATAAGAAGCCAAGGACCCAGGGCAAATGATGAAGTTTGGATGAGGTACAAAACCAGACGTAAGAGTTGGGCACAGGCCCAACACAGGCACTTTAATCTCAGTATTCCATCGGCAGAGGCAGGAGAATCTCTGTGACTGCAAGGGCAGACTGGTCTACATGGTGAATTCCAGGACAGTCAAGTCAACGCCAAGAGACCCTGTCTTCAAAACAAAGAAGTGGGGGCCCAAGAGGTTCTGATGACCCCATCATCTATCCCAGTGGAATACACTGCTCAGTTGTGATTCTGTTCACCAATGCTCTTCTTACATCAGAATTGAAAGTATGAGTCCCGGGGAGTAGAACCCTAGTCTACTGTCCTGAGCTGAGGTGCCAACCAATTGCTCTAGTAAACAAATTAGCCGTTATTATAACTGAGAACTGTGAGCTGCACAAAGTCACCAAGAACTACAGCATGGTGTAGATACCCCAGTCAGGATCTCACCATGCTCCTGAGTGACAGGAACTACAGCATGGTGTACACACCCCAGTCAGGCTCTCACCATGCTCCTGAGTGACAGGAACTACAGCATGGTGTACACACCCAGTCAGGATCTCATCATGCTCCTGAGTGACAGGAACTACAGCATGGTGTACACACCCCAGCCAGGATCTCACCATGTTTCTCCTGAGTGACAGGAACTACAGCATGGTGTAGACACCCCAGCCAGGATCTCACCATGATTCTCCTGAGTGACAGGAACTACAGCATGGTGTAGACACCCCAGCCAGGATCTCACCATGTTTCTCCTGAGTGACAGGAACTACAGCATGGTGTAGACACCCCAGCCAGGATCTCACCATGTTTCTCCTGAGTGACAGGAACTACAGCATGGTGTAGACACCCCAGCCAGGATCTCACCATGATTCTCCTGAGTGACAGGAACTATAGCATGTTGTAGACACCCCAGCCAGGATCTCACCATGATTCTCCTGAGTGACAGGAACTACAGCATGGTGTACACACCCCAGTCAGAATCTCACCATGCTCCTGAGTGACAGGAACTACAGCATGGTGTAGGGCACCCCAGCCAGGATCTCACCATGCTCCTGAGTGACAGGAACTACAGCATGGTGTATACACCCCAGTCAGAATCTCACCATGCTCCTGAGTGACAGGAACTACAGCATGGTGTACACACCCCAGCCAGGATCTCACCATGATTCTCCTGAGTGACAGGAATTACAGCATGGTATACACACCCCAGTCAGAATCTCACCATGCTCCTGAGTGACAGGAACTACAGCATGGTGTACACACCCCAGTCAGGCTCTCACCATGTTTCTCCTGAGTGACAGGAACTACAGCATGGTGTACACACCCCAGCCAGGATCTCACCATGTTTCTCCTGAGTGACAGGAACTACAGCATGGTGTACACACCCAGTCAGAATCTCACCATGCTCCTAAGTGACAGGAACTACAGCATGGTGTACACACCCCAGCCAGGATCTCACCATGCTCCTGAGTGACAGGAACTACAGCATGGTGTAGGGCACCCCAGCCAGGATCTCACCATGCTCCTGTGTTTCAGGCCAGACAGCTGGAGCACTTAGATCATTATTTACATCTATAGACAACTTCAAGAAAATGCATTAATGCACCCACATGTGTGAACACAAGCATAGTACCACACATGGAAACAAATGTCTAAAGAGTAAGACTAGAGAAGTTAAAGCTGTAAGAGTCACCAGCTTTGGGAAGAGCTGGCAGAAATATCCACTGTTGTCTAATTTGGAATTGAACACAGGAATGGAATGCAGAAACCTTTAGTATTGGCTATTAACATGCATAGTCAAGT
Source organism: Cricetulus griseus (assembly GCF_003668045.3). Lineage (NCBI taxonomy): Eukaryota > Metazoa > Chordata > Mammalia > Rodentia > Cricetidae > Cricetulus > Cricetulus griseus. The sequence goes on along the minus strand of NW_023276807.1, from coordinate 270,430,554 downwards.
AGCTGGGAGAGGCAGTGAGGACCAGACACGTCCTTTGACTTCAAGTACAAGGTTAAAAACTCACCACTTGTCATGAAGTTTGAGTATTCCCTGAATACAAATAAATTGCTCGGGGCTCTGAAACGAGTACACCCTAACTGACTGATGAATATAATTGTGTCTACTTAAACTTCCAATAGTGACTTCAAATTTGGATACAAATAGAAGAATCCTCAAAGATCATCAGCAGCATTATTTGACAGGGATCAGAAAAGAAAGTTATCAGTTAAGAGCTAGGAAATGTTTGCAAAACTCTGCAAAAACAGGTTAGATTTCCAATATTTAAAAGTTAAGGGGAAAATACAACTTAAGAGAAAACAAACATTGAAAGCATTCAGGCTACCAGCCACATCCAAAATGCATCCCCTCAACAGTTTACATCAGGGAAAGCTTGTTTGCATCACCTACCCCCCCACACACACACACACATTAACTTTAAAGTAGCTGATAGAAAAGCCACCGCTTACACTAAACGTCTGTTTGGTTTCCAAGAATAGCCTCCATGCTTTTTTGAGCGGGGAAAGAGGGTAGATTTTATGAGGGGGAGGGGAGCTTCGTTCTTTCAATGTAAATGTCATGAGCGTGCTTGTATATGCCAACCCTGCTGAAGGTGGTGAGACCTTCAAGTTATTTCACGATGGGTCTTTAAAGTTTGCGCGAATTCATTCCTGCCAACCTCTTGGCAACATCTAACCTTTTCCGCAACGAGAAAGGGCCTCTCAGCTCGTATCGACACTGTCACGGAATACGTATGTGCAAGTTTGGGCTGTCAAGCCCCACACGGGTGGATCTGAGCGCGCGTGCGCTCGCTGGCTCGCTCGCTCGGCACAGGCGCGCCTACACGGGCCTCCCCGGTCCCCCGCGCCCACCTACTCACCCCTTCCCTCCTGGCAAGTTTGAAACTTTGTTTGCCCCGCCAACAGAACAAGCGCTACCGATGCCCTCGAGACAAAGGGACGGCCGAGCTGGGGTTTAGCGGGATTGCCCAATTTTAGTTGTGCAACAAAGCCCGCAAACGGGAGCCCCGGGGAGGAGGAGGAAGAGGAGGAGGAGGTGCAGCCTCGGGCGGGCGAGCGGGCGAGCCCACCGGCCGGGCCCGCTGTGCTCACCGCTTCACGCGGATGATCTGGTCGCGCATGGGCTTGATGTCCTGGAAGCTCTGCTGGTTGACCAGGCTGTAGACGAGGATGAAGCCCTGGCCGTTCTTGATGTACAGGTCCCGCATGGAGGCGAACTGCTCGGTGCCCGCCGTGTCCAGGATCTCCAGCACGGACGGCGACGAGTCCACCTCGATCTCCTTGCGGTAGAAGTCCTCGATGGTGGGGTCGTACTTCTCGATGAACGTGCCGGTCACGAACTGCACCGTCAGGGCGGATTTGCCCACCCCGCCCGAGCCCAGCACCACCACTTTGTACTCGCGCATCGTCCCCGCGCGGCCACCGCCGCCGCCCGCGACATAGACCTGCCCGCCCGCCCGCCGCGCGACCCGCGGCCCGGCCCCGCCGCCCCGGCGGACACGCCGGCTCACGGCCGCGCGCGACAGCGCCCGGAGGCGCCCACGGCGGGGGCGGGCGGCAGCTGGGCGAGCCGCGCGCCCGGGGAGAGGCCCGAGGCGGGCAACACAACAGCGCCGAGGGCGCCGGCAGCAGCGAGGGAGCGCTAGCCCGAGCCGGAGCCGCCCGAGCCGCCGGCCCGCAGTGCCCCCCGCCGCCCCGCCGCGCCCCGCCCGCCGCTCGCGCCTCCACGCCCAGCCCCAGCCCCCCAGCCCCCGCCGCCGCTTCCCCGGCGCTGGAGCGCGCTCCCGAGCCCCAGTCGCCGCGCTGCCGGGGGCGGGGCCGAGGCGAAGCCCCGCCTCTCGCGCCTCGTCCCAGCCCCAGCCGCCACTTCCAGGGAACTGGAGCGCGCGCCCTAGCCTCAGCCGCAGACACAGCGCTGCCGGGGGCGGGGCCAGACGCAGGGGCGGGGCCGAGACGAAGCCCCGCCTCTCGCGCCTCGTCCCAGCCCCAGCCGCCGCTTCCAGGGAATCGGAGCGCGCGCCCGAGCCTCAGCCGCGCCGCTGCCGGGGCGGGGCCAGACGTCAGGGCGTGGCCGAGGCGAAGCCCCACCTCTCGCGCCATCACCTAGCGACAGGCCGCGCGCACGCGCGGCGGCGCAGTCGTCGCGCTGCCAGAAGCAGGGTTCCGCCGTAGACGTCCGGCAACACCCAGCCTCACAGGCACAGCTGCTGGGCGTGCGCATGCGCGCTTCCCCTCTCCCTCCCTCCCCCCCCTCCGCCCTCGGCGGGCCACGTCACACTCCCACGCTCGCAGCTTGCCGGCGAGATGGCGACTAGCGGAGGGAGGGCCCGTGGGGACAGAAAAGGTGCGGGCCGTGCTGGGGGACGCCATGACAGCGCCCAGCCCGTCGGCGTTAGGACACTTTTCGTGTGACGCGTGACGACAGCCTCGAGGCCGCCGTCCCCACTCACACCAGCAAGTCGGCGGCGGCGCCCAGGCCACAGGCAGTCTACGCCCGATGACGTCGAGGTCCCGCCCCCACCCTCTAGCCCCGCCCCCCGAGGTTTGCTCTAAGCCGAGCTCCTCCCACACCCTGACAGCTGGGAAACCTGGAGCGCGCATGCGCAAGCTAGGGGGGGCCTGGGGGGCCCTCGGCAATGTCCACGGGGACTGTTGGCGCGGAAGCTGGATTCACTGCAACCAATCGGGTCACGTGCCTGGACGCGAGCGTACCGCTGTCGGCCAATAGAAAAAGACGTCTCATCTTGTTAACCAATCGGGATGAGACTCGGTCTTAGGCTGGGCCAACGCCCGCCCCGGAGCATGGCGGGCCTGGGCGTTTGCGCTTGCGCACGCTGGAGTAACCAATCGCAGGTCGGGAGATGCATGACGAGTTAGGCTGAGCCAATCAGGACTCTTCGGGCGCTTGGCCAGGGTGGAGGCGGTGCCCGGCAGCCGGACTGGGAGGGCGGGGGCGAGGGCGGGGCCGCGTCTGGCGAAGGTGGGGTTGGCGAGGGGGGGCTGGAGGGGCGGGGCTGGCGAGGACGGCAGGGGCGGGGCCGCGGCCTGGCGGGGCGGGGCTGCCACGGCGCCTCCGCCTGGCTCAGCTTTGACGTCGCCTGCCCGGCGCTCTGCCCGCAGGTGGCGGTGGCCGCGGTGGCGAAGGCTGCGGGCCGGCGGGCCGGCCGGGTCGGGAGGACAGGGACTTTTGTCTCCAGGGTGAGGTCTTCCGGTCCGTGGGTGCCTCCTGCACCCTCCCCGCCGCAGCACCTCCAGCCTGCGCTAGGCGGCCTCGCAGCGCGTTTATCGCCAGGAGCTGTGTCCAGCAGTGACGGCCCGGCCACCGCTGCCGCGCGTTTCCTGAGGATGCCGCCTTTTCCACTGCTGCCGGAGCTCGGTGTCCCCTTCCAGCGTTCCGATGTCCCACGAGGTCGTTGTGGGGCTTGAGTTCCTCTAACAGCCAGGCGGGTTCTGTCGTCGGAGTGCAAATGTGTGTTGCAATGTAGGAGGAGGGAGGAGAGCCGGCTAACGTTTCAGAACCATTCTGTGTGCCTGAGTCACCTAGCTCTGGTGCAACCACAGATTGTCATGTAAGACAATTTAGGGCAAGCGCCCTGTCCAATTCAAAGTGCAAACCACTGTCTCTCCTTCCTTCATATCCGCGGAGGTTCGGGTGCAGGACACCTCCCAAACCAAAACCTGCAAATGCTCAAAACCCCTTATGTGAAATGCCGTGTTGGGATTTAGCCCACACTTCCTCCTGTACACCAGTTATCTCTAGATTCCTTACAATACCTAATATATTGCAAATGTTAGGCAAATAGTTACTGCATAGCATTTGGGAGTGGGAGATGAATCTCATAACAAACATACGCTCAGTACAGAACACCATCAATAGTTTTTAACTATTTCAGGTTGACTGCATGAATACAGTGGGGTGTTGATACAGCTCAGTCATTATCTCTGCCTATATAGGCCAGCCATTACTTCTCTGTTATGTACTATGAAGATTTAAGAAGCTGAATCTTAGCCAGAGAATAGGCAGTGAAGACAAATGAGGAAGCATCAGGAATGTTTTATGGGAGTTGACACTGAAGCTGGTCATGAAGTGACTAAAATTGGGGGCGCGTGCCCGGGTGCTTCATGTCTGAATGACGTAGGTAGTGCTGTAGCTGGGTTTTAGAGGTCTAATTCTCTGTAAGACTGGTAGTCTTGGTTGTGATTAATTCATCTCAGTAGCAGCTGTGGTTTTCTGAGGAAAGGGAGAATGCCTCTGGCACATTTCAAACTATGTGTTTGGATGATAACATTTCCAGGTGTATTGGGGAATTCATTAGAGCCAAGAAGGGTCACATATTCTTTGTTGATACAACAGCTTGTATTGGTTGCTTCCTCCTTGCTGTGACCAAACACTTGACAAAAGTGACTTAAAGGAGAAAAAACTTGTTTTCACTCATGGCTCACGGGACAGAGTCTTTCATGGTTGGAATGGCTTCCTGTGTCCAGAGCGGGACACAAGAAGCTTAGCATGCAGAGCAGAAGGCTTAATTCAACACCCCCCCCACACACACACACACATTCCAGTACAAGGTGAGGTACTGGTGTCTGACCCTGATCTTAGCCATGTTCACTTCTGTGTCGACAGTGATTCCAGAAGCTCAAGTCTTCATTCATGTGTTTATGAGGAAGAAAAAGAAAACAGGAAATTCAGTTTTGCCTCGGAAGTGTCAATTTGATTGGCGGCGGAGACCGAGCACCCGACACTGGCACCTCAGGGTCCCTTGGCTTCAGAAGTGTGTTGCTGGGAGAACAGAGAGAAAAATGAAAACTTAATTTCTCTTCTCCCCACTGGATCTGAAGGGAGCTATCTCACCTTCATCCAGATACCCTCAGTTGTCACACTTGTGTTACCATGGAAACCCAGCTCCTTTCCCTCTGTAAAAAAAAAAAAAAAAAAAAAAAAAATGTTGAAAAGGGTGGGACGGAGTGGGAAATGTACTGTGTCTTCTGGCTTCGTGAGTTCAGCAGGAAGCAAATATGCACAGAGTTGAATATAAACAGGTCTATAGTGGACATTTGTGACGTAACCAGGGCTTCTCAGTTGTTAAATCCTGGCTCTGTTTGTTCCCTGAAAGTCAGTTTCTTGTAAATCCTAACAGGGAGAACATGAAGAGCATGAAGGGACAAGTACATTGAGCTTCAGGGACATGCTGCTGGTGGTGACAAAGGGGACAGGGGACCTTTCTAGACCTTGGAGACTGCTCACACAGTTGAGACAAATCTGCAGGCATGAGGGACAGAATCAGAAGGGACAAGATAAACATGGTCTTATGAAATCTTAACATATCTTGGTACTTTTGAAAGGAAAAAAAAAAACTAGACTGCAAATACAGTATGCAATGAGTCTATGAAAGAAATCTAGCAGGTGAAAAAATGTTTCAAAAGGGCAGCTTTGAGGAGATCATTTCTGAAAGAGAAGTCTTGATGGCTAAGGGAGAAAAGGAAAAGCCTGGCGAATCCTAAGAACTAAAGGATCTGAGGGAAACAAAGCTTCAGTGTGATTCACTTAGCACAGCAGAGGGGCTGGCATTGCCAAAGAAGCCGGGATGAACAGGATTGGTCATTAATAGCAGAGTTTCTATCATTTGTTATGCAGAACTAAATACATGGCTCTGCTCTTCTCATCAGTATATGAAGACCACCAGGCCGAGGCTGTCTGGGATTAAGGTATCAGTAAGCAAACTCCTCATTTGTGACAGCACAGAGTGATGCTTAGAAATCAGTCAGTGTTTGAAGGCGTTTTCATCCTGCAAACACTCTCAGTGCAGTGCAACGGTACACAGATTGAGCCTTTGCTCTGTTTCTCTATGCTCTAGGGACACAACAGTAAACAGTTGACCAAAAGACCTTTTTTCTAGCAGGGGAGATAAACATACTAGCAATTACACTTGAATAGCTGTAATTAATCCAGAATAAGAGAACGTCAGTTTAGAAAGGGTGTGTAATACAGTATAAATAAACAATAACATGTCATATAACATATAAAGATTAAAATTACAGAAATAGTTTCCAAGGCCTAATAATATTATGTATAATTTATACACGAATTTCTGGAGGTCAAAAGAAACAGAGAAGGGGTAGTGGGTTGATCAAAGATTAAGGAGAGTTAATATAGAGCCCTGTTCTGAAAGGAGTGGCCAAAGGACTGCTTGGATGAATCAGAATCGGGGCAGAAACAAAGAAAAAAGCAGGGTGCAGATCAAGGTAAGTGAAACAAACAAAAATCTAATTGTTTATTTTCTTTACCAATAAGTAAAACACACTAAAGCAATTTCTCCTTAAAAATGTAGATTTATTCCAAATTGTGTGATTGAAGACAGTGCCCTGTGTGTTTGCCTCCTCAGGCGTGTTCCGTGACTAACCCCAGGATTTCTGATGCAAAAATGGTCAAAATCCAAGGCTTGCCTGGGCCACATGATGAGTCCAAGGCCAGGATGGGAAACTTAGGGAGGGTCTGTTTAAACTAAGATTAGAAAGAGTTAATAGGCTCAGTGGTGTGACATCTACTTAGCATGTAGAGCAAGATTTAGGTTCTGTGGTGGTTTGACCGAAAATGGCCTTTATAGGCTCATAGGAACTATTAAGTTGCCTTGTCGGAGTGCAGTGGCCTCATTGGAGGAGGTGTGTCAGTGGGGGTGGACTTTGAGGTTTCAATTGGTCAAGCCAGGTCCTGCGCGCTCGTCTGTGTGTGTGTGTGTGTGTGTGTGTGTGTGTGTGTGTGTGTGTGTGTTTGTGTGTCTGTCTGTCTGTCTGTCTGTCTGTCTCTGTCTCTGTCTCTGTCTATGGATTCAGATGTAGAGCTCTCAGTTCCATCTCCAGCACCATGTCTGCCTGCCTGCTGCTTCCTGCCATGATGATATTGGACTAAACCTCTGAACTGTAAGCCAGCCCCAATCAAATGCTTTCTTTCATAAGGGTTCCTGTGGTCATGGTGTCTCTTCATAGCAATGGAAACCCAAACTAAGACAGGTTCAATCCCCAGAACAAGAATAGGATAAGATAAAATGGAATATTCTGTTGAGATACTGTGTCTGCATCTGATCTTAGCCACTTTCACTTCTGTGTCGATGTACACCCTATTCCAACAGTGATTGTGGAAGCTCAAGTCGTCACTCTTGTATTTGTGGGAAAGACAAATTCAGTTTTCCCTGAGGAGTGTAAACGTGCTTGAGAGTGAAGACCTGACACTGCAGGACACCGCACAAGTGTGTTGCTGGGAGAAAAGAGAAAAAAGAGAAGCTAAATTTTTCTTCTCCCCACTCCCTATACCCAGATCCCCTCCGTTATCACCACGTTTGGGAAGTTGAAGGAACATGCCTGCACGGACTTGAAGCCCAGCTTCACCTCCCAATTGGGGAAAGGATTGTACATCATGGGTTTTGCCCAGTTCTTTAGTTCAGTGTAGAAATCACCATCTGCCCATGCTCTCTAGGGAAAAGTCAGAGGCCAGAGTCTCAGAGCGAGGTTGAAAAATGTATTCAGAAGAGGACACGGGTGTGGCCCACGTGGTAAAGTGCTCACAGGAGGGCCAGACTCTGATCCCTGGAATCCCTGTAACAGGACCAGGGGGGCTGGCATACATGTGTGAACCCAGCGCTGAGGAGTCAGAAACTTGAATCCTGGAGCTCACAGGCCACATAGCCCATACTCTTGGTGAATTCCAATCCAGGGAACAACTCTGCCTGGGGAAAAACAGTGGCGGAATGGTAAAATTGAGGAACAACACTCAAAGTTTCCTGTGGTCTTCACATGTGAGTGTGTGTGTGTGTGTGTGCGCGCGCGCTCAAAAGCACATGAACTTGCAGACACATGCACCTACACACAAACATGTACATAAATACACAAATATTTAGGAAGAAAAGAAGAGTGCAAGGCTGCATTTGAAATGAAGGCATTATTGGAAAAGAGTGATTCACACTGTGGGCGTCATAAGCGAATTCTTGTAAGAAGTAGTGAAGTCAAGGGCTTTTTTTTGAATTGAAAAGACTCAAACTTTCACAAAATAGAAAATAGAAGAGAAGACTAAGTGAAGACAGGAAGGAAAAGTTTTGCCTGTAGTTATTATTCCTGTAGCTGTTCTGACATGCATTATGGGAAAATGAAAAGAACTGAATTGAAAAGGAAGCATTTCAATAGACTAATAGCTATGAAAATAATCTTTTTGCATAAATAATTTCATTTAAAATGTTTCCCTTAGAATGCCTTTTTGTACCTTGTTATAGAAAAACCTCAGCAACAAAATGAAGCTGTGAGGAATAACAAATTATAGATAAATGAAGTGTTTTAGGGAAAAAAAAAACCTCATGCAATAGTAGAGAATCTACAATAAAAAAACTTGTAATAAACATCACAGATTTGTTTCCCATCATGTATTTTCTGGTTAAATTTGGTTATCATGATTTTTCTAATGTATTTTCTGTATCTACATTAAGAATACTTTAAAATCTAAACTGTAGTCGACCTATAAACACATCCTTTATTGGAGGTAAAATTGACTATTCTCTTTTTAATGACGTTGGGGTAATTTGGAAGAAAATGGCCCCCGAGGGGAGTGGCACTGTTGGAGGTGTGGCCTTGTTGGAGAAAGTGTGGTTCTGTTGACCTTTGATCTTCACACAGGTTTCATGGTAGTCCACCCCACAGTCAAAAGTAAATATAAAAAATTAGTGTCTTTAGTTTACAACCCCCCTGACTGTCACTGCTGCTTGTGTTGAGACTTTCCAGACCTTGACATTTGCACCGGTCTTAGGAGAAGCTGCTGTCCTGTTCAGGTGGAGTGACCCAAGGTACAATACAGCAGACAGTGCCCTGCATTGGGCCTTCTGAAACTCACAAGGTGTAAGAGTATGTAGGAACTAGTTTGTAGGAAGAAATGAAAAATGGAGTTTAGACGATGTGGCCACACTGTGATCAGAGCACAGGACCCAGAAACACGATGAACAGAGTTCCAAGAGAACACATTACATCCTTCAAGCTGAGGGTTCTGTAATGACGGGGAGGGACGGGAGGGGGGTTCACTAGAGGCTGATGCACCGGTGACTTGGCTGTTTTCTTTAGATAGCTGTTTAAAAATGAAACTGTAGGGTCTGTTGTCTCTGTAACTACAAGGTGTCTGGGGTGGGGTCAGCTACTTATTGTCTGTAGTTCCCAAGTGGCTGATTTCCTGGGGCACTGAGCTTTATTTAGGGCCATGGCTCTGTGTGTGTGTGTGTGTGTGTGTGTGTGTGTGTGTGTGTGTGTGTGTGTCTGTATCTTTGAATAGATATGTAAAATGGGTCTACAAAGCAAACATTTACTGATGATAAGTCATAAAAACTTATTTAAAAATTATTCTTTGGTATGCATATAATTTTAGCATTTAGCAAGGATGAATAAATTTGCACACTAATGAGATGGATTGCTTATTTATTTTTACAGAGCATTAAAGCTTGGCCGAATGACATTGCAGGGTGCACACCATCTTTGCTGCTCTTCAGAGTTACTGATATTTTGATTTTATAATTGTTACTGTTGAGAACGCCATTTCAAATAAATGCATAGTATAGGGGACATTTCCCAAATTTTTGGAAATTCTGTCTAATCCCAAGTCATAATTCATTGAATTATTTTTTATATGAGTCTCAAGTGAGCAATTCAAACAGCAACTTTAAAAATAAAAAAATCAAACATATAGTAATTTGACACATACTGAGGAATAATGATAGGAAAATATTAAAAGTCTTTGTTTTCCCTAATTAAGCAATTATGTTGCCAGGAGACATAAAATGGCATTATTCCTTAAAGAATCACACCAACGTCTGTTTCAATAAAATCAGTAACATTGTTCTGATTAGGTAAAAGTAAGGCAGCAGTAATAAAACATTATCAATGCAAATTAGTCATCAGGATAAAAAAGCAATAGGATAATTCATAAAACTCTTAAGTATGTCCTTGATGGTTTCGGTCCCTTTAACATTCCATGAGCTTTTCCTTTTTGTTGTCATAGTTGCTTAGAAATCAAGGATGTTTGAGTTCCAGGACTTGGGCAGGTGGCTAAGGAAGTGTGTGTTTATCCATTGCTGGGACTCCCTTCTCTCAGTGCAGCCTGAGGGTTGGTAAAGGCAGAGAACTGTGGCTTGGCTGGAAGGGGGCTCAGGCAGGAGGAGCCAGGTCACAGCAGCCAGGGGGAAACAGAGGATGCTGCCTGGCTGGGGCCTTGGCTTGATGTTCATGGGTTATACAACGATCTACTTCCCCACAGACTTTTTCTGAGGCACAGTTGAGCACACTAAAATGGCATTTCTACCTACTCAGAACATGAAGCTTCTGTGTGCCCATATGCCCAACTTATTTTCCAAATGTATTTGGGGAAAAAGTAGAAAAAAAGAGATTCTCCATCCTGAAGCTATGGAGTAAAACGCACACGATTACTTTTATCACTTTGTAGGCCCCTTCGGATTTTTTAAATTGACTTCAGAGAACCCATGTTGGTGACACACAGATTCCTTGGCATAGAGAGTGCACACCTTCCCAAGCTCATGGGGCAGCCTGGTGTATTTGCTTTTAGCAGCTTAGAACTGGAATCCAGAGCAGAGATGTCTGTCGGGGGTAGCCTTTTGGACTTGTGTACAAATAAATCTTCAGAGGATGACAACAGAGAAAAACGACAGAGACGCCAGTTGTCAGAGCACCCAAGCAAGGCGGTGGTGGCTCACCTAGTCTTGGAAGTGGCATCTCTCTTTGTTGCAGAGATTTCCTTGTGAGGGCATCCAGGCCAGACATACACTGAAAGTGAACATCAGAGAGCTCCTGTGACTTCTGACCAAGATTGAGGAATTGTGCGGTACTGTGTTCTCAACACCTCCTATTGCGTTCACGTTAGAAACAAATGACTTTCTACTGTTACTTTGTCAGCACTAATTATATAGTAAGGCCTCGCCCTTGCTCAGGGTCTAATTGCATCTAGCTGAAGACAGTGACCTATGGAGTCTTTGAATGTTCAAGTCCTGACAGATGCCCCGAGAGGAGGTGGTCGTTGTTCCTGTGATAATGGATGTATTCTCATGTTCAGGTTCAATGATCAAGTGGAGTTCAGCAGCTCCAGGCAATGGCTGGGCCACACAGAGTGAGGCCTGCACTGCCATGAGTCTCCCAGCTCAGCCTGGTGCTAGCCCTCTAGGAGGGTTGGAGTATTTCCTGGCGCTCGTCCATGAATACAGAAGAAGGCATCTCGCTTGACGGGCATTTACTGCTATTCCTATGCAGCAATCATTCCCCAGCTGTCTTCTAGAGAACCAAAAAGCAAAATGAAACTGCCAGGTTCCACCTTCAGACAGTATTTAGCTTTCCCAGAAAAGGGGCAGAGTTTCACCTGTGAGTGTGGGGAGTTCCATACTGCCATCACTACAATGAAGGGGCTTGGGGACTTCCAAATGGAAAACGATGTAATATTGGCAAACTTGTCCCCAAAATAGCTGTATATTTAATTAGTTTGAAAATAAAAACCCAGACCATGTAACCAATCACCCATGTTTGGAGAGTTTTAAGGGGGAATCACGATGCTATAAAAACAAGCCTATGACAACAGGCAAGCTGCAACCCTATGCACGGGTTCTTAGTCGTGGCTTCTGAGTAATGAGAGCCCTGCACATTCATGGCATCATTTTGTGTCCCGTGATTGGGGCGATCAACCTGTCTTCAGGCATGGCCCTGGACTTAACACTGGAGCCCTGCGGCCTGTGGACAGCCTCAACTCCAGTTCCTACTTTGTATTCTAACTCTGAATTTCTTCTGTTTCTATGCCCAGAGATTTTGTTTTCTTCTAGTTTCCATTTTGACTTTCATTTTATTTATTTATTTGTTTGCTTGTTTATTTACTTGTGTGCATACATGCACATGCCATAGTGGTAGAAACAACTTGAGAGAGTCAATTCTCTGTTTCCACCATGTGGTTCCTGAGAATGGAACAGGCTTGGCAGCAAGCCCCCTCTGAGCCATCTTGCCAGCCCTGACTTTGATATCATTATATTTGATATAGCTAACATTTTATGTGTTTGGAAGGGGATCAATGGCTTTTCTTCACCTGTTTAGACTCCAGAATTGAGAAAAGTAAACATTTAGCTTCTGATATCAGGGTCCCACAAATGCAATGTGTAATGCCCGTAATGAACAGAATGGACCCAAGGGAAACTAGAGCCAGTTTTCAAATCCGGGCACTCAGAGGTTTGTTTGCGAAGACAGAACCACAGCCTTGCTCTAAAATATTTATATCCTGAATTAAAACTAAGGCTACGATGGTTGTGAGACTTTGAAATCTAAACTCCGGGAAGGAACTGAGGTTATTGTTTTACCATGTCTGTTAGCTCTCTGTTACCAAGCAAAATATCCCAGGCAGCCAACTGAAAGGGAAGAAAATTGCGCTTTAGTTCCCAGCCACTGCTGGCTGGCTCTTCCCTGCTGAGGCACAGGAGGAGGGGGAGGACTCATTGCAGGACAGTGCTGCTCTCTGCATGGTGGCCAGGAAGCTGAGAGACAGAGAGGGGAGTGGTTGGGATCCTACATCCTTTTCAAGTACAGACACCTGTGATGTCACTTCCTTTTCCAGACCCCACTCTCTGAAGCTTCCATCCCCTTCAGGTAGGTCTGGAATGACCTTTGGGGTCATTTAAGAGTCAAGTCACAGCTGAGTGGCGGCAGCAGTTGGTGCTGCCTTTAATCTCAGCACTGGGGAGGCAGAGGCAGGTGGATCTCCGTGAGTTCGAGGCCAGCCTGGTCTCCAGGAGCAGGGAGGGCACGAAGGGAGGAGAGAGTCAATCAATGACAACACTGGGGATATTCACAGAGGTGGGCTGTTATTTTTCAGCACAAGTGTGGACGTCCTAATGAATCAACTCTATGCTCCTGGAGCAGGGACATGTCAGGGTGCAGATTGTAAACTTGCCCCTGTGGAGTCAGAGTCCCCACCAGCAAATCACCGTCCCCAAACCCCTAGGCTCCACAATTTCATATTCTTAATATAGGACTTAGTACCCTAACCATGTCTCCTGGAAAAGCACCTGCCCACAGTCGCTTTCAGGGCTCTGGATTTTTATTTGCTTCCTGGAGGCTTGCTGACAGCTCTCAGCAGTCTGCAAAGGCTACACTCTGACAAGGACTGATGAGGCCTCCGGGAGGGGGCGGGGCAAGGATGCACAAAGACTCCCAATATTACTTTTCCTTCTTGGCATTTAAAAACAGCAGATCACACTGTGGATAACGCCATGCTGGAAGGTTACTGAAGCTTATATGCCCCAGTCTGCCAGCCTTGTAGAATGCCTGCCTCTGGCGTCCTAAAGGAAGAGCAGTTGCCGATGGTCTCAGCTGTCAGGACTTGCACCCAATGATCAAGGTCTCCTTGTTCTGCAACCTTTAGTAGAACCCTGTAAACAAAGAGAGGCAAACCCACGTCCTCCTCACAGGCCCACTCCCCAGCTCATCCAATCACTCCCATTCTCACCGGAAATGTGTGACTACCCTGGGAAAGTCAAGTCAGGAAACAACCAAGTGCCCATCGGCTGAAAACCAAGGACGTAGGATGTGGTAGTGTACGTCCCTATAAAGTGAGTATTATCCAGCCATCAGGAAGAAGGAAATTCTCATCTATGCTGTGATGTCAGGTTGATAGAATTCTTCCCCTGAGGAGAGGCCAGCAGCATCTGTACCTCCCCTGTAAGGTTCCCATGACAAAGCATAGTAATCAGCAAAGTCCCAGTTTATGTACAGAACTGTGGGGTACCCCCATGAAGATGCATCCGGAAGTCTTCATCCATCACGACGGCTGGCTGCCCCTTCATCCACATTAGCCTTCCCAGCCTGTACTGGAGCACCTCCCAACATCCTGAGGCCATGTAGGAGTAGAGCAAAACGTCATGCAAACGGCCGGAGGGAGTGTCTGGAATTTCAGGTGATGGTCAGGTGACCCTCCCTGACCCCTCTATCTCTGAAGAAGCATCCACAGGCCTGATCATGACGGCCCCTTGCAAGCAGTCACAGCAGATGGGATGAAGGTAGCAGCCTTTTGCCTGAAGGACGGCAATGAACAAACTTTGAACACATTGTGCCAAGTAAAATTAGCCAGTCACAGATAAAGAAGTGCTGCCTGGGTCTATGAAAAACCTACAGTAGGAGAAACTGGAGTGAGCATTCGTGAGATTGTATCTGGAGTAGAGAAGGCATCCTGGGAGTGCCGGGGATATGAATTGTGATTGTGCTCAGGCAAGTGAACTGCACATTTAGTTGTGGAAGGTTTTATAACACATACGTTTACCCTGATCACTGAGGAAGCAAAGGCAGGAGGACTGCTGTTCTGGGAAAATGACAGAGATATGTACTTTTCCTTATGTCTTTAATTAAGCACAGCTCAAAACCCTGGTGACGATCGGTGAAACAAACTGAAAGCTAGAGAGAAGGCAAGCCCAAGACTGAAGCCCTGGGGAGTTACCGGGGTTGCTTTTTCCTTCTATCCTAGGCTGAGGCCTAGAGACTTTGGCAGCCTAGAAGCACAAACTATTCCAGGAAAGAAAGAAGGAAGGAGGAAGGAAGAGAAGGGAAGGAGGGAGGGAAGGAAGGAGGGAGGAAGGAAGGAAGGAAGGAAGGAAGGAAGGAAGGAAGGAGGGAGGGAGGAAAGGAAGGAAGGAAGGAAGGAAGGAAGGAAGGAAGGAAGGAAGGAAGGAAAAGAAAGAGAAGGGAGGAAGGAGCAATGGGTGAAAGACCCCCGAAGAGGTACTTTCGTAGAAGGAGACCCGCACCCAGGAATCAGCGAGACCACGAGCTTGGATGCAAAACCGCAAGAGGCTTTATTGGAGATACGGGTACCCGGGCGACTTAGCTTCTGTGAGGCCAAGCGCCCCGAGCCAAGGGAAAGGGGTCCTTATATAGGGAAAAAGGCGCAAGCTAGGAGCAGGGATTCTATTGGATAATTCTAATGAGGCATTGTACAGAGCTATTCCCATTGGTCAATGTAAATGAGGCGCTATACAGGGTTATTCAAATGAGGCAAAGTACAGAGTTATTCAAATGAGGTGAAACATAGAGTCTTTCAAATGAGGCGAAATACAGAATCATTTCTATTGGATGGTTCAAATGAGACACAGAGCCATTCCAGATCAGCATATTCTCAAGGTCTGGTGTCTGGTACAACAGACTCAATTCCCCCTCCCTCCGCGTCCAGATGGCTGACCTTGGGGGCGGAGACCTTGGGACAGAGTGTTTCTCATCGGGCGGGGGCTCAGGGGCAGGGCTCCAGGCCGGCTCACTTGGTGTTTGTTCTCGTGCCGGCCCACCTGGTGCTCGCCCTCGTGCCGGCCCACCTGGTGCTCGTTCTCGGGCCGGGAAGTGGAAGCCGCCGGGGGTGGGGATCGGGGAAGCCGCCGACAGGAGGAAGAGGAGACAAACTTGAGAAAGAAAGGGCTAAGGGGCAGGGGTCTTTCATGGGAAGGTAACAGGAGAGAAAAATATTTCAGGTCAATGGAACAAGCGAGCAGGCAGGCAGACAGGCCCAAGACACCGAAGGGGCAGGGTTCAGGTATAATGAAGAAAGGGGGGCATCTGTAGCTATAACGAGGTGACTCCAGAGGTTTCTATGCCAGAGCCTCAGCCCAGATGTTGGAGTTTCAAACCTGCTTGCATGGGATCAAAGGTATCCAGCAACTCCATCAAAAGACCCTTATGCAAAGCCTTTGCTTGGTTTAAATGTTGCTCACTAATTTGTCCCTAACCTCCACAGACACCTGTTAAATGGATTTAATGATGTCACCCTGAGTCATGTGATTCCTAGCCATGCCAGGGAACTTGATGGTGTTGAACAGGTGACTGTTTGCAATATTGGACAACTGGAATTGTTGGTGTTCCAATACTTCAACAACAACAACAACAAAAACCAAAAAAAAAAAAAAAAAAAAAAACCCTATGGATTTCTAAAGTTTTATTCATCATCCCTGGTAGAGATGAGTTAACCTTTGATTCTGTGAAAACAAGTTTAACACAAAGGAGAGTCCAAGTGTTAAGTCTCTGCTTCCTCCTGAGCAGCAGGGTGGGGAGAGTGAGTGCAAGGGCAAGTGGAGGCTGTATCACTCTCGAGCTTCCCTGTTTTAGACCAAAAACATCACAAGTGTTATGATGACGGTCGTTATCTAGTGATTAAGAAATCAAGTTAACTACTTACAATTGCCATGACAAAATCATAAACCTTGTGAAGTACCCCGAGAACAATCTAGAAAAACCTAGTCCACTTTCTCATAGACACCTAGGCAGAACTAACTGACCAAGGCTCTATGCTCCCTGATTATGCTCCCTGCTGAGCACTCAGCACCAATGCTCAAGCCCCCTGTGGGCTGTGGAGGCCTTGGGTCAGCTTCTCTCTGCATCTCTGGGGCAGAGGTCAGTGCCACCTGGTCATGGGCCCAACCCTTCACTGATAAGTGAAGTTCTTCACTGAGGACACTGAGAAGCTATCACACCATCTCCCATCTGCTTGTCTTCTGGACAGATCTCGGGGGCATCATGGCTTAGTCTGGTCTAAGCTGTGGAAGTAGATTTTAAGCCTGGCTGGCGGTGAGTGGTTATGCTACTTTGAGCCATACTAGTTTCAGTATGTACGAAGTTTAAATATCGACATGTACGTACTCCATATTTTACCTTCAGAGAGCCATTGGGTGGGAAATCAAAGAATCTGAGCCTGCCACTCATATCCTCATGACAGTTTCACCCCTCCCTTAGTGAAATTCCTGGAGGGACTTTAATCTTCTAAACTGAAGATTCACTGTACAGTAGTGTAAGAAAATAGACACATTGCTCTTTTAGAGGTTTGGAGATTTAGTTCTTTTGTTATTTATTTGTCTTTAAGGTCTGGGAAGATGGCTCAGTTAGTGAAGTGCCTGCCATAGAAGCCTTAGAACCTGAGTTCAGTCTCCCAGAGCCTGTGGAAGTACATCAGGAATAGTGACTTACACTGGTAATTCTCCTGCTCCTGTGTCGGGGACCAAAATTATCTATTATAAAGTTTCTCAGGGTCCAAATCTCTGTTCCATTTTTCTGGAGCCTGAACCTTCATTGTCTTGCAGATGCTGGCTAATTGCTGCCAGATAGCATGGTCTCCCTGGAGAATGTCTCCTAGTTTGCTTTAGAACAGGACTAGGCCCTGAATGTGCCACACCTGTGCTGAGGGCTTTGTCTACATGCCGAGAGACTGTTCTTAGGTGTGCCACTAGGGTTAAAAGAATGACTTAATAGTGGATGCTCTCTGAGGTCACCCTGACTGTTGGAGGATGCTAGAATAAACTGGAGACTCCAGTTTCCAGCATGGACTGAGAGCCCTCCTGAAATGACAAGATGTCTGTGTCTGGTCTTTATCGCCATTGGGTAGGTAGGGGTTTCCAGGTCCATGCACCCCCACTCAGGGATGGACCTATGGCTGTGTGGATGGCTCTGATCACAGCCCCCAAGGACATCAGTCCAGAACAGATAGCCTCTGTACTGTGGGTCTTGATACAAGCCGGGTCTTGACACTCCTGGTGGGGAGACAGGGAGATCCCTGGGGCTCGCTGTCCAGACAGTGTACCTGAATCACTGCATTTCAACTTTAATGAGAGAGCCTGTTTCAAAACACAGTGCAGAAGTTAACTGAAGCAGACATCGGATGTCAGTTTCTGGCATCCATAGGCACACACACACACAGCTACAGATTACATGATCCATCTTAAGTTCTGTGCTTTACCATCTAAAGGGGTAATCAGCCCTGGCCATTAGTCTCATTTATTAAGGCCCACTCACGGAGATTTTTGACCCATCTTCCATTATGCTGAAAATATGATACGGTTTGTCCAGAATGTTGGAGGCAGAACAGCCGAAGGGAAACCAATTTGAGTGAATTAATAAATTCTGCCACTCCTACGTGTCAGGATGACAGAGCTGGGTGGGGTTAATGTGTGATCTCGGCTGAGGCAGAAACCAGAGCATGCTGGCCAGCAGGTAAAAAACAGGATCAATGGTCAGCTCCCAAGTCACTCTCAGTCAGTGAAGTCAACTTTGAAAATAAATGTTTTTTAAATGAGTTATCAAATATCCAGAATGCACAGGATCCCCTTACTTTACTTTTCTTTTGTAACATTTATGCAACATTATATGCACATATGTGTATATGCGTGTGCGTATGGAGACCAGAAGACAGCCTTGGCCGCCATTCCTCAGGAACTGATCAGTTTGTGTTTGAAGACAAGGTTTCTCACTAGCCTGGAGCGTACTAAGTAGGCTAGGCTGAGAGAATTCCATCTGTCTCCACCCTCACCCCACCCCCGCCTGGGCCAGGGTTAGAAGAACTTGTCCAGCATCTTTTACGTGGGTGGGCTCTGAGGATTGAACTTAGGTCCTGGGCTAGCGCTTTATCAGCTGAGCCGCCCAGCTCCATAACATCGGCGTCTACCACGAGATCCCAGGCTCTGGAGATGGACAGAATGCCCGATTGCTTCCACCCAGTGACTCGCTGCCCCGAGGAGTTAGGAACTGTAGCCAAGCTTCCGGCTCAGAGAAGAGGTGAGACCATCAAGTAAAGAGTGGATTAAAACATTCCAGGACACAGCTATTCACATCTTCTTTTGCTGTAGTCCGTATTAAGACACATATGTCACTCATATTCTCCTTTTAAAGATCTACTTAGTTATACTTTATTTGTGTATGTGTGCATGTGTGTGTATGGGTAAGTGTATGTATGTGTGTACATGTGTGTATGTGTGTGCATGTGTGTATGTATGTGTGTGTATGTGTGTGCATGTGTGTATGTATGTGTCTGTATATATGTGTGTATGTGTGTATGTATGTGTGTATGTATGCGTGTACATGTGTGTATGTGTGTGCATGTGTGTATGCGTGTGTGTGTGTGTGTGTGTGCATGTGTGTATGTGTGTGTATGTGTGTGCATGTGTGTATGTATGTGTCTGTATATATGTGTGTATGTGTGTATGTATGTGTGTATGTATGTGTGTACATGTGTGTATGTGTGTGCATGTGTGTATGCTTGTGTGTGTGTGTGTGTGTGTATGTGTGCATGTGTGTATGTGTGTGTATGTGTGTATTTTTTGTGTGTATGTATGTGTGTACATGTGTGCATGTGTATGTGTGTGCATGTGTGTATGTATGTGTGTGCATGTATGTGTGTATATATGTGTATGTGTGTATGTATGTGTGCATGTGTGTGTGTATGTGTGTGCATGTGTGTATGTATGTTGTGTGTATGTATGTGTGTACGTGTGTGTATGTGTGTGCATGTGTGTGTGTATGTGTGTATGTATGTGTGCATGTATGTATGTATGTGTGTGCATGTGTGTATGTATGTGTGTGCATGTGTGTATATGTGTGTGTGTGTGTGTGTATGTGTGTATGTATGTGTGCATGTATGTATGTATGTGTGTGCATGTGTGTATGTATGTGTGTGCATGTGTGTATATGTGTGTGTATGTGTGTATGTGTGCATGTGTGTGCATGTGTGCGTATATGTGTGTGTGTATGTGTATATGTGTGTGTGTGTGTATGTGTTGCCTGAATTTAAGTACGTACACCATGTTGTAAGGGGCCGTGGGCCCAAAACTATGCGGCTTAAAGCCCACCTTTGTAAGACTTTTAATGATCTTTAAGTTTGCGGCTTAAAGCCAGCTCTGTGAGCCTCCTGTAACCTATAATTAGATACGGTTTGGCCAAGTGGAACTCCTTACTGCTTCTGTTCCGAGAAAGGGTCTGGAGCTTTTCTGTTCACTGTTCCAAGGAAGACCACTAGATGTTCCGGCTGACAAGAAGAATGGTCCAGTCCCAGCAAATACCTGATGTTCCTTCTATTATTCCCCCCAATTCTATTGTTGCAGGGCTATTTAAGCCCACTCTAAGCCCCAATAAATTGAGACCTTGACGCGACTCAGACTGACTCTGTCTTTCTTTATGCACTTGGTCTCCTGCCCTTCTCGCCCCCATTGACTCCTAGGTGATACCTCCTCGTGACCCACCAATTACCTGGCCTGCTGGACAGGTCACCATGTGAGTACCTGATGCTGGCCGAACCAGAAGACAGTGTTGGATCCTTTGACACTTGTGTAGCAGAGAGCTGTGAGCCACATGTGGGAGCTGGGAACAGGACGTTGCTCCTTCGGGAGAGCAGCCCGTGCTCTGAACCATTGAGCCATCTCTCCACCCCCCTCAAATTCTTAAAACGGTCTTTACTTTTAAGATGTCTGAACAGGTAAATGGTTCTTATGAACACGCATGTTTGTGGGCACTCAGGTTCCAGGCCAGCAAATAATGTTGCAGACAGAGAGAGGGCAGTGTACAGAGGTCACAGTGATTATCTTTTCAAGCTGGGCCTGCCATTTCCCCATCACTGTTACTAAACACCATATTCTTCCAGGGAGGGCCCTGCCAAAGACGGCCGCTTTCCAGCTTCCCTTGCAGCTAGACAAGGCCAAGGAGAGGTTGCAGGAGGAAAATGTGGGCTACATGGGCTGTGTGCCACAACCATGTCAGACCCTCACCACAATCCCTGTGAAGGGCCACAGCCACCTGGAAGTCTCAACCACTCATCCAGGAGAGAAGAGAGGCTACCCTTGCTATGTGCACTCATAAACAGTCTCTTCTGCTGAATGGTCAAGCTTCTCTCTCTCTCTCTCTCTCTCTCTCTCTCTCTCTCTCTCTCTCTCTCTCTCTCCTGCCACCTGTCCCTTTTCCCCTGTCTCAGAATTCTAACATATGGTGCTGGGTCCAGGAAGGCAATCTCAGGTTCACTGATGACCCAAGCCGTCCTCCACATGGACCCACCTCCCTCACCCTTATCCATTGAACCTGCCAGGGTCCCCATCTTTCTCTCTTCTCCGCCCCCCTCTCTCTGACACAGAGTAAGTCAGGAGGTCCAAGCTCAGACAAAACCATGCAGGCAACACAGCCAAGTGTCTGGGCAAGGTAACCCACAGACCTAACTAGGAGGCTCATGGGAGCCCACCTTCATCTTGTCTCGAGACTCACTTGGTCAAAGGCTCCAGGGCCTTTTCACCTACTGAGGGATTCTCTGTCATCAAATCCTCAGCTTTGGAAAGTTATTCAGGATATCCAAGTGGCGGTTATTGCTAGACAAGCCTATGAAAATGACACTGTACGACTCCGTTTCTCCTTTAAATTGTCAGTTAGGTGGTGACTCTAACTGACTTATTTTAAAAGCTTTCAGGTGCTTGTTTGTTATTCATGAGTGTGATGTGTAAAAAAAAAAGAGCTAATTAATTTCATTCTACAGAACATGGTCTAGCCAGTTGTACAATTGCATTTAACCTTATGTTAACTTTATAGTTAACCTTATATTGACTTATGATAATCTTGATGTTAAAAAACAGTCCTCATTAGCTTTAATGTTCCCTACAAGGTAATACCTCTCAGCTTACGTTCTGGATCTTTGCCATCTGTTAAGTTAGATTGTGGCCCCTTGGACAGACTTTCTTCTGAGGCATTCTGACTGCTGCTCTTTCTACAGTTCTACTTTTTTCAGCTTGAAGAAGTTGCAAAGAGATTGGTGTCCCTCCCCAAGCCCCCGAAAGCAGTTTGGGTAACCTCTGAAAGTATGACTAACCAGCCACGGGCTACCCAACTCCCTCTTTTTGTCACTTTGCCACAGTTTTCTGTAAAAAAAGCTAAACCAGCACCTTCTTTGAATCAGTTAACTTTTCTGTCACAACAGCTCTCAAAATACCTCGGAAAGGTCTCAGGTCAGCTTAACAACCGTCAAGACCAACTGGATTCTTCTTCTACCACACAGTACTCCAAGACTAGATCTGACTACAACTGAGGGTAGAGTTTGAACTTTCTTCCACAAAGGATGTCACTTCCTTACCAACAGATCCTCGCTGGTTAGAGATGGGGCTTCAGAGCCAGGGACGAGACAAAAAGTCTTCTCCTATGTGTGGGCTCCCGATTCCCTGCCACGCTGGCTCCTCCCCTTGTTCACTTCACTCTTCCTTATTACCCTCATACTTACGTTTTTACCCTGTCTTTTAAATGTTTACTTACTGAACCCCTATGTCTTAGGTTACTGTTACTATTGCTGTGGAGAGACACCATGACGACAGCAACTTTTACCAAGGAGAACATTAACCTGGGCCTGGCTTAGAGCTTCGGAGGTTTAGTCCATTCTCATCATGGCAAGCAGACACGGTGCTAGAGAAGTTGCTGAGAGCTCTACATCTTGATCTGCCGGCAGCAGAAGACTGCACCACACTGGGCGTAGCTTGAGCATAGGAGACCTCAAAGCCCACCCTCACAGTGACACACTTCCTCCAACAAAGCCACACCTCCTAACAGTGCCACTCCCTATAGGCCAAGCATTCAAACACACGACTCTATGGGGACACACCTATTCGAACCATGACACCGTATATCCCAAAAAATGTTTCCCATAAACTCCACCGATGGCTCTCACCCTACAACATCTGTGTTTGTTCCTCATAATCTGCAAAGACCTCTCAGAAACTGTGGCAGCCAGGGGCCTTCATCCCTTCACCCAGGTCAGACACCATTCTTTGCATTAGCCCTGTTTTCTCCGGATTCCTGCCTCTGATGTTCTTGCGGCTCCCTGGGGCTTCCGCCATCTCCAGTTGGTGCAGTGCTCCTGGTAGGGACTTAGTCACCATCACCCCAAATCAACTCTAATTCACCTCCTCTCACCGGTCACTCTCTCCCCCTCTTCTACTGCTCACCCTCTCTCTACCTCCCCAGCATTCCCTCAGTTTTACTCTGTGGCCAACTCATCTGCTTACAGCCTTCTAATCATTATTTTCAAAAGTCTCTGCAGGAATGCAAGATGATATTGGCACACTGATCAAATTAAAAGCCTTCTCCTGATAATTGACCAGAGGAACACCCCCACCCCGACCTCCACCCCCATCTTCAACAGACCCAGAACTCCCCTCTGACAACAATTCTCCTTATCGTGAACTAGCTAAGAACATATATCTCCATTCCCCGTTTTACACACCTCTTCTTCATTTGGAACGATGGTGTCCTGTTAAAAGGTACACTCCCCGTCTTCTCTTACAGCCAGGCAAGCCCAAGGAGCGGCCACAGGAAGGAAATGCGGAGTACAACCTATGTGCAACACGGTCTACGCTGTAAACTTCCGCAGCCATCGTTTTCCTCCAGCAGTCTCAACCATGGGTGCAGGAGAGAGGCTGCCTTTCGTAGTGTGCAAATAAACATGATCCTGTACCCTGAAAGGCCAAGCCCCACGCCCTTCCTCCCTCCTTTCTCTCTCTCTCTCTCTCTCTCTCTCTCTCTCTCTCTCTCTCTCTGCCTCCTGTCTGTTAAATTTTTGTTTAAATTAAAGATAAAGAAAAAAAGGAGGAAGGCACAAGATGAGATGTATTAGACATATTAGACAGATTAATCAGTTTATTATGGGCCCCAAATGTTAAAATCTTTACTTAAATTAGAAATAAAGAAGAAAAGAGGCAGATGAGACATAAGACTAAGAGACACATTAGACATATTAACCAGTTTATTTTAGGCCTGGCAGAGTAGAGCCACTAAGAGGATAATGGCTGACCGCCATGGCCGCTCGCCATAGAGAGAGAAACAGAAGCAGACAAAGAAGAGGAGAAGAGTAGAGAGTGTAGAGAGAGCATAAATGGGCAGGGATTCAAGGGGTCCTCTGCACCTGCGTGCAGACTTAGTTCCCATGGAACCCTGGGCTGACCAGGGTACTGCCTGTTCCGCCAGGTAACAGGGGCAGGCCAGCATAATGCCTGAACCTTTCAATCTCACCTTTACTTATTATTTTTAAAAAAGGTGGGGTGTTGGACATGGCAGGTTAAGGAATAAGGGCATCAAATTCTCAAGACTGCTTCCTGCTGACGTGGGGGGCGTTGACCATCTTTGGGGGACCTGAGAAGGTTGGGGTGCTGCCACGTCCTGGGGAAGCTGGTTGTTTCATTGCAGTCCAGGCTGTATGGAACTCGCTGGCTCCTCTTAGACCTGGCAAGATGTTGACAGAGCAGAGGACAAGGTTAAGTTTAGAAAAAATTTTTTCTTAGGTCCTGTCACTTGAGGGGAAGATTGTAAGATGAGGGGGGGTTCCCGAGGAGTCCTAACACGAGGGAAGGGAGTCCTGGGACCAGGGAAAGATTGAATAACTGGAGTGAATCTGACCTGTTTGTTTGGATCCAATTCAGCTCCTTGGAACTTACAAGAATCCTTAGAGTTTGTGGAAACATAAGTATTAGACACATTAGCAGCATATTTTGTTAGAAGCAACTTGTCTGAAAGCATTAACAGTTTAAAATTGACAGATATTTTTTAGGACAATGAAAAGCATCTTAATCTTGACCTTGAAGTTATGATCCTATAGTGGTATTGTAGAACTTTACTATGAACAGTAGCATGAGAAATAGAGAAATCAGGAACATATTTCATTCTTTTTAATGTCTCAACTCACTTTATCATCACTTAAGTCTTTCTATCCTCAGACCTTTATAACTTTAATTACACTGTCCCTTTGCCTTTGAAATCTCACACTTCCCACAAGAGTACCTTTGGTAGCTGGAAAATTCACGTGTCCTTGAAATTACCTTATTAGTGACTGTCTCTCCCAAAAGAAAGTAAGCTCCATGGAGTCGAGGGCCAGGCCTGATGCACTGTGTCATCCGACCTCTAGTTGGCAGCCCAGTATTTGGAGTTTAGCAGGGTCTCAGTCAATATTTTCCAAATGTTTAGCTGAAAAGCAGGGACAGTCCTGAACTTGGTGAGGAAAAGAACGGAAACACAACTTTTGTGCTTTTCAAAAACCATCCAGGAATCAGCATCCCTGAGACTTAAGTATTTTAAGCCACAGGCTGACTATGGAAATGAGTAGCAACCTTTCCTTTGAGTGCTGGCTGAACTAGAAATTAATGGCTGACTCACTGTTGTGGAAGAAATAAATCCACAGCCGGCTTTCATATGGATGCCGGTTTCTGTCAATTGGAAGGTGGAAAACAAGGAGAAGTAAGATGGACTTGACTGAAAGTTATTTCAGTCTTATTTTCTCCACTGTTTTAACTGCCCACAGAGCTCCCAAGCTGTGTTTAGTTATTGTTGTTTTACCTGTTAAAATTATTCATTTACTGTGTGGTTGAGTATACAAATGTAACCTTCTCAGTCCACATACTGTTATTTGTATGTTTTCAGAAATGATCATTCAATAACCAACTGGCACCCTCTTCCTCGGGGAATTCTTACCCCTCCCTGCCCCCCGCCAGCTCTGAGCATTTGAGCATTTCTTAGTTGCTTGTAGTTCGATTTACTAAACCAGCACAATTCCTAACTACATTCTAGATACTTATCATTATGCCCATGAAAGACCCCTGTCCCTTAGCCCTTTCTTTCTCAAATTTGTCTCCTCTTCCTCCTGTTGGCGGCTTCCCCAATCCCCACCCCCGGCGGCCTTCCCCGCCACCCGCCGCACGCCCGGCCCGAGAACAAGCACCGGGTGGGCCGGCCCGAGAATGAGCACCAGGTGGGCCAGCCCGAGAACGAGCACCGGGTGGGCCGGCACGAGGGCGAGCACCAGGTGGGTCGGCACGAGAACAAACACCAAGTGAGCCGGCCTGGAGCCCTGCCCCTGAGCCCCCGCCCGAAGAGAAACACTCCGTCCCAAGGTCTCCGCCCCCAAGGTCAGCCATCAGGAAGGGGGGGGGAATTGAGTCTGCTGTACCAGACACCAGACACCAGACCTTGAGAATATGCTGATCTGGAATGGCTCTGTGTCTCATTTGAACCATCCAATAGAAATGATTCTGTATTTCGCCTCATTTGAAAGACTCTATGTTTCACCTCATTTGAATAACTCTGTACTTTGCCTCATTTGAATAACCCTGTATAGCGCCTCATATACATTGACCAATGGGAATAGCTCTGTACAATGCCTCATTAGAATTATCCAATAGAATCCCTGCTCCTAGCTTGTGCCTTTTTCCCTATATAAGGACCCCTTTCCCTTGGCTCGGGGCGCTTAGCCACACAGAAGCTAAGTCGCCCCGGGTACCCGCGTCTCCAATAAAGCCTCTTGTTTTTGCATCCAAGTTCGTGGCCTCGCTGATTCCTGGGTGTGGGTCTCCCTCTACGAAAGTACCTCTTCGGGGGGTCTTTCACCCACAGATAGGTATAGCTGTCAACCTTTCAGAAAAAGACAATTACAGAAAACAGCAAACGATCAAAAGCAGAGTTTCAGAGCCTAGTCCCAGCTGATGCATCTCGACACCTAAGGCTCAGAGAGCATTGTAGAAGAGAGTCCAGAGAGATTGTGAGAGTCAGAGGAACAGGGGCTTTGCTGTGAGATGGTGTCTCCTGGAAATGTCAGAGGCTAGACCCATGAAGTCTCACCAATGTGGCTACCTAAATAAGTCCTGAACAAAGGTGACACCAACAGACATGCCAACACGCAAGGGGGAAAACTCAGAAGGTCCCAGTCCTGGACAGAGACCTGTACGCAGCTAAGGTGGCTTGCCTTAGGCCACTGCAGAGAGATAGAGTAATTACTCCCTTAACAAGATACTCTGCTTTTCTGTCACAGAATTCCTGCCCTGCTGTGTAGTCCCCACAAGCCACCACGGGGTTGTTGAGGGTTGGCTGGATCTGTTCACCTTTCCTTTTCAGAAAGTGCAGCCTTTAGTTTTCTTGTTCTATCTCTTGTCTTTCTTTAAGATTCTCTTCCTGACTCTCTGAGCTTCCCCTCTTTTTCTCTGAAGCTCTCTCCTTACCACATTGCTACCTATTCCAAAGTGACAAAACTCTGACAATTCAACCCAGAAAATTAAAAACAAAAACAAGCCCCCCCCCTTTATTCCCCTCTTCTGGGAGTTGTAAAGGTCCCAGAATTTAAAGCTTTCTTGCCCTGGAGTATATTCCCTTTAAACACTGACAAAATTATTCTGAAAGTCTTTTTTACACACTTTTATTAATGAGACTAAGACCTCTCTCCCCATCTCTCTCTTTCTCTCTCTCTCTCTCTCTCCCTCTCTCTCTCTCTCTCTCTCTCTCTCTCTCTCTCTCTCTCTCTCTCTCTCTCTGTGTGTGTGTGTGTGTGTGTGTGTGTGTGTGTGTGAATGTGCGAATATCTAATTTCCCTGATGTGGCACCTAGGAAGGAATCCCCCAAATCCCCAGTAACAAGGGTTGACGGTAGACCTCTACTACCTGAGAATCTCTCATGCTGTGTTTTATTGCTGTAACTCAGTAAGACCAGCATAGATTAGCCACTTGGACATTAGGAAATAGGATGTCCTTTTGTTCTGTGACCCCACCCTTGTGGATTTACTTCCTCTCCTTCTTTCAGGATAGTGTCATTTATGGGTTTCCTCTTTAACACTGCAAAGGAAATTCAAGATTTAATTCTTTTTCTGCCCAAGGCTTGGCTTAGTGACAAAACCTAGCTATTGTTTTGAAGATAAATATCAAGAAGTAAAAATTGAAATCTGAGAGAGAGAAACTCTTTGTAGTTTCATTTCCATCCAGTTTCTTTAGATACATTTTTGTTGCTACTTTGGTGCTGAGGACACTGTGCTTGGCCTTAGCTAGTAAAGCTTGTGCAGAAGGGATGCTGTAGACAGCAACGTATACAGGAAGGCTGGTGTTACGATAGAAATATGAAAAAAGTCTTGTAGGAGGAAGAAGACGGCACAAATCAGTTCTAATGTGGGGGTTTTAAAAGATGTCTGGAAGGTTTTAGACCTAAAAATAAAATAAAATTTTAACAATGGTGTAGGCATAATATTCTGTCCCACCAACTAGCTCCCAAATAGCCACACAGAGACTTATTGTTAATTATGAATACTTGGCTGATGGCTTAGGCTGGTTACTTACTCACTCTTACAAGCTAACCCCCATATCTCTTATCTATGCTCTACCATGTGGCTTGGCACCTTGCTTTAACATGGCTTCTTATGGTCTCCTGGAAGCTCCACCCTATTCATCCCAGCTCCCTCTCTCCCCGTCTTCAAGTCCAACCTAACCTCTTCTTGCCTAGCTATTGGCCATTTAGCTCTTTAATTAAACCAATGGGAGCAACACATCTTCACAGAATGATTATTCCACAACAGGATGGGGCAGATTTTAGTTAGCTTGCCCAGGAAGAAGGTGTGGGGGACCGAATATCTCTGTTATGGAATATTTTGGGTCCCAGGCTCTGGCTGTCAACAGAGATGGCGCCAGGGAGCTCCTGGTCACCATTGTATTGTTAATTGCCACCAAGCTACTACTGTTTACCATAGCCTCAAGGTGATATGCCTCCTAATTTGCATCTGTATGTGCCTAAGCATCTGAATAGGCCCTCACCT
Organism: Cricetulus griseus; assembly: GCF_003668045.3. Taxonomy (NCBI): domain Eukaryota; kingdom Metazoa; phylum Chordata; class Mammalia; order Rodentia; family Cricetidae; genus Cricetulus; species Cricetulus griseus. Next base: position 270,402,117 of record NW_023276807.1, on the reverse strand, counting down.
GGGCGGAGGAGCTAAGAGGTGCAAGAGCATCGAGGAAACAAGAGAGAAATGGTTGCCTCGTGGTATTAACAGGACGGTTAAGAGACACCAGAAAAGATGGCTAATAAAGAAATGACTCTAGTTCCACAACATGGAACTGAGAGCTCTCTAAAGATGACAAGATGCCTGTGTTTGGTCTTTATCGCCATTGGGTTGCTCGAAGCTTCCAGGTCCACACCCCCCCCACTCAGGTAGAACCTCATGAACTAAGGCTGAGACACGCTGGGTCACGACAAGAAGGCACAAGGGATGCCTAGACAACAAGGTGTGTGTGTAAGGGGGGCACAGAGAATGCTGTTGAAGTACCAAGGACTCAGCAGGTAACATCATCACTCCATGGTATGGTTAAGGGGAAGGATTTTATTGTAGATATGAGAGAGAGAACAACCAGAAGTATCTGGAAGAGTCCATAGCAGAGAGAGGAAGGAGACTTAGTAGAGCCAGAAGACTGTACTTGAGTATGAGAGAAGCAGGAGCAGAGCAGACAGGTGTGGGTGAGTGATGCAGACTGAGAGAGGAAGAAAAAGAGAGAGAAAGAGAGAGGAGAGGGGGAGAGGGAGGGGAAAAGAGAGAGATAGAGAGAGAGGAGACAGGGGAGATGGAGGGAGAGAGGGAAAGAGAGAGGGAGAGGGAGGGAGAGAGATTGAGAGACAGAGGAGATGGGGAGAGGCAGGGAGGGGTTGAGAGAGAGAGGAGAGGGGGAGAGAGAGGAGGGAGAGAATATTGAAAGAGCAGGGCTGTAAGGAGCAGGAGAGGCTGGAGGAGGGAAGCCTGTGAGCTGGAGGGAGTTTAGGGTAGGGGAGGAGGTGAGATGAGCTAGGATGCTAGCATGGACTCTGAAATGTGTAACTGCCTCGGCAATTGGGATTTGGAAGCCTACTTGGGTTTGAGTCAAATCTGCAATTCTCTTGTCTAGTGGATACCCAGGAGCCAGCAAAGCAGCTCAGGAAACCCCCTTCAGTGGACTAGGGAAGAAATGCAGTGGTGGAGCCCCTGACTCATAGGCTGGAGGCTCTCTAGTTCAATGCTCTCTAGTTCAGTGCTCAGCCCTCCTCCACAGAGGCAGGACTCCTTGAAAACACCACTGCCTGCCTCATAAAGGAGTAGCAGACAGATGCTGCAGCTTCAATGGTTCCGCAGACATGCTCAGATGAAAGGAAGCCCACAGCACTGGTTGACATGGGCATGAGAGATGTCTTAGGACCTACCTAAGGTTCAGGCTGAGTAAGGAAGTCTTTTGGAGACTTTAAACTACAGTTCATTTGGTGGAGTACTTGCTTACAACCTAGAGTCCAATCTCGGGCACCTTATATCCTGAGTGTGGTGGCACATGTCTTTGACCCCAAAAGGATACACAGCCAGTTCAAAGCCAGCATGGGCAGCACATAGAAATAAAATAAAATAAGACACAGACTAAAATTCTCCTGAGAATAAAAGAAAGGGCAGGAAGTCAGCATTTGGACAGAGAAGAACACACAGATTTGATGCGACAAAAAGTACAGCCGTGTTGTAAAAATGAGGAATACAGCCATGAAAATGGTAATGAGTAAACAATGGCATGGGTGTAGTGAGGAGACAGACAAAGAGTGAACAGTACTGAAGGAGCCATAAGGAATGTGTTCCAGAGGGATGACGGGTGGGGACTATGAGAGACAGGAAAGGAAATGGCATGGGGACACTTGAGAAACATCAATAAACAACCAGTGAGAGCCTGCGGGAGAAACTGTTACAAGGAATTGCAGTATTTTTTTGGAGTTAAAATATATATCTTAAAATTGAGAAGGCATAATGCATCTGTATCTAGGAACTTTATGTTAGACACATGTCATCAAAGATAAATAGGGAAACTATAAAACTGTAGAAGGTAAGATTAGGTATAAAGGGAGCCTCCTAGCTGACTTCCTCTGAATGTTTCTGACTGTGGGGTTCAGAAGGCAATATAATGTCTTTTAGGTGTTGAAGGGAGATGAATTTCGTGTTTTTGTCATTCAAAACAGGAATGCATTTTTCCCACTCTTGAAAGAAAGATTACTATCCACTGGCATTTCCAGCCATGGCTGCTAAGGGCACTATTTCAATGGAAAGAAACAAACTTCTTCCAGAACAAAAGAATAAGAAGCCACACATCGCATATAGAAAATTGATTTATGCCTGTGTAAATGGGCAGGCCTGTGGGCGAAAGACACATTGTTCAATACATAGTACCTGCATTTCAGTGCCCTCCAGGGAAAAACAAAACGACATTGGCCTCTTGCTTCATGAGGACAAATCCTCGGCAGAATAATTGGAAAGGTACAATTACCAGAGATGAAAATATAGGAAGATTTCCTCATGACCTTAGGTTAAGGTAGAATTTATTAAGCCGTAAAGAAAACGCTTGATTAATTTGATGACGTTTAAAGTGAAAAAGGAAGAAATATAGAGAGGAGGAGAAGGAAGGAGAGGAGGGCAGAAAATATAAAAGAACCAAAAGAGAAAGAGATTGGTGTACAAGACAGACTTTGGAAGAGAATACCCAAGTGGTTAGGAATTTTAGGAATGAGAAAAATCAATTTAACAGTGAAAATAAATAATTAATCATAATGAGAGGGCAGGCTAGAAGGCAGAGAGACAGTACCAATGGGTGGGGACGACGTCACATAAAAAGCAGGTGGTGACTGTGAGGACTAACCTCAGGGCATGTCTGTGAGGGTGTTTCCAGAACTTGAGCACCCACCCTGAATGTGGAACTCAGTATCCCAGGTCCCAGGTTCTGGACAGAATACAAAGGGAAAAGAAAAAGCAGCCTAGTGCAACCATTCATCTTTCTGCCTCCTGATGGAGGATGCAATGTGGCCAGCTGCCTCATGATCTCATGGCCACGCCTTCCCCATGTGGTGAACGCTGTTTCCACATGAAATGTGAACCAAAATGCACCCCCTTGCACCCCCTCTGCTTTGGATAGGTCTCATCATGGAGCCCTTGACTGTCCTGGAAATCCCTGTGTAGACCAGGCTGGCCTTGAGCTCTCAGAGATCCGCCTGCCCTGCCTCTGGGATTGGAGGTGTGCTCCACCACACCTGGATTCCTGTGGTTGTTTTTACTCAGCTGTTTAATCACAGCATAAGGAAAGCAGTGCACCGTGTTGACACACATCGGTGAATGGATATTCACAGCAGATACCAAGCCAGGGCATCCATCACCACACATTTACACAGTGGAATATTACTCGTTGATGATGGCCATAAACCCTACGCATGTATGTGGTTCTGAAGAAAGTAAGTTACAGGAGAATTTGTATTCCACGACACCATTTGTATGGAGTTAAAAATTGCAAAGTAACATTGCACGTGGTTTGAGGAGATGCCCCTCTTAAACTGTGAAGATTTGTGTGGTACAAATTCATGAGGACAGGTGTGCAAACAGGAAGGCTTCCTGGGGACTTAGCTGAGTTGTATATGCATATAGAATATTAAGCCCGGTTGTGGGTTCACGGAACTTGCTTTATTCTTTATACTCTTATATCTTAACTCCGCAATGATTAGAAATGAGGAAGTGGAGATGATGCATGCACCATTTCTCTCAATTTTTACCAGAAAGGAGATTACCTTCTATTCCTAATTCCAAAAGATTTGGAAAAATTCAAATTCCTGTGGAAACGTTAGGCATCTTCATAAAGTTGTTTTTAAGGTTGTTTTCTTCTGCTTCATCTGCATTGTGATGTCCAGGTCTTACTGTTGTAGAACCACTGGTTTCTGGTGCTGCCAGCTGCTCTTTGTGTTGTTCTTACACCTCCATCTACTCGTCCCTTCTCTGGTTGGGGCAGGTGGGGCCTGCCCCTCTGGTGGCCACTCTTCCTCCCGGTGCAGGCGGGTATGTGGTTCTCTTGGTCACTGATGCACTGGGGAGATGGTTGGGTGGGGGCAGGAAGAATGGCACAGCCTGGTCCTAAGGCTGCAGTCAATGGGTTGGGGCATGGGGTGCACCTCCACAGGCTAGGGCCTAGAGAGCAGGGCTGTCGAGCCAGGAGCATGAAGGCCTTTGAAGAGGAAATGAAAAATTCCCTTAAAGAAATGAAGAAAAAGACAAACAAAAATGGAAGAAATCAATAAATCCCTTAAAGAAAGCCAAGAAAACCAATAAAAAACAATCAAACAAGTGAAGGAAACAGCCTAAGACTTGAAAATTGAAATAGAGGCAATAAAGAAACCACAAACTGAGGGAACTCTGGAAATGGAAAATCTGGGTAAATGAACAGGAACTACAGATGGCAAACATAAGCAACACAATGCAAGAGATGGAAGAGAGAATCTCAGGCATTGAAGATACAATAGAGGAAATAGATTCATTGGTCAAAGAAAATGTTAAAGCCAACGAATTCTTTTTTTTAAAAGTTAAAAATTCCTTAAGTTTTTTTCCTGGTACCACTACCACAATTTACAGGGCAATATACCTGATGTAACGAAAAGAAAAAGAAAAAGGCAAAGCTACAACCGATAAAAGACCTCAGGAATGCACATCTAATTAACACTGCACCGCATTCGTCAGTAGCTGCGCTTTTTGCAAACTGCGGCTATGATGACAGTCCTGAGCAAGAGGCTATGACAGTCCTGAGCAAGAGGCTATGACAGTCCTGAGCAAGAGGCTGTGACAGTCCTGAGCAAGAGGGTTTCCTGTTTAAGCTGCAGTAGCTTTTCTTTTCTGACTAGGGATCATCGTTCCTCCTGTGGCAGATTTTACAGTTCCTCTAATGCATTTAGGACGACTGTCTCAAAGTAACCTGCAGCTTTCCTGACAACGCCTCGCTCTCTCTCCTGCTAAGAACTGTAGCCCTTCTCTGCCGTATTTTTAAAACCTCCTGCCACCATATCCACCACTTCCACCACCACAGGGACTGCCTGAGCTTCTTCCACCAAAACTGCCCCCTTTCATGGCTCCATAATTTGATTGCTGTTGTCCACCGTAATTTCCAAAGCCGTTATAGTTCCCTCCACCACCATGGTTACCTCCACCAAAATCTCCTCCGTGATTGTAACCATCATCTCCTCCTCCACACCACCATATCCACCACCCTGGTTTCCACATCCTGGGCCACCTCCACCACAGCCTCCTCTTCCACCAAAGTTTCCTCCATGACCAAAATTACCTCCACCACCTCCAAAGTTTCCTCCACGACCCATAAAGCTGCCAGATCCACCTCCACGACATCTCTGAGATCCGGCAGACTGCAACTCTTGTTTAGAAAGGGCCTTTTTCACTTCACAATTATGCCCATTAATAGTGAGGTATTTCTGAACAACAATTTTATCAGTGGTGTCATGATCATCAAACCTTACAAAAGCAAATCCTCTCTGAGCAAGAGGCTATGACAGTCCTGAGCAAGAGGGTTTCCTGTTTAAGCTGCAGTAGCTTAAACCACTTCCACCACCTTCCAGGACTCTGCCTGTCCTCCATAACTTCTATGGTTTCAATCTTGCCATACTTTTCAAAGTAGTCTCTCAGGTTATATTCTTCTGTATCTTCTTTAATGCCACCAACAAAAATTTTCTTCACTGTTAAGTGGGCGCCAGGCTTTACAGAATCCCCTCTGGAAACATCTCTCTTTGGTTCCGCCACACGCCCATCAACCTTGTGTGGCCGAGCACACACTGCAGCATCCACCTCTTCAACACAAGAGTAGGTCACAAAACTAAAGCCCCTGGAACGTTTTGTTTGGGGTCTGTCATTACCACACAGTCTGTAAGTGTGCCCCATTTCTCAAAATGTTCTCTTAAGCTATCATCTGTGGTTTCAAAGCTCAGACCACCAATAAACAGCTTCCTCAACTGTTCTGGTTCCTTTGGATCATGGCCCTCCATTTTGAGACCGGACTCGTCTCTTCCAACTCGAGTTCAATATGGGCCCAACAAATTCTTAACACAAAACATCCAGGATATCTGGGACTCCATGAAAAGGCCAAACCTAAGAGTAATGGAGATAGAAGAAGGAAGAGAATTCCAGCTCAAAGGCACGGAAAATATATTCAACAAAATCATAGAAAAAACTTTCCCAACCTAAAGGATATGCCTGTGAAGGTACAAGAAGGTTTCAGAACACCAAATACCCTGGACCAAAGGAAAATAAAAAGTCCTCTTGCCATCTAATAATCAAAACACTAAACATGCAGAATAAAGAAAGAATACTAAGAGTAGCAAAGGAAAAAGAGCAAGTAACATATAAAGGCAAAACCATTAGAATAATGCTCAACTTCTCAATGGAAATTCTGAAAGCCCAAAGGTCCTGGACAGGCATTATAAAGACACTAAGAGACCATAGATGCCAGCCCAGACTACTATCCCAGCAATGCTTTCAATCACCATGGAGAAAACAAGATATCCCATGACAAAATCAGATTTAAACAATACCTATCCACAAATCCAGCCCTACAGAAAGTACTAGAAGGAAAACTCCAACCCAAGGAAGTTAGGTACACTCACAAAAACACAAGCAACTGATAACTTCACACCGGCAAACACCAAAGAAGGGAAACATGCAAACACTACCATCACCACCACCGAAACAAAATATAACAGGAATTAACAATCACTAGTCATCCAACTAACAATCTAAGCAATAGTGGAGAGGCTACCTTAAACGCCCTTCACCAATAATGAGATTGATGACTATCTTAGATACCGTCCTAGTGCCTTCATCTAGTAGCTGATGGAAGAAGAAGCAGTCACCCACAGCTAAACACTGAGCTGAACTCTGGAATCCAGTTGCAGAGAGGGAGGAGTGTTAAGCAAAGGGGTCAAGACCAGGCTGGAGAAACCCACAGAAACAGCTGACCTCATGGACCGCAGACTGATAGCTGGGAAACCAGCATAGGACTGATCCAGTCCCCCCTGAACGAGGATGTCAGTTTGGAGGTCTAGTTAATCTATGGGGCCTCTGGTAGTGGATCAGTATTTATCCCTAGTACATGAATGGACTTTGAGAACCCATTCCACATGGAGGGATACTCTCTCAGCCTAGATACATGGGGCGGGTCTAGGCCCTGCTCCAAAGGATATGACAGACTTTGAAGACCCCCCCCATGGAAGGCCTCACTCTCCCTAGGGAGCAGAAAGGGGATGGGATGCAGGTCGGTGTGGGGCTGGGGAGGAGGGAAGGGAGAGGGAACTGAGTTTGACATGTAAATGAAGCTTGTTTCTAATTCAAAGAAAAAAAGAAAGAAACAAACAAAAAAACAATCACTGGTCATTATTATCTCTTAATGATCTCAATTTGCCTATAAAAAGACACAGGCTATGAGAATGGATACAGAAACAGGACCCATCCTTCTGCTGCATACAAGAAACACACCTCAACCTCAAAGACAGACATTACCTCAGAGCAAAGGGTTGGGAAAAGATTTTCCAATTGAATGGATCTAAGAAACAAGCTGGTGTAGCAATCCTAATATCTAGTAAAATAAACTACAAACTAAAACTAATCAAAAGATATAGAGAAGTACATTTCATATTCATCACAGGGAAAATCCATCAAGATGAAATCTCAATTCTAAACATCTATGCCCCAAATACAAGGGCACCCACATTTGAAAAAAAAAAAAAAAAAAAAAAAACATTACTAAAGCCCCACACACTAATAGTGGGAGACTTCGACACCTCAGTCTTACCAATGGACAGGTCTGCCAGACAGAAACTCAACAGAGAATTAAGGGAACTAGGAGAAGTTATGACTCAAATGGACTTAACAGACATCTATAGAACATTCCACCCAACACAAAAGAATATATCTTCTTCTCAGCACCCGATGGAACCTTCTCTAAAATTGACCACATGCTCAGTAACAAAGCAAACCTCAACAGATACAAAAAAAATTGGAATAACCCTCATATCTTATTGGATCACCATGGCTTAAAGTTAGAATTCAATAACAACATTATTTGCAGATAGCCCACAACTCATGGAAATTGAACAATGCTCAACTGAATCACCACTCATTCAAGGAAGAAGTATAGAAAGAAAAGAATTCCTAGAATTCAACGAAAATGAAAGCACAACATACCCAAACTTACGGGACATGTTGAAAGCAGTGCTAAAAGAAAAGTGTAGGGAGAGATCTTACCAGGTACCTGTGGTTCAGACCACGCCCATTTGGTCATGGCCACAGGTGTATGGGCATGTGGGATTCAGGCCTGAGGGGAGGACAGGCTCCATCTCTTGCTCTCTCGGGGTTCTGGTTGGGTCTTGGAGGGCAGCTGAGGTTGGATGCTCGGAGTGCTGACCCTGGGTTATCCGTTTCTCATGTAAGTGATTTCTCCCCAATAAAATTAATCTACAGCACCCCTATCCCATGTATGGTAACCTTATTCCAACAGGAAAGTTCATAGCGCTAAGTGCTTACATAAAGACTGTGGAGAAATCGCCCACTAGTGAGTTAACAGCACACCTGAAAGCTCTAGAGCAAACGTTTAGGCCAATTGACACCTGCAACTCACTATGTTCAACTTAGTGGAAGCAATTTCTACTATTTGGATCCCACCAGGTACAGGGACTAAAGTTGGAACTGCACAGTTGGAGCTACATAGAAGGAATCAAGATGAGACAAAAATATCCAAAAGATTTTTTTCATGTTTATTCTTTAATCTCTTTTGGAAAAACAATCACATACATACAGAGAAACGGTCACAGTAGGGGTCAGAAAGATGGCTCAGTGAGTGAAGACACTTCCCACCAAGCTTGGTCAGATGAGTCTGAGCCCCAGGACCAACACTGAGGAAAGAGAAAACCAACACCCACAAGTTGTCCTCTGACCACCACAAAGGTGGTGTTATGTGTTTTCTCTGTCCATGAATTCTCTTGAGTCTTAATAATAAGAACTCAGAGTCAGCCATCAGTGGGTGAAAGCTAAAGGATCAGAGAAGCAGAGCAGCCAGTCACTAGAGAGTTCTTACCTCTACCAATGCTCAGACCAAAGAGGAGATCAGGTCCTCAGACTGCACTGCTCCTCAAACTGCTTCAGACTGACTGCTGCCCCAGACTGCAGCACTGTCTCCTCCCACATTACATTCCTCTCTCCGCCCAGGCCCAGCAGTGTCCCTTCCGGTCTCCACCTCCTTAGTGATGGGATTAAAGGCCTGCGACTCCCAATGCTGGGATCACCTGATGTGAGCTGTTTCTCTTTTAGACGGGATCAATTTGGTGTAGTCCAGGCTGGCCTTGAACTCACAGAGATCCATCTCCCTCTGTCTCCTGAGTGTTGGGATTAAAGGTGTGTGCCACCACTGCCTGGCCTCCATGGCTCGCTAGTGTGGCTAGCTTTGCACTCTGATCTTCAGGGAAGCTTTATTTGTTAGATCATAAACAAAACGTCACCATATATCTCCTTCCCTTTCACACATAAATGAATGAATGAATGAATAAACAAATGTTAAAAAAACTATTAAAAGTTAAAAATACCGAGATATGTTTATAAGTAATATTCCACCATTAAAGCTGACATTTAATGACATGGTAATCTCTTAAATTCCATCATAGATCAATTGTAGATGCTATGGTCAAATCTTTATTATATTCCACACACCAACACACACGCACGCGCGCGCGCGCGCGCACACACACACACACACACACACACACACACACACACACACACACCATGCTACCTTTTATGATCTCTGCTCATCATAAAACCTTCAAAGTGGAAGTGCTCACAAATTCCCCTTTCTCTGTAATGATATGGTGTAGATATTTTCTAATGTGCTCAGAAGTTATATGCTTTAATTGTCTGCCCTTTAAAATTAAATTAGTCATTTTCTGACTAGGGCACTGTGTGTTCTGTACCAAAGAGGGGTGGGGAGCGGAACCCTGCTTGGAACCAAGGTGTTGTTGAGTGGTTCTGCTAGAGACCTTTAATTTCAAAAGCAGGGTTTAATTTCACTGGAGATGGGAATGTGAGAGTGTTCTTTTTTCACTAGCAATTAGCCTTTAAAATAGTAGTGACTTCATTTTCTCCATTTGTGCTTGGAAACTGGACATAGGGTTTATGAAATTTTCTAACTTAGGTGAAACCGTTAAGAAAACAACATGTTCTAACTAAGATAAACAAATATGCCAAATGTGGCCTCTGTCACAGTTCTGAGAGGACAGGAAAATCAGATAATAAGTGCAGTCTAAGTGTGCTGAGTGGAGGGAACTCTAGGCGAGGCCACGCTGGTCTTCACATCCACCACAGTTGTCACTGAATAATTAATTAACCATAACAACACAGACACTCACTAAATATTCGTCCCCATGGTTCCCATTTATAGATGACAAAACGTAGGCCCGAGAGGTTGTCTTGCCTCGGTCATCAGAGTCCCAACTACACTAACACCCTTGTGACACCTAGGTCGTTGGTGCAAGTGGCTGTTACCGGTGGTTCTGTAGCATGTTACCAGTCTCTGCTGTTGTCATCACCGGCTAAGTTGGGTTTAGTGCTCCACCTCAGGCCTTTACTGTTCTGTGCAGTCTTAGTCGCTTTTTCTTTTCTTTTGTTTTTGTTTTTGTTTTTGTTTTTGTTTTTCGAGATAGGGTTTCTCTGTGGCTTTTGGAGCCTGTCCTGGAACTAGCTCTTGTAGACCAGGCTGGTCTCGAACTCACAGAGATCTGCCTGCCTCTGCCTCCAGAGTGCTGGGACTAAAGGCGTGCACCACCACCGCCCGGCCTTAGTCGCTTTTTCATGAATCTGTGTGACAGATAACCTTGCTTTCTATTGAGGCTCTCCCCTTCCTCCCCACACTGCGGCTTTCCTTCCAATTAGGTGTGGCCCCACATGACTGACTCTGTGAGCGTGTTCCTGTTCTGGGTTCTGGCTCAGGCCCACCACTGTCAAAGGCTCCTGCTTTCCATTCTTGGTGTGCTGTGGGGTGTTCATGCTCTGATGTCTCTGGAAGTTCCATGCTGTGTAAGGGGGCATCTCTTGGCAGTTGCACTCCAAGGACTGTGATGAGCTGGGCCCCTCCTGAACCTGCTCTCTATTAATTAGCCTTATGAGAAACAATTTTTTTCTTCATGAAACCACTGAGCTGTGTACAATTCAACAAATGGGATTAACTTAATTAGTTCATATGGACTTAATCCTGCCTATCTGATGTGCACATTTGCATAAACATCTAACCAGCCCTCCATTCTTTTGTGTTTTCTCTGTCAGACATCACAGTCTGGATGAGCATTGCTGATTTTATTCACAATTTTTTTTTTGCACATTTCACATCTTATATCTCATTACTAGACAAGAGTTCCTGTACAGTGTAGAAACAGAGCACTATGGTTCAGTTAATTGTCTTGCTCCTGACAGTAAAGGGAACCCTTTGAACAGGTATCATTCATGGTATGTTTGGTGCAGGACGTTTGTCTAAATTCTTTTGGAGAGGCACTAGTTTGTCAGGAGACTTTTTTTATTATAAACAGATGCCATATTATCTAGTGATATGATAACATCCTCGAGAAAATAACATGGTTTTCTTCATTGCACTGATAACGGACATCTTTCTCATAAATACATTGACCTATGGCTTTATTGTCTTTGTCTGAGTTTCAAATCAAATAAGTAGCAACAGCCTATCCTTATTTACAATTTAATTGTTTTGTTCATAAGGAACTTTTATAGTAATTTTCATTTTGTGTTTGTATGCTTGTGTGTGTGTGTGTACATGTTCATGTGTGCAAGGGTGAATGCATGTGTGTGTGTACATGTTCACGTGTGCAAGGGTGAATGCATGTGTGTGTGTGCATGTTCATGTGTGCAAGGTGAATGCATGTGTGTGTATGTGTGTGTACATGTTCATGTGTGCAAAGGTGAATGCATGTGTATGTGTGTGTACATGTTCATGTGTGCAAGGGTGAATGCATGTGTGTGTGTGTCTGTGTGCGTGTGCTTGCATGCATGTGGAAGCTAATGGTCACTCTGAGGTGCGATGGCACTCAGGTGCTATCCGCCTTGCTTTTTAAGACAGTCCTCACTGCCTGAGTCTCACTGATGAGATTACGGTGGCCCCCCATTTCTGGGATTACACACGTGCACCACCACGTCTGGCGTGTCTATGAGTTCTGGGAATTGAACTCAGGTCCCCATGCTTACAGGGCAGGCATTTAACTAAAACAGCTGTCTCTCCAGCACTAATAATTTTGATTTTAAAAAAAATCAAAGTTTATTCCTTAAAACCTAGCGTTTTGTTTCTTCCTTCAATTTGTGCTGAGACAGGGCCACTGAACACTGGCCCAGGTTTCAGGCTGCTAACAACTGGTTCTTCTATCAGCTTCTCTGCTGGCAACAAGCAGGGTCTTCCTGGTGAGTCCAGCTCATTAGGGGAACATGGGTATGGTGTTGGGGTATGCTGCAGAATTACCCCTTTACCTCCACCTGACTGCACTGACTGCACATCCGTTCAAAGAAGTAGTGTTGATATTTTATGTAGCCACCTTTACCTCCTTCCCACATGGCTCCACAATTCATTCATGGAGGTAGTGACGGGGGGATGTCCTCTGCATGCTGCTAATGTATGTTTCTCTTATTGATTGATGAATAAAGCTGTTTCAGGCAATGGACTGGCAGGATGCAGCCAGGCAGGAAGTGGAGGCCGGGGCTATGAGACTAGGAGAATTCTGTGAAGAGGAAAACGGTGAGTGAGTCACCAGCGAGACAACATGGCATCTTGATGGCGACTCATGCTCTGCTTACAGACAAAAGTCACAGAAACCCTTAGCAGTGAAGTCCAACCTTTTGGCATTGTGACATGATGTCACCATCTCCAAATGTGTTGGGCTGCATTCACAGCTATGCTGAAACATATGAGGCCATGGACCTACTTGCCTTTTACACAAAGCAGTAATACTTGGATTTGTATGGAAGGCTGTGTTTATCCAAGAGCCCTTATTACTTGTTATGGATCAAAATGTGTTTCCCAAAATTCCACGTGCAGTTTTTAACCCCTAGGAAAATATCTATGTTGTGAACTAAAGTCTTTGCAAATGTTGTCAAGTTAATGTGAGGTCATTAGGCTAGGCCTTTATAGACACGGCTGATGTTTTTATATGATGATGTCTAAAGAGAAGGGGACCACAGCAGCAGAGACTGGCATGGTGGTTCTGCAAGCTGTGGATGGCAAGAATTGGTGATGGCCAATCAGAAGCTGGAAGACTTGAAGAAGGATTCTGGCCAGAGTCTGGAAAGGAACACAGTCCTACAGACACTTTCAGGGTTGTTAGGAAATGCACTTCTGTAATTGGAAACCAACTTCTCTGGACTGTGTGGTCAAGACGGCCCAGGGGAGGAGCAGGGCCCTCCCACCCTCTCTCTCATATCTTAGAAGGGCTTGTTTTTCTTCTGCTGTTACTGCCCTGTTTACTTTCCTTAACGCTGCGGTCAGGTGCTTGACAACTTGCAGGTTATTTCTGCTTACAGTTTAAGAGGACACGGTGGGAGACAGCATGGCGGCACAGTGAGGGCAGCTGGTCACAATGCTTCTGCAGTCAGGAAACTGACTGAGCTGCGTGGGGAGTGAAGCTTAGCTAAAAAATCAGGGCCTGTGACCCACTTCCTTCATCTAGTCCTCACCTCAAGGCACACTCCTCCATAGCTGGGGAGCTAAGCGTGCAGACACAGAGTCCTTGGAGCATATTCCAGGGGAGCTAGGCGTGCAGACACAGAGTCCTTGGATCATATTCCACATTTAAACTGACTTCCCATTTGCTTCACAAGGGTCAAAATGTATCCTTCCAAAATGCACCTTGAATCCTTAACTCCTGCAAATATGTCTATATTTGAAAATAGTCTTGCAGATGTCACCAAGTCAATATGAAGCCGTCACTTTGGTCCTTCATTCAACATGACTGGTGTCTTTACAAGGTCATCTGGAGACACACACAGCGAGTATACCATGTGATGCCAGAGGCAGAGGCAGAGGCTGGAGCAGCAGAGCTACAAGTCAAGGATGCCAAGGACTGGCAGCCTCCACCAGAAACTTGCTGGGGGATGTCCTTCTGGATGCTGTGAATATACACTTCTCTTTATTGGTGATGAATAAAACTGTTTTGGCCAACAGACAGGCAGGATGCAGCCAGGCAGGAAGTATAGGTAGGGCTACCAGACTAGGAGAATGCTGGGAAGAGAGTGAGTCACCAGTGAGATGCCATGTAGCTACCGGGAAGGAAGGACACCTGGGCATTCTCTGGTAAGCCAAGACCATATGGAGATACATAGATTAATAGAAATGGGTTAATAATTAAGACAGAGAGAGAGGGAGAGAGAGAGAGAGAGAGAGAGAGAGAGAGAGAGAGAGAGAGAGAGAGCACTAGCCAATAAGAAGCCTGAGCCATAGGCCCAACAATTTATAATTAATGTAAGCCTCCTTGTGCTTATTTGGGACTTAATGGCTGTGGGACCAGGCAGGACAGAGACTTCTGTCCACAGAAACTGGACTGTCTAGAAGGATTCTACCCAGAGCCCTATGAGGAGCTAACAGAGAGCCTCTGGGGGGCAAAAGGTTGGATTTTGCTTTTGTTCCTGTCCCCTGAACTTCTAAGAAGTGCTTAGTCTTGGCTTATTGAATATTTGTTGAGTTGATGTAATTGGAGGTTTCCACAAAAAGAATGAGGCTCATTATTGTCATTATAAATTTCCTATAATTTACTCATAGGCTTTTGGCATTAATTGTCATAGAGGAAACGAAAGAGGAGCCTCCTCATTGTCAACCAATGATTGGCTAGAACAAAGAGATAAATAACTGAGGTGGGGCCCAAGCACTCCTTTGAATACTGTTTGAGGAGGAGCAAGCCGTTGTTCCGTGTCAAGGCCTACTCCACGGGGCTGGTTCACATCCTCTTAGTTAAATCTCCTTATGACTCAGCAAAATAGTCTCAATTGTGAGTCTCAGATCATGCATGAAGCAAATTGATGTTTACTTGTCCAGATGTAGACTTAAGAGTTAAACTTGGGCAGAAATCCAGCTCTTAGCCACTAAACCATTGTGACACACAGACACTGATCTCTCCTTTCTGTAGATCTAGAAAACAGTTTGTCATTACAGACGATTAATATTTGAACCATGCTCCATATAAACATGTGAGAGTCCTGGATATGGGATATGCATTTATTCTGGGCTGTGTGCATACACCCAATCAATTTATCCAGACAGGTCCAGATCTCTGGGCTAGTGTTCTTTAAACTGCCAAGTACTTTTGATGAGTTTTCTCCCTCTGCAAGTCTGTCTATTTCATATTCCAATGCATGGGTTTTAGCCCTCAACTTGAGGACTCAGTAGAAGCCAAGGGAAGGGGACCCTGGCAACCACAGCACTTGGCTCAGTAGAAGCCAAGGGAAGGGGACCCTGGCAACCACAACACTTGGCTCGCATGTGCTCGTGAGAGCTGTCCGTTGAAAAGAAGCTATCCTAGCAAAAGAAAAGGACTGACCTCATTTCTATTGTTTTAATGTGCACATGAAAACCAATATGAGTCTTTTTTGCTTATATAAACCAAAGGCCTGGGACAACCCTCAGTAAAGAGACAAAGGCAAACAAGAGCCATATCCTATTTCTCGGCACACTGGACACAATTGGATCTTAGTGGAATGCCTTCCATGTGTGACCTTTATGCAGAAATTTATTCTCTCTGGCTGTTTTCCCCAGACATTCAAATCACATCTTCTCTGGGACTATATCCATGGGTCTGGCTGCTCTATGACTTCATGAAACATCATAATTGGGCAAATTTCAGTGGTTCTCATTCTGTTTAATTTTAGATGAACCATATGGAACTTGACAAAAGATAAACAAAACTGGGTGCCCCTGGAGAGAGGGCACTTCTGGTCCTCGTAAAGAATTGAGATCTGTCCTTGATCTCTAATAGTATTTTGTAGTTTATAACTAGAAAGTATTTTTCTTTTACATTGTATTTTTGTGATAGAGAAGGAAACCTATGTATTTGAAGTAAAAGTTTTAAGTTAACACTTCACTTTAAACCTGCATCAATAATGTACTCAGAACTGTGATGAAAGTTTATCCAGGAGAATGACATGGCTGTGGAGTTAGGGCGAGCCAAGGCTTGAAGTTCCCAAACATAAAAGGGTTGCCTCACTTCTATGAGTTTTTTATTTCTCATCTACACAGAGAGCATATGGAACCCTTTGTAAGGCCCGAGGTTGTGGAAAATGTATGTGAGCCACACCAGTCACTGGTTCCTCATTTAAGGAAGACAGCTCAATGTGTGGGGCTATCTGAAACAACCTTATTAAAACAAAGCCAACTAGCACATACGAAAGTTACCTTCGATGTGCTGGGAAGACACCTCCACTTGGCAGGCAATCAGCTTTTAATGCAACTGAAACAGGAGAAGAAATTGTGAAGTTGTGTGCAGGCTGCCAGGCCTGTGGGCTGTGCTGGGTGGAGCTGTGGATGGGAGTAGACCCTGAAAGGCACTGTTGATCGAGCAGCACACTGCACACAATGCTATGGATCTGCTTGCCGTGAGTTAGGAACTTCTGTAGCAGCTGGAATCACTTGCCAGTTATTAGCAATTCTCTTCACTGACAGCATGGACTTGATGGAAATCTACACAGACTATTAAACATGGGCTTTGGAGCTTAGGTCTGCCCTGCACTCACCTCCCCTATCTTCTCCACCAAGGAGCACAGGGAAGTCATTATCAATTCATTCTTTGTGAATCACATTTATTCACAATGACTTAGTCATTTTTATGGAGGGAAGCATCCAACAGCAATAGTTTGGTTGCTCAATTTCTCATACACTTGAGTACTTTAAATGAGGAAATTATTCTTTAGAGAGTCAGTATGTTAAATATTTCTGATGCTTTAGAAGCACCAGAATATTGACTATTATTTCAGTTTGCCTTGCTGCTCCCATTCTGTAGTTTTTTGAAGAAAAAAAAAGCCCAACAAACAAACAAACAAAAACCCCAAACTTCAGTTAAAGACAGACAATGAATTTCTGGGTCTGAAATACCATTTTTATATTAGACAGTCCAAAATGGAAACAATATTTTTCTTTTTGACAAAAAACTACATAAGACACCTGACATCTTGTATCTAAATAATTTTATGCTAAAAAGATAAAGTAGCCTGATTTCACATCTTCTCAGATTTGAGGTAAAGGGGTTTCTTTTTATGCTTTATTTTTATTATTTACATGTATGGGTGACCTGCCCACATGTAAGTCTGCATACATGCAGTGCCTGTGATGGCCAGAAGAGGGTGTCAGATGCCTGAAATTGAACTTACAGGCTGTTGTGACCCTCCATGTGGATGCTGGGAATTGAACCCTGGTCCTCTGGAAGAGCAGCCAGGGCTCTTAACCTCTGAGCCATCTCTCCAGCCCTTGAGATGCAGTCTTAAGGGCACACTCTTGCTAGAACATGGTTTGTGGACACAAGGAGTCACAGGACCCTTCCACCCCAGGTCCTGTTCTGTTCTTGGTCTGTGTGGCCAGGTCCGTTGCACACAGCAGGCTCACCGCAGCAGCTGCAAATCACACTGCCCACTTAAGCTCCTTCTGGAAGGCCTGCATTGCAGGCTAACGGTCACTCTCTTTTCTTTTAATGAAACTCCTGTTCTTGCCCTGTTCTTGTCTCTTCATTATCAGTCAGAATCACAAGCAAAAGGACCAGATGGCAGGATGTTCTGCTGCTAATTTTAAATGATGCTGAATGTATTTCCCAAGTGATCACTTTATTTTTCTTGCTGTGAAAAGCCAAAGCCTGGAGCTGGAAAGATGGCTCAGGGGAAACATGTGCTTGCTGCCAAGGCTGGTGACCTGAGTTCAGTCTCCAGGACCCACAGTGTAGGAAAGAATCAACTCTCTTGAGGTGTCCTCCAAACTCCACATGCAGAGTGGTATGTACTCCCTCAAACCAAAGTGTAAAAGAGGCAAAGCCAAAGCAAGAAAATAAATAAACACAAAGCTTTGCCCCTCCCCCACTTAAAGAGTTTGTTATTTGATAGCATCCAGTGGTAAGTACACCAAAATAAAAACATTCCTGTCTAAGTATTTATCTGTCCAACTAATCATCTGTCTAAACAAGAAGGCGGAGGCTCACACAATCCTTTTAAATGCTTCTTTTATTTCATTGGTTGTACATTGGGTGAGTGAACTGAATATTACAACCAAAACATAGAATTGATACAAATTAGACTCCCGTTTACACTGTAAGATAACGAATGGGGAATTCTTTAAGAAGTGTTACGGAAAGGTTTAGCAGAAGGTGACCGGTGGCATGTGACTGAAAGAACACGTCTGTGAAGTGCTGTTACACCCTGAAAACCAAGAGTGAAATGGAGTCCTGTACAAGTGAAGTTAGTTTCCTAACGGCTGTAGCTGTTGGACTGACATCTTCCTGTCTTGGATATTGGTGATTTTTTGTTTTTTTTTTTTGTTTTTGTAATTAAACAAAGCATTTAAGATTTATTCATCATAGTCAGACTTCTGAATATAAACAAACTTTTGGCAAATAATATTTATACAGAAAAATAGTTTTAGATCCTCTCAAATCCCAGAATTATTCTATAAAATTACATTATAAATAAATAAAAAGCAAAATCTGTTGTACATATATTTGTACATCTATGCATTTGCCTTGCCTCCTCCTTATTGTAAATGGCATATTTGACTCTCTGCATATTATAATCACAATTCTGGAAAATGGATATCATAGTAAAAAATACAGTCATCTCTATTTGCTGGGGGATACAGGTGATGTTTTTGATGCTCCATTATTAAAGGGCTGAAAATATCTATGTGTTAATAATTTTTAAAATAAAAATCATGAAATGAAAGGAAAAAAAAGACAGTTACAACAATTAGTCTACAAAAATAGTTCAGTGACTCCCATAATTTACCTTTTAGTAATGTCTACTGTCTTCTCAATGAGTTTAAATGAATAAGCAAAGAAAAAAAATAAACAAGTATGAGTGTTTTAGGCAAGTTGTAGCATAACTACATCGTTATAACTGAGAAAGTTACATGGATCAATAATACACAAAGATGAAAACTATCAAAGTGATACAAGTTAGATACAATACCTCTCCACAAATTAAAACAAACACTATACAAGCACTATGCAAGATTATACTCAGAATGTGATTTTTCTTTTGTTACAGTTATCAGGTCTATGATGTAAGATAAATAGATAGCAATTAGACTTTGACCAACATGAATTAAATGCAGATTTTTTTCTCAATCAAAAAATTGATATGGTTGATGCCTCTAGTTTTTAGAACAGGCGATGATACCAAAATTTAAAATATTTTACATTCAATCTCAAAAGTCAAAATACTTCAATCACTAAAATGTCCACAAAGAAAAATGGATGTTTTAAACAATTACACATAATATCCATTTATAACAGCTGTTTCATTTCTTAAACAATAATTTAAAAACTACGTAGGTACTGTGTAGGCTATGTGCAACATATAAAATGTGAAATATGAAATATTTGGTACGATAGTGCTTAAAATAAACTTTAAAACAAACTTTCTGAACAAAATTTAATTGTATCGCTATTACCTTGAAGATCAACCAAGTATTTAAAAAAGTAAACAACATTAAAATATGTTTCATTCATATATAGTATATATATGTATGTGTATATATAATATGTATGTACTTGTATTAAAGTTTTTTATACTTTTGAGACATAAAATATGCTTTAAGGTGAAAGAATTAAAAGAACTATTTTTTCCATGCTGTAGTTAGTTACAACCCCTTAATCCAACTTTTGAAATGCAAAAACAGTAATGGATATTTTAAAAAGTGAAACTATCTACTTCTGTTTTGTTTACATAGTAATTTAGATTAAAGTCACAGTTTGCATCTGTAGTGACTAAACTCAGACATACTTAAACTGGAATATTATACAGACCTCCCCACCTACAGCTTCCCTGTTGGACTAGGTTTTAGTTTAGAAGAGCTATTGGGGAACAGGCAACCGGAGGGCGAGTTTGAAAGACCAATCCCTTAGATTCAACTATTGGCATGAGCCTTTCAATTCTTGTCAAGCTGGATGAAGTCTGGCAAAATCTAGGCACTTCTACAAAGTCTCTCTTATAAAACAACTTTAAAAATATACTTGTAAAATAATACCTTCAAGACTTTGTTGGGTGGGTATGAAGCTCATACCGTGCAAAGTTTTTTTTTTTTTTTCAATCTATGCAATGTTATTCTAGAATCCCATGATTCAGTGCGGCATCTCCAGGCAAACCGAATCCCACACTCTGATGTGTCCCCAGCAATTGTGCTTGAACTGCCATTCAAATTTTAGACCTGCCAGGCAGGTATCTGTTTTACTTCACTTCTTGTCTTTGCTGCAGCGTTCATCTTGTCAAGAAGTGAACCATACCCTTTGATCCAGTCAGGAAATGAAATGACGGTGATTGGAGTTAGGATCGAACCTGCCCTTGGAATAAGTACTTAAACTAATGCTAACTGTTTATTGCTAAATTTGAAATATTCTGAGTCGAAATGAGTCTATTGGCTGTACTTTCTGCATCGGCTATAGTTACGGAGATAAGACAATATTCCTAGGGACAGAAACTATGCTTACAACCCTGGGAAAGAAAACCTCATCCTTTGTGTCTTTGAACATTGCAGCTGGTCTCAGGTAGTTATCTATCTTAGGCTGGAATATACTAAGCATACCATATTTAATACTCATATATGACATAGTGGAACTAGCCTTAGGGTGGTGGTCTCTCCAGAAGAACTAAGTTTAGCATGCAGTTTGTGGCAATTCTATCGTGGAGGAAACAGGATAGTATGTACAGTAACAATGTTTAGTTATTCTCAATGCAGATTCTTGGCATTCCATCCCGTTTCTGTTGATTATTTCAGAATTATCTGTTAAGGGAAAAGACAAGTGCAATTTAGACTCTCTGCAGGGAAAATAATGAGTACAATTCTTATTCTCTGCAAAAAGATACTTGACAATACAGTGATCTCCGATTTCTCATAATTCTGATACAACCATGAACTTTGCAAAATTTCTGTCCTTCTTGCTGAGGGTTTTCACACTTAGCCATTTCTTCTGTGTGGTTGTGGTAAGGAATGATGACTCAAACACACAGCGCTTTCGTGACACCATGACAGCATGTATGTGCCTGCTTAGACCTCAACCTCTTAAATCATTTTGCTTCATATTTCTATTGCTGTGTGTTCCTGTGACTATCAAACTGATGTTTGCTCTGGCAATCAGAAAGTCTAGTCAGAGAATTCATTCTTTGGAAGTTGTCTATGATCTTGCCTATAAGTATCTAAGATTTAGTCATATAGCTTAACTGTTGACTTATAATCCAAAGATATAGTCTTATCAAACATAATCTTGTTACCAAGATATAACAGCAACCAGTTTCAAATGCAGGATATGCTTAAATGTCACAGTAGAGAGAAAAAGGTTAACAATTAGTTAAGCAGTTAAAATACTCTTAATAAACCCAAAAGCATAGATAAAGCTCACGCCAGGCTTTAACAGCTTACTATTAAATCTGAGCTATGGTCCTCGGAGTTAATCTTCAAGGTCCCCATCCCTGTTTTTGCATTACTGGATTTTGAACGCTGGGCCTTGCACATGCTAGGCAAATACTCTGCCACCAAGCTAAATCCCTAGCCCACATCACATCCCTTTCTAGTTCCATGCATTTGTAAAGGTGAGGGAGTTTGCCTGTGTGGTCTACACCACTAAATACCAAGCTTGTATGTAAAAATTCATCAAAAGCATTTGTTCTTTGTGCAATGTTTTGACATACCTTTGCATAATTAATGAACAGAAATTTATTTGGTAAAATAGCCAAAAATCTCTAAAAAATAGCTGATGAAACCAAGCATGGTGAATATCAGCTAATATTGGTACAACCAGGCTTCGATCCCCAGGAAAAGCATCATTTCTATAAATGTAATTCATTATCCTGCTATGTCAGAGTTCATGCATTATGGATATTTTTCCTTTGAGCATACCAATAGTTCATATATAATATTTTTAGTGTGTTTAAGTTATCACATGTCCATCCTTTATTGAGGCATACAGATGTAATATTTTTTAGTATGTTAAGTGGTAACACGCCCATCTTTTACTTCACTGAGCCATACAGACGTGTACTGAACTGATGAAAATGGGCTGATCTACAGAAAATATTTATGGGAAAGTTCAAAACTTCAGATACCAAGCTTATTCATTTAAGACTTATTTGCTTATTTCTACTTAAATGGATGCAAGTGTGTCTGTGAGTAGTGATGCTACAGTGGGCGGTTCCCAGCGAGGGTGCTGGGTGTTCTGAACAGCCCAACTAGGGTGCTGGGAACCAAACTTGGGTCCTCTGAAAGAGCAGCAAATGCAGCTAACCAATGAGTATCTCTCCAGCCCATACCCTATTTTTGTTCTTAAAAAGATTCATTGGAATTTGAAGCTAATTTGGAAAACAGAATTCCTTGTTTAATATTTTAGTAGATGTGAATAAGAACAACAAATGGTTTTTATATGGAGATACTATCACAGGATCTAGTATGGGAATGCATTGTCTCTGAATGACACCATTATAGTTAGGTGATATTTAGATTCTCCAAATAGCTAGATTATTACTTTTTAAAAAGATTTAGATAGTTATTAAATAGAATTTCTTCTATTTCACCCCCGAGCTTCCATGCTATCTGTAAAACAGGACTATTTCCTATTAGGAAGGTTGAGAACACTGCTGTAGGGTGAAGTGTCCCTTGGAAATAGAACATTAAGGTGATGAACAGCAGCCAGCCAATGCCATTCACTTTAGAACTGTCCCTTTGGTCACTGTTTCTGATTTTAGGACACACATATCTGTCAGACATCAAATCATGTCCTATTTGCCCCCCTATTTTCTCTTACTCTAGCAAGAGATCCTGAAAGATTTAGGGATCTCCTAGTTCTTTCGACAAACATATAATAATGTATGTTTCAAAAATGCACAGCCCTGCTTATTGGCTGAAATGAAAAAGCCAGACAGAATGAAATTTACAAACATCCGGAAATACAGGCACCCCACAGAAAGCCCGGTAAAATGAGGATGGGTGGATTTGCAGTACAGACATTTACAATGCTTCCAACTTGTGTGACAAAGAGAAAACTGAGCAGCTGGACTGGAGATCGGTTTCAATGTTGTAAATAAAAGTTGCCTAGATTCACCCAGGCGACCTTTCCCATTCTGCCCAGCCCATGCCAAAGCCGAAAGTGGGTTCCGGTGGTGTTGAAGTTGTGACTGCTACCGTGAATCCAGACCAGAAAACTGGCTGTTCAGGGCTGTGCCTTTGTCTATCTGTGCAATGCATGTGTTGGATAAGAAAGATGAGACACACTCAGCTGTGGACTTCAAGAGGTTCCAGAACTGGACCTTAGGGGTCAGGAAAGCATCAGCTTTGCTCCTTAGAAGTCCCAGGTGTAGGCAGAAACATTATTTCATGAAAGTATTACTTATTGTTCATTTTTTTTTTTCTGGGAACTCTAACTCTTGGGACTGTCTGAATGAAGGACACCCTAGGACTGTGGTCAAATATCCCGCATATCAGGTATTTGCATTACGACTCATAAAAGTAGCAAAATTACAGTTATGAAGTAGCAACAAAATAATTTTATGGTCGGGGGTCACAACATGAGGAACTGAGCTACAGGGTCACAGCATTGGGAAGGCTGGGGACACTGCTCTAGGGTGACGTGTCCCTTGGAAGTAGAACATTAAGGTGATGACCAGCAGCCAGCCAACGCCACTCCCTTCAGAACTGTCCCTTTCGTCACTGTTTAACCAACACCCTCCCTTCAGAACTGTCCCTTTCGTCACTGTTTAACCAACGCCCTCCCTTCAGAACTGTCCCTTTTGTCACTGTTTAACCGACGCCACTCCCTTCAGAACTGTCCCTTTCGTCACTGTTTAACCAACGCCACTCCCTTCAGAACTGTCCCTTTCGTCACTGTTTAACCAACGCCCTCCCTTCAGAACTGTCCCTTTCGTCACTGTTTCTCATGTTAGGAGACATAAAACTCTGAGATCTGTGTGTGTTGGGGTCGCTGCAGGAAATAGGAGGAGGGGAGCGTGTGATGGACAGGAGGGGACAGGGGAGGCCTGTGTGTTTGAGGGTGCTGCAGGAGGCCGGGAAGAGGGTGTCAGGAACTTCTCTTCAGTTTCTGACCGTCTTTCCTTCAATCAAATTGTATTTTTAATTGATGCTAAAGGGATACAATTTAAAGACGAATAGGTACATTTTGTGCTGTTCTACAGACTTGCCCCAGAGATTTCCTTCTATACCATCTGTATAAACACTACACCTTCAGCTCTCACTCTCTCTCCACTATTCTACGTGATAGTTTTTATACCCAGATGGACTGAAGGCTTCAGAGGTGCCTGGACATTAAATATGGGTACAAGTCATATTCTTAAAGTACTAGGCTTATAGGTGCTATACACGACAAATCTTGTGTGAACACAACCTAGTTTTGAGTTTGTACATTTAAAAGTGATTAATTACAATATCAGGATTACAGAGATGGCTGATCGGGTAAGAGTGCTTCTAACTCTTTCAGAGGACCCTAGTTTTCATGAGCACTCATGTCTGGAGGCTGACAACCTTCCTGTAACTCCAGCTTCCGGGGACCTGATGCCTCTTGTCATCACCCTCTCTGGGAAGTTTCACTCACATGAGCAGACACATAGACAGAGACACACAGACACACGTACACACACGTACACACACGTACACACACACACACACACACACACACACACACACACACACACACACTGCAAAACACATTGAGAAAAACAAACTTTTAAAACAGCCCATCAAATTTAAGCACAACAGATCAATGCCAGCGATTTCTTTTCTGCCTTGGTACCAAGCTGCCTATTTTAAGGCACTGTAGGCCACACATTCTTGGAGGAGGTAATTGAAAACCTTCATTAGGTCTGCAAGAGTCTATGTGCAAATTAAATGGAGAGCTAACCTGTCAGTTCTCCTGAAGGGCCTTCTCTGTTTCTGCCGAGTTTTAGTGTTTACACTCTTGATTTTTCAGTAGGCTCTGAGAACATCTACCAGATATGAGCCTAATGTGTGATGCAGCCAGATTTTGCAGAGAAGGAAGTCTGTGCAGTATTAACTGGCTTGCACACACCAGATATTTGCTAACTTTGCCTTGGCACGAGAGTTCTCTTCAGGGCATGAAAGTCAGGTCAGTCAGTGTACAGTCAGACCAGTCAGTGTACAGTCAGACCAGTCAGTGTACAGTCAGATCAGTCACTGTACAGTCAGGTCAGTCAGTGTACAGTCAGATCAGTCAGTGTACAGTCAGATCAGTCACTGTTCAGTCAGGTCAGTCAGTGTACAGTCAGGTCAGTCACTGTACAGTCAGATCAGTCAGTGTACAGTCAGGTCAGTCAGTGTACAGTCAGATCAGTCAGTGTACAGTCATGTCAGTCAGTGTACAGTCAGATTAGTCAGTGTACAGTCAGATCAGTCACTGTACAGTCAGATCAGTCAGTGTACAGTCAGATCAGTCAGTGTACAGTCAGATCAGTCAGTGTATTGTCAGGTCAGTCAGTGTATTGTCAGGTCAGTCAGTGTACAGTCAGATCAGTCAGTGTACAGTCAGATCAGTCAGTGTACAGTCAGATCAGTCAGTGTACAGTTATGTCAGTCAGTGTACAGTCAGGTCAGTCAGTGTACAGTCAGATCAGTCAGTGTACAGTCAGATCAGTCAGTGTACAGTCAGATCAGTCAGTGTACAGTTATGTCAGTCAGTGTACAGTCAGATCAGTCAGTGTACAGTCAGGTCAGTCAGTGTACAGTCAGGTCAGTCACTGTACAGTCATGTCAGTCAGTGTACAGTCATGTCAGTCAGTGTACAGTCAGATCAGTCAGTGTACAGTCATGTCAGTCAGTGTACAGTCAGATCAGATAGTGTACAGTCAGACCAGTCAGTGTACAGTCAGATCAGTCAGTGTACAGTCAGATCAGTCAGTGTACAGTTATGTCAGTCAGTGTACAGTCAGATCAGTCAGTGTACAGTCAGATCAGTCAGTGTACAGTCAGATCAGTCACTGTACAGTCATGTCAGTCAGTGTACAGTCAGATCAGTGTACAGTCATGTCAGTCAGTGTACAGTCAGATCAGATAGTGTACAGTCAGACCAGTCAGTGTACAGTCAGATCAGTCACTGTACAGTCAGATCAGTCAGTGTACAGTCAGGTCAGTCAGTGTACAGTCAGGTCAGTCAGTGTACAGTCAGATCAGTCACTGTACAGTCATGCCAGTCAGTGTACAGTCAGATCAGTCAGTGTACAGTCAGATCAGTCAGTGTACAGTTATGTCAGTCAGTGTACAGTCAGATCAGTCAGTGTACAGTCAGGTCAGTCAGTGTACAGTCAGGTCAGTCACTGTACAGTCATGTCAGTCAGTGTACAGTCATGTCAGTCAGTGTACAGTCAGATCAGTCAGTGTACAGTCATGTCAGTCAGTGTACAGTCAGATCAGATAGTGTACAGTCAGACCAGTCAGTGTACAGTCAGATCAGTCAGTGTACAGTCAGATCAGTCAGTGTACAGTTATGTCAGTCAGTGTACAGTCAGATCAGTCAGTGTACAGTCAGATCAGTCAGTGTACAGTCAGATCAGTCACTGTACAGTCATGTCAGTCAGTGTACAGTCAGATCAGTGTACAGTCATGTCAGTCAGTGTACAGTCAGATCAGATAGTGTACAGTCAGACCAGTCAGTGTACAGTCAGATCAGTCACTGTACAGTCAGATCAGTCAGTGTACAGTCAGGTCAGTCAGTGTACAGTCAGGTCAGTCAGTGTACAGTCAGATCAGTCACTGTACAGTCATGCCAGTCAGTGTACAGTCAGATCAGTCAGTGTACAGTCAGGTCAGTTAGGGTACAGTCAGATCAGTCACTGTACAGTCAGATCAGTCAGTGTACAGTCAGGTCAGTCAGTGTACAGTCAGGTCAGTCAGTGTACAGTCAGATCAGTCACTGTCCAGTCAGGTCAGACAGTGTACAGTCATATCAGTCAGTGTACAGTCAGGTCAGTCAGTGTACAGTCAGGTCAGTCACTGTCCAGTCAGGTCAGACAGCGTACAGTTATGTCAGTCAGTGTACAGTCAGGTCAGTCAGGGTACAGTCAGGTCAGTCAGTGTACAGTCAGATCAGACAGTGTACAGTTATGTCAGTCAGTCTACAGTCAGGTCAGTCAGTGTACAGTCAGGTCAGACAGTGTACAATCAGGTCAGACAGTGTACAGTTAGGTCAGTCAGGGTATAGTCATGTCAGTCAGTCTTCAAAGAGAAAAAAAGAAAGAATGTAAAGCATCATGGGATTTCTCTAGTGTTTCAGAGACCAGGTGATCTTTGGGAGCTGAACGTATGCTCTCAAAAGGGCGAGTTTCTACGTGGCTTCTAGAAACCTTTGCACCCCCTACAGAGAACGCACATCACCGAGATTCAGGAATCTTATTCTCAGCGATGGTAGCTCAAACACAAGACTCATCAGCAACTTCAGTTAATTGTAGATGGCATTTTGGTGAATACATCGCGCACCCAAACCACAAAACAATGAAAGAAGAGCAAGCCTTGTTTTCTTTGCATGTCCCCCACAACTAACCATCAAATGCTGTCTTTATAATGCCGACTTTGGGGAAGGAGATAAAATATGCCTTGTAAGATTTTTGTGTGGCCTTGCCAAACTGCAGAAGAACCTCAGAGGAGCTTGGCATCAGGAACTTGACGCTGTGGAGGGTATTTCCAGGCAGTTTCACTAACCAAGTCCTCAGTAAATTTCTCAGGAGGGATGTCTAATTCATCTCTATGCCCTGGTGTCTAGGGTGGGGGCTGGGCACACAGGAATCACCAGTATCTGACTCAGTGTCTGGATGAGTACACAGGAAGTAACAAGGACAGCGCCACACCACAGAAGACCAGCAGGTGAGTCTGAGCAGGGACCCTTAGACCACAAAAGGCATCTGTGTAGCCTGTCAGGGTATGTAAAATACCTTGGAAAAACAGATTAGCCCACAACCTCCCCACAAGTGTTTTCACTTCTTGTCATATGTAGATAAAAAGAACAGTCCTCCAGGCTGGGGCCAGAGTCACAGAAGGAAGCGTGGCCGGCAAAAAAAATTCCACCTGAAGGAAATGTCTAAACGAGGCAACTTGTGTTAGAGGCACTTTTCCACAGTCTCAGAGCTCTGCAACCGTGGGAGATTGTCCCCACGGCCACAGGGCTGTGCAGCAGCAGAATGGGCGTTTCCCTGTTTTCTGAAACGAAAGTTACTATTTACTTTAAAGAGACTTGCTTGCCTCCCACCAGCCTGATATTTACTTACTTACTTTTCTGCCCCGGGACTGAATCCAGGTCTTGCACACACTAAACTGGCTCTGTCGATGACATATATCCTCTCCCTGGTCTTTTTACCACTCCGTTGGCGTTACCCCTTGCTCAGACTTTCCACTGTTTAATTTCTCCCCTTCTTTGCTCTACAGCCCCACACCTCTTCTGTGTGGCAGCCATTACTGTCAGGTTTCCTGATGCTGTCAGAGAGGCAAAACCCACAGAGTATTCTGATTGCAGTAGTAGGCATTTGCATACTTTTGGATCAGTATAATTTGATATTTAATCATAGTATGAATTACTGAAGCCAAATAGAAATGTCTCTGTCTCTTGGAGAACTTACAGTATCAGATTGAAATCATTAATTAAAGCTACAATTTTAATGTCAATACATGTACACTTTCAAGTAAACACACTCTTCAGCCTATCTCATGACTATTTATAATTGTATCAAAAGTTCAGAATTATTAGTGGTACATGCAAGGACACGAAAAGTTGTCTTAAAATTGGACAGGGCCTCATTTAGTGGAGGTTGGCCTCAGACTTGCTAGGTTGTCAAGCATGGCTTTGAACTTTGATTATTCTGCCTCTACCCCACCACTGCTGGCACTAGAGGTGTTTGCAGCCATGGTTTGTTTTCTGAGATGCTATATGCTGAACCTAGCAATCACTCTACCAATGCCTTATACCCCAGACTCTGACAATAAGTCTTACTTGTTATTTTAGGGGATGTTTGTTCTGAGGGAAGGCAGAGTGCTACCACATTTAACTAACTTTCCAATGTAGATTTTATTTGTGCAGAAAAGGCATCACCTGGGCTCCTGGGAGCAAATAGTCAAGTTGACAGTTTCATTTTGAGAAAAGTAGACTGAAGTCAGATGATATACCTCCTGTATTTGGTGGTTCCTCCAAGAGTGGTTTTGTTCCAAATGTTACTACAGAAAGTTAACACCTTAAAATCAACTTCTCTATCTCCAGTGAGGCCAATTTTTAGTGTTGATAAATAGAAGACTTTAGGTGTATGTTCTAATATTTAAAACAAATTCTGTCATGTAAAATATCAGTAACTGGGCTCTTTCTATATGGAGAGCAGTAACACCTTCACCAGAGATTATCGACCAAGGCCCACAGTGACAAGTTACCAGGATAAAATCTGTAACTGTAAGTTACTGATTTGATCAAGCATCCAAGCCTCATATTGAAATGAGCTGTGTGTGTGAGCATCTAGACTCCTGTGTACTGCAGTGTGACTCTGATCAAGTTCGGCTCTGGAGTGTTTCCACACCACCTCTCACATGTGTGCCCCAAAACACCCGAGGCTGCCCCAGAGTGACCATTTCAGCTAGAAAGTGCATTTCTACACCACATGTAATCCACTACAAACAACTCGCCATTTTACCAAATGCCATGCAAATGAAGTCACTAGGTGGCTTTAAAAATTGTGTCCACACTATAATGTGGTTAAATATATATAACTAATATATATATATATATATATATATATATATATATATATATATATATGTTTGTTATACTTGCAAAGAAATTGCTAATGTACGGAAACCAGATAAAAGTCACCTCTCCTTACAGATGGCTCATCACACAGGTGTGCCCCGTGCTTGGAGAAGGTGGCTTTTCCTGCCACTGTGAATCCTTCTAACAGGGAAAGGAACCCTCCTCACATGCCTCTTCTGTCTGACCTTCACTGATGGGTGCAGGGCCTGCTTATCCATGGCGGGGGGGGGGGGGGTGGATCAACACTAATGGAAAGCCCATGTAACTCTGACTGGGAGGCCTCTCTTCCCACCCTCGTCCTGGCTTTCCTCTTCCACCAAGGGTGATGCACCCTCAGGATCATTTGCCCTGTGCTCACTCTGAGGCGGGAGGGCTGTCCTCAGATTACCTTCCAGTAATGGTTTATATTCTATGGTAACTGAACAGCATGTGAGATTCTAATGCATGTCCCCCAAGAATGACTGGCTTTGGCATACGAATGATTAAAGGAAGATTAAAGACTATGGCAGGTTCCCCCGTGACCCCCTTCCCCCCCCCCCCCGCTTCTTTTCTTTCCCTGGTCTTGTCCCCTGGTGTTACTAAAAACATATCGAGGAGTGCTGTGTGTTTATTCATACCAGAAGAGCTATAAGATTATGCTTGCTCTGCAGCTGCAAAAGAAGGCAAAAACTAAGACCAAGCCCTAGACTGAAGGGTCAAATAAGAGCCAGGAGGAAAAGCAGCAGGCTGGGCAAGCTCTAGCATAATGAAAGCAGAGGAGGGGGTGTGGAGGAGTTTACAGCCACCCAGGAACTAGTCACGGATTTTGTTTTTGTGTACACGAGTGTGTGTGTAAGGTGTGAATGTACGTGTGTGTTCATGAGTGTGGAGGCTAGAGTCAAACAGACAGGGGGTTTTCCTCCATTGCTCACCACCTTGTTGGGGGGCAGGATCTCTCACTAGATCCAGGGTTCACCAATTTGGCTGGACTGGCTGGCCAGTGAGCCCCAGAATCCCTGGTGCCCAGGTACTGGGATTATGGACATATGCCCCTATGCTCAGCTTTATCTGTGGGTGCTGCAGATGCAAACAAAGGTCTTCATGCTCTCATGACAAGCTCTGTACCGCCTGAGCCGTCTCTCCACACCCAGGGTTTCACCACACTGCACACCCCACTACGGTTCTACCTAACCATCCAGGCCACTGCTGTTTCTACAGGAAAACTGAGCTCCACAGTCATTGGTCAAAGAACTTTTAAAATATGCTTTCCAAATGCAGACTGTAATGTTAAAGAAGGCTGCATTTTTCTGATTATATCAAAAACATAAAACTGGGGCCATATCATCTTAGCATGTTATAAATACCATGTAGGAAGTGAGGATGACATTAAGTGGGCAGCCCACTCCTAAGTGGTTTCACTGATGCAAACTTCTGGGCATGGACTCTGAATTCAAGAAAAAAATTACATGCAAAAGCTGCTTTAGGTAAGTAAGACTTTCTTTGTTTGTGTCTGTTATTTGCTTATAGTTATTTTTGATATCAGGTTTATCATAAAGCTTTCACAAGACATGAGTTAACAACTCAAGAATGAAAAATGAATAAAAGACAACAGTGTCTAAGTTAAAACAAAACAAAACAACAAAAACAAAACTGAAGCAACTATTTACTTTTTTTTTTAAGGTTATACAGCTAGTGCAAAGAAATTTCAGAAAAATTTGTTCTCACAACAGGGGATTTTTCACAATCATGTGGTTTTCCTCACGGTAATAAATTATAGAATCAAGTCAAGAAGAAAAAAGAGAACCCAAAGAAATGTGTTTCTGGTGTATTTAACGTGTGGCCCCAACTCTGCTCATTGCCCTGGTTTTGTATCTACAACCAGTGTGTCAAGCTTGGAATCATGGGCACATTTTGGCTGCAGTATCTGTTTTCACAGTGGGGCAGAATGTGTAAGTCAGCCCACTAGGAGTTGGCTTTTAAGGCATGGGTGGCAGGCAGGATGAGCAGGAAGACGGATGTGAAGTAGGGGTGTGGAGGTGTGGAGTCACCCGGGGCTCTTCTCAAAGCAGGGAGGTGCTGCCGCCCAGCACATGGTCCAGCACAATGAAGACCCTGGACCCCCTTTTAGTTCTTTGCCTGTGGTGTGTGTGTGGGGGGAGGAGAGAGAGGAAGGGAAACAGAGAGAGGGATATTAACCTAGCCACTCAATTGTGCATCAACCTTAAGTATAAAGAAAAAAGCCAGAACGTAGATGTGAGGGTACAGAGAGTCTCAGCTATGTCAACAACTGGATTTGCAAGCACAGTCTCTCCCTTTGCTTGTAGCACACTGGTAGCTCTCAGTGTGGAGGGTGTTTAGACTTTCTACAACCAGCTCTCCCCAACAGCTCCCCAGGATGTCCAGGAACAGCCTGGTGTAAAATAAGAGGAAAGGCAGGGGAGGGTGCTTTGCCGAGGAGAGCAGTCACACTCTTTGTTTCTTTATAATGTCCCCATCAGTAGCTGGGCCTTTCTGAGGTGATCTGAATCCCATCATCACCTTGACTATAATTACTGGCATAGTTTTTTCATTGTCTGTGCCCTTTATTATGTAAGGCCCATGAGAAAGGGGGAATCTTTTCATTGCCTCACTCCCAGAATGCCGGCTGTTTGGTTCCTAACGTCCAGTGTGGAGAGGGAGCAGGAAGACATGTCACTGAATAAATGGCACTTTGTTTTTTTAATAAGGTCTGATGTGCCAGGGTAAACCACACTTCTAACAAACCCCGTCCACTGAGGAAAAACCCACAGCTGCACGCTGTCGCCGTCCTTGTGAAAACAGAACTCTGAAAGGGGAGCATGGGGACAAGAAGCAATTTTATCACCAGAAGAGTGTAAGATGAGTGACAGCCGAGGTAGCCTGGCATCTTTCTTGACATCTCCTAATCCCCTCTTTTTTGGAGAAGTGTTCATTTGAAATGGGCAATTCTGCCCATTTAAAAAACGTGGCCAAGTATACATAATATGAAGTCTTTCTGCTTTAAACACTTTAAAAGTATAGCGCAGGGACCTGAGTCCATTCACGTTGCCTTCAACGGTCATCACAGTCCACCTGCAGGACTCTGCCTCTTAACTGAAACCTGTGCCAAGTAAATGCCAACTCTGAATTCTCCTTTGCTGACACTAGTGCTTTTGGTCCCGGGGGCTGAACCAGGGATTTGTGCACACATGGCAGGACACGCTCTAATCCTCAGCTACACTTCCAACCCTTGTATCATTGACGGGGTCTCGGGCAGCTCATACTGGCCTTAGCCCTGAGATCCTCTCTCTTACTTTAGACTAACCCTTCTGGGTGCTTTGTTTTCACTGTCTCTGTGTCTTGCCGAACCCTAACCCCCTCCCACCTGTATCTGCCCTCCCTTTCATCCCTATGGGTTTAAAAACGGGCTCCCTGGCTCTGCACAAGACCCGTCGCCACCCTCAGCTGACTCTGGAACTTAGACCCCTGTGCTTTCCCATAGAATACATTGAACTCGCAGCTGCTCATTTCCCCCCATCTCCTGCAGGTGGCCCACGACATTCTTCCTTAAGTATTGGTGCTCAGTTTAACGGAGGTGATGAGGCCACCAGGACACATGGGGACAATGGCAGTCTCTCCAGTGTTCCCCTCTGGATTATTTCTCTGGAGTGGAGAAATGGCCCTCTCTTCCTCAGCACCCCATCTTTTATAACTGACTGAAATCTGAAGTGTCAATCACCACCAACCACCAGTATCTGCAGACAAATTCTAATACTGAATTTAGACTTTGGAAAGTTTTCTCCTCTGTGAGAACTTCTGAAATCGTTACATAGTTTACAGGCAGCAGTCCAACTTTTTGTTTGAAATCTTTTGGTGATGCTGGGCAAAGGCTGCTCCCCTGGACTACAGTGCTCCTCCCTCCTGAGTTTGACTGGCAGGACTTCTTAAAAGCCAGTCCCTACACGGAACACAAGCTCCAATCCTCTCAAATGTGCTGGGGAGCACAGTATTTGCAGGCATGGAAGCCTGAGGCCTAAACCTGTCAAGCCACCACATAGTTGCTCGGATTGTGGGCCATTGATGCTCCATGGTTCATTCTCATCTGGAAAATTCACAAGCTACTTCACAGAGCAATAATGAGCATTAAATAAAATGATGCATATAAAGAGTCTGATATGGAATAGAGGTTTTTGATAAAGGTTGGCTTATTTCCCCAAGGCTATTATTTTAGGATTCATAATCCTAAATCAAATTTGGTTTCAGTTTCTATTTAAGTAGTTATTCAAATAATTCTATTGTGCATTTACATATAGGTTTGGAAGGTACCTCAAATGTTGGAAATATGCTTGGTTTTTGATGAGACTAATGTGTTTTAGGATATCAAATGCATTTGCTTTCTACAACACACGTGCTGTCACTGACAATGAGGCTGGCCTGAATTTCTCTGATTTTTTTCATTAAAGTTTTGACTGCCGTAACAATTATTTTGCAAACTGAAACCTTTCATTGTAAGAGTCCAGCTGCACCAGTACTTGAAGAGCAGTGCCCGCCACGATGGGAAGCTGACAGACCTGACTGGCAGCCTTCCCATTGCTTAGACACGGCCAAGCTTCGTAGATGTATCCTATGGGTAAGCCATTCAACCTCCTCACCTCTATGATGGTAATTCAGAGGCACCCCACTCCCACAGTGTTGTGAGCATTCACTAATGTATTTAACAGTCATCTGTGGACAGTATTATGTGACAACATTGAACTATCTTTTTTTATTTTTGGCAGTAACAGGAGTTGAACCTAGGACCTCATGCATGTGAGGCGAGTGCATTTCCACGGAGCCTTTGAGACTCTTCTAATTTCCCAGTCAAACCTCCAAATGTAAATGTTCTCACAAGCTACGTTATTCATCACTTCTAGATCACTGTGCTTAGAGCCAGTGACTATTTATGGACACCTCTGTGCACCCACCTTGTTTAACAAATAAATATCTGGAGCTCAGCTTTCAAGCCTTCGCTTCTCACATAGCTCCTGCAGAAGCAGCAGAAGTAGCAGGGCCTTTGCAGCTATGTCTAACAAACCAACATACCGTCCCACGCAAGCAACTCAAAGCTGCCCGGTCAAGGCACACAGTGGACTCTTTTCTACCTCTACACACTTAGTAGGTCCCCCTTCTGAACTTCCTTCCTAGCCCATGTTTCAGGGGTCAAGAAGGGCCCAGAAAAGTGCAGGAGCAACGGGCATCTATTCAAACAATGCCTCCCGTCTTGAACCCACACCACTAAAGCAGTTTCCTGGCCTCATGGTTCACTGTAAGACAATGGCACACACAGAGAGAACGATTGATGGAACAGCTATGAAACTGATACTGGAAAACACTTGCAGAAAAACAATGGGCCAAGTTTAACTTCTCCGGGAGTCTTGGATTAGTCACAAACCTTCCACATTCTAAGGAGGAAGCAAAGTTCCAGACTGATCCAAAACAACTTATAGCTACTTGGTGTGAACCGTGTATTGGGGGGAGCAAAAGAGATATAAATGTGGTGTTAGGGGACCGAGTTTCTCATCCTAGTATGACCATGAGCAAGTCACTCCAATACCCTTGGTCTTTTTTAACTATGGAACAGAGATTTTATCTAAGTTTGTAGAAGTTTGAAATCTGGCTTTGCCTCTTCACAGTATGACCCTGGGTTTGTTCCTCAGCATCTGTCATGAATCTCTTCAGGGACATTTCTGCTTTTGGAGAGATAATTCACATCAGTGGCTGTGCATGGTGCTTGGCACACGGCAAGTGCTTCCAGCGGGTGGTGGCTGCAGTCACATCTGTGCTGTCTGTGTGCTCTGTCATCCTTGGGGACCTTCCACCATCATTTAAAGTACTTTCTCAGGAAGGTGGCTGGCAAAATGGAGAAAAGATTGCTCTAGGCAGACCCAGTAGTTGGGTTCTGGGCTTGCTTCCTTTGCTAATTTATGTGATTTGGGGAAGGCACTTTGCTGATTGATTCCAGATCCTATTACAATTTACAATATAACAT
Source organism: Cricetulus griseus (assembly GCF_003668045.3). NCBI lineage: Eukaryota > Metazoa > Chordata > Mammalia > Rodentia > Cricetidae > Cricetulus > Cricetulus griseus. The sequence goes on along the minus strand of NW_023276807.1, from coordinate 270,366,210 downwards.
GCATCACATAAAAATGTCATTCCGGGGCTGGGGAGAGAGCTCAGTGGGAAAAACGCTCGTCACACTAGCATGGGGAGTATAGCTGGGATCTGCATCATGCATGTAAAGGCCTGGGTGAGTGGTGCTTGCATTACAGGCACTGGTTAGAGCCCCAGTGCAGGGAGGGTGGAGGCAGGGGGACTCCAGGGGCTTGGTGACCAGACAGTCTAGTTAAAAGAGTGAGCTTCAGGCTCATGGGGTGGAGAGTGATTGGGGTAGACACTGTTAAGCCTCAACATGCACGTGTGCCTGCACACACACACAAATGCACGCGCGCGCACGCGCGCGCGCGCACGCACACACACACACACACACACACACACACACACACACACACACACACACACACACACACACGAGGTCTTCAGGCTTGGTTGCCAGTGCCTTAACTTGCTGGCCCTGAGACTGATCCCGAAATCCTCTCTAAGATACATTGACTGCTGTTGAGGACTGTGTAAGATGTGGGGGAGCACTGACTGCTGTTGGGGACTGTGTAAGATGTGGGGGAGCACCGACTGCTGTTGGGGACTGTGTAAGATGTGGGGGAGCACTGACTGCTGTTGAGGACTGTAAGATGTGGGGGAACACTGACTGCTGTTGGGGACTGTGTAAGATGTGGGGGAGCACTGACTGCTGTTGGGGACTGTGTAAGATGTGGGGGAGCACTGACTGCTGTTGGGGACTGTGTAAGATGTGGGGGAGCACTGACTGCTGTTGGGGACTGTGTAAGATGTGGGGGAGCACTGACTGCTGTTGGGGACTGTGTAAGATGTGGGGGAGCACTGACTGCTGTTGGGGACTGTGTAAGATGTGGGGGAGCACTGACTGCTGTGAGGACTGTGTAAGATGTGAGGGAGCACTGACTGCTGTTGGGGACTGTGTAAGATGTGAGGGAGCACTGACTGCTGTTGGGGACTGTGTAAGATGTGAGGGAGCACTGACTGCTGTTGGGGACTGTGTAAGATGTGGGGGAGCACTGACTGCTGTTGGGGACTGTGTAAGATGTGGGGGAGCACTGACTGCTGTGAGGACTGTGTAAAATGTGAGGGAGCACTGACTGCTGTTGGGGACTGTGTAAGATGTGAGGGAGCACTGACTGCTGTTGGGGACTGTGTAAGATGTGAGGGAGCACTGACTGCTGTTGGGGACTGTGTAAGATGTGGGGGAGCACTGACTTTACAATACCCTGGTTCTGGCCCACCTGCCAGCGGCTTCATCTACAGCTTGTTGCTATTGAGTGATGGTGGGAACCTGCAGGAGGCAAACTGTCACTGGGGAACTGAGTCTTGGAGAGGTTGAACGAGACACTGTGACCAGTTCTCTTCTGGTCTCTCTTTTGCTTCCAGGTTGCCAGGAAGTGAACAGGCCTCTTCCCTCGTACACTTCCTTCATGATCTACCATGCTGCTACAGCCCCAAGCAATGGGCCGACTAACTACAGACAGGAACCCCAGACTGTGCCAAGATGAATCTTTCTTCCCATGAAGGAAGCTGATTATCTTGGTATTTTGTCACAGAGATGGAAAGTTGGCTGAGACAGACTTTAAGGTCAATGGAGGCTTTGCTACCCATTAAGGCCACGAGCAAACCTAAGCTCTCATCTCTCCAGATATAGAAGGTACAACAGAACAGAACCCATGTCACAGGGTTCAATGCACTAACATGTAAAGTGGCATGATTCTGAATTCCCTTTCCCTGTTACCCTTGTTACCCTTGTCCCTTGCATTTATTTATCCCATGTGTACATGTGTCCTGTGCTTGTGAGTGTGTGTGTGTGATACCTATGCACATGTGTGTATACGCATGTGAGAACCAGAGCTCAATATCAGATTCCTCAGTTGCTGTTCACTTTATGTGCATATGTATTTGTGAGTGTGTGTGCTCATGTATGTGTGTCTACGTGTACACATGTTGGGGCCAATGCTGATATATGAAATCTACCTTAAACATTCTTAACCTTATCTTTTTTGAGACAGGGTCTCTCTCTGAATCTGGAACTCAAAGCTTTTATTAGACTAGATTAGAACTCACCCAGTGAGTTCCAGATGGGTGCCACCACACCCAGCTTTTTACATGAGATGCTGCAGATCCAGACTTCACTCATAACATTTGTATAGCAAGCAGTTTACTGACTGAGCCACCCACCGTCCCTTTGCCATAGTTTTTGAGATAGGTAGGGTATCTCACTAAACTTGACTAACTTGGCTGATAAGCAAGACCCAGAGATCTTCCTGCCTCCACCTCCCCATTGCTGGGATTATAGCTCTGTATCCATCTTTTTCTCTGGGCTCTGGGGGGCTGAACTTAGAAGCTCAAACTCGCACAGCACAGCCATCTTCCTACGCCTGTCTTGACCTTTTGTATGTTTTCCAGGTTGGTCTATACCTTACCATCCCCTAACTTCCTCCATGTCCCACAGACATCTGTCCCTGGCCGCTTTAGGGATGGGAGCTTATTTTCCATGCAGTGGCATTGACATTTGGGGTTTCCTTTTTAATGACAATGTTTTGATGATCCACATCTCCTCACTAAGCCACTGGCATCCCTCTTAACTGTAGCGGACTCCGCAATAATCAGTAGACTCCAACATATATGGTCATGGAAGTCACTGCCTCCTCCGGCAGAGACAAGACCAAAACCTATGACCTCTCACCGGGAGGTGTGAATTATTCATGAAAAATGAAACCGTGGGTCACAGTGTTTACACAACTTAGCTCTCATTTCTTTGCTTGTGTTCACACACACTCCAATTCACACAGGCGCACAATGTGTGTATGTGAATGCTAGTGTGTGTGTGTGTGTGTGTGTGTGTGTGTGTGTGTGTGTGTGTGTGTGAGACGAGGCACATGTATGAGGATTAGAGGATTTCTGGGCATCAATTGGCTCCTTCCACTGGGAGCTCTGGGACCCAAACTCAGATATTCAGGCTTCCGTGGCAGGTGCTTTCTACTTGTTTAGCCACCTCACCAGCTCACTTCCTAATTTCTAAAGGAGAAAGAAACAAAACAAAACACGCTCCCCACACCCACGGGTCCCACTGCTCCTTACACATCCAAGTTCACCTAAGACTGTGAGTGTTCCTTCATCTTTGAGAACATTTTCCCCCAGCTAGGAAATCTTGATTCTATTCTGCATACCGGACATTAGATTCAGTCACTAGGCAGCTTGAACCAAGCATACAAGCAAAATGTCTAAAGTGGCTTAACCACTTCCACAGTGAAAAGAGCCAGAGGGAGGGATCTACCCAGCGTGCTGTCCACAGGGGTAGATGCTGAGGGTTTGTGGGCTTGGCTTCTTTTGGGAGAACAGCATACTCGGGCCTGTGCTTTTTTTGTCCTGGGCTCTCAGGAATGGGCAGGCTATGGGCAGAAAGGAGTGCTTGGTGCTTTGATGGTCTGCGCAAGGGCTGACCACTCAGCTGTGTATTTCTGGATCTGACAGGGGCCTACTCCTCCCACACGGGGCCTTGCAGAACCAAGATACTTTCTTGTGAAGCAAACACAGGCCCTAAAATGGGTCAGGTGATGAATAGTGGGAAATGCTGACCCCTCCTACGTTTGTCTGAATATAAACCCAACAGATGGTATCGAATAGCAGAGATTTTACAAGCTGAGCTGTGAGGGGGTAAGGCGGAACATCACCTGACCTCCGTAGCTCTGGGGTTATGTCTTCAGGCACAGTGAGGAGTAAGTGAGGAGGGGTGGTTTCTTCTCAGAAGCAGCTCCAGCAAAGGCAGTTAAGACACTGTGTGTGACTACGGTTACAGGCAACGATACTGCTTTTCTGATAGGCTATTATTGAGGTAGATTATCTGATACAACACACCTATATCTGGTATGTACAGAAAATGGAATTTTCTAGCTTATCAGATATTTTAGTAAAAGATGGAGGCTGGAGAGATGGTTCAGAGGGTAAAGCCATTGGGTGAAGGCCTGAAGATCTAGGTTCAATCCTTAGATCCTACACCATAGAAGGAGAGAATCTCCTGCAAGTTGTCTTTCGAGCTCCACATCCACATGAGCACACATGCAAACACACACACACACACACACACACACACACACACACACACACACACTACACATGCACACGCAGAGACACACACACACACACAGGATTTCATATAATATGCAATACAGTCAAATATATGACATACTACATAATATATGAGAGAACATTTAAAATCATACCCACTACACAGTAACTGGTTTGTCATTATTAGACATAGTTTAATATATTGAGATTCAAAGACATTAATTAAATCAGAAAATAGCTCAATAAATTTGCCTGCTATATTTTTGTTTACATATGTATTCCTAGAGATAAGCAGATATTTCTTTTAAAAAAATCCTGAATGTATCTATATTCTGTCTTTCTCAAACTGCTAGTCTAGGGTTGTGAAGCTTGTGGGTGATTGGGCTGAGGTTATGGTTTACTGACTGACGGTGGTGTGTCTCCTGGGCTTGTGTAAACAGCTCTGAGTGGAGAGGCTGCCTATGGGAGTTCTGGTGTGTCCTTTTTCTCCTTCAAATCTCTTGCACAGGTAATTACAGTTACTATGCAGTTTTCAGTATCTGAAATGACAATTTGAATTAGCCAAAACACTTTCGAAACCCAACTGCATTTTGTGCAGACACAGATGGCTCCTGAAGGGCGAGTGAGTGGGCAAAGTGCTTATCACTCAGCGAACCCTGCCCTCCCAGCTCTACTCCCCACCCTGAGTTTACCTCCTCCCTGATTTCATTCTTTGGGTCTGCCAAACATTCACAAATATCAAAGGCCACCTATCTGTTTGTGAGCTTTTATTGACTTTCATGGGTCACATGGGCCTGGTTCGATTGGCATTTAAAGAACTTGAACAAGATGAAAACCTGTTGTTTCACAGTCATTAACCACCTCTGAGCTTCCTGTTCTTAGGTGCTGAGAGGTCCTGGGCAGACACTTGGTTCTTTGAAGCTCATTGAGATAAATAAAGAATATCGTATCTGCAAGCTTATATTTTGGTGATCTGCTTTTCTGTGTTTTCCCCATATGTAAGCAGAAAGGAACCAACATCCCATCTCTCTCAACCATCAATGTGCCATCCCAGCAACAACTGTCTAGCAAATTGCAAAACTTGGAAGGAATCTAGGATTGGGGGAGCCACTATTGTCTCCTCTAGAATCCCTGCTGTGGATTAAATCCCAATCAAGCTTGCTGGTTCCTTTATCAATCACACCCACCCTAAAGTTGCATTTAGGCTTCTGGCTGGCCTGTACAACCCTTCCCCTTGTCCACCTGTGTAAGCCTTGCTATACTTTTACCACTTCAGTTCTTTATACAAACATCAAGGAAGAACCACTAGGCCAGAAATGACCATCTGTCACTCATGGCTATGTGTCTGTGATGCGCCAGGGATTTACCTTTAGAGCTCTAAAGCATTTCTTTATTTTGCCCACTCTCCTTTCTTAGGAAAGACTTCTGAGGATCAGGGTTGCTCAATTTGTCAAAAAGTAGAGATGACATTTTGCTGAAGCAGATACTCTTACAGGATTATATCTGAACCTTGTTTCCTGATGAAGTGATTTTGTAACATAAACTGGATCAAGCATGAATCTGGTTTTGGAGGCAGGGCATAGACTTACAAAGCAGGAATCCAGCTGCCCCACAACAAGTGAGTAAGAAGGGCTTTGAACCTACTTATAAGAGTGCAAAATCTCTGTCTCTTTTCCCATCCCTGTCTAAAATCATTGGATAAACTAGCCAACCAACCAAACATCTAGTCAACCAGCCAACCAACCAACTAGCCAACCAGCCAACCAACCAACCAACCAGCCAATCAACCAACCAGCCAGCCAACCAACCAACCATCCATCCATCCATCCATCCATCCATCCATCCATCCATCCATCCAGTCAGCCATCCAACCAACCAACCAACCAGCCAGTCAGCCAGCCAGCCAGCCAGCCAGCCAGCCAGCCAGCCAACCAACCAACCAACCAACCAACCAACCAACCAACCAACCAACCAGAAACCCAGTCTTCCTAGTTCGGGAACTTATTTGCTGCTCTTTGTTGTACTGGTTTGGAAGACAAGTTGGTGTTCCTTGGTGGCCAGGCTTGCACTGTGAAGAGCAGAGAGGTGGTGACATGTCTTCATTAATTGTCTCTACTGTCCACTGGTCTGGCACCCCCCTTTTACCTCAGCCTTCTGCTTTATCAGGTGACAAGTAGGGGGTAATATTTACTCATGCCATTTAGTGCAGTCTCTCTTTCCCTGGGGTTATGTTTTCACTGGGGCTGACCCTGCCATTTTAGCTTGCAAACAGCCATCTATACCCTGGCAAGGTCTTCCCCAGAGTTTAACTTACCATTTTTCCTATTTGCCTGGTCTTCCTTCCAGTGCCCCAAACTACTTTTTTTTTTTTTATCCTCTCCACCCTTTCTCAGCACAGTTGAGTTTATTTAAAAGAAAACAAAACATGAAATGAAACAAAACACCAAAATTATCCTATGAATAAAGGGCCTCTGTGTCGGGTGCTTTTCTAGGTGAGACTAGAGGATATGCTGCCCTCTCATGCTTGTACCTTGTGGCCAGCAAACATGTGTAAACTGGCTGGGCAGCATCAGGGACATGGTCAGCTTGCAACCACAGAGGAGGAAATCTAGTCAGTCCATTGGCTCTCCCCATTGGGAATTGCCCCCATTTGACCACAGAGGAGGAAATCTAGTCAGTCCATTGGCTCTCCCCATTGGGAATTGCCCCCATTTGACCACAGAGGAGGAAATCTAGTCAGTCCATTGGCTCTCCCCATTGGGAATTGCCCCCATTGTCCTAGTGGCACATGCGTTAAGCCAACACAGTAAACTCTCATATTCAGTTAGAACCCGCTGTGGTGAGCACAGTGGTGGCCACACTGGTCTCCTAGGGTGGCGTGGCTCTTACACCAGATCTGAACAGATCTTCCAGTGGATATTGAGTCAGCACCTGTGACCAAGGTCAGTGTTCATAAGAATTATCCAGACCTCCAATTTGATGCTTAGAATATGGGAGGAGAATTTTCATTTTTTCCTCCACTATAGAATGAACCAAATCAAAGTGGAGCTGGTTTGGGAACCCCCACAGGTGTGGTTCTACTTTTCTTAATGTGGCAACTCACAAACCACTGGATAAGAAATGCTGTACTAAAAGGAATTTAAGCCTGTCAGGTTAATTACACAATATTAGGTACGAAAACAAACAGTGCAACACAAAACATAGCTACATCATTATTGGCAGTAAATGTTAACTCTAAATAAGTGCAACCTGTCCACAAATGCTTGCTATAAACTAATCAAAAAAATAAAAATTTGATGGATAAACATGAAAAAAAAATTCTCACCGAGAATTTTTTTTTTAAAATATCAGCACTCATTTAGAGTTCGGGATTTGTGAAAGAAAGCTTTAAAAGGAGCAAACCTGATTGGCTGTGGCTGTTGCTGCGAAGGGGACACTTGTTGCAGGAGTTGTTGCTGCAGAGACAGTGGCGGACGTAGCGCTGTGCACCATGGGTACTTTCAGGAGGGGAACCATGGGAGCAATGAACAGGAGGGTGGAGCATTATGGTAACAGAAGTGGTGTTTGGCATGGTGAATATCAGAGCAGCAAGCCATCATGGGTTAAACCAGCAGATGGCATGCAATCACAATGCAAAGCAAGGAAGCATGGGAGAGAAATAAAAAGGGAAAATAGCTTATTACAAGTACAATTAAAGGAAGTCTTCAAACACAATCAGTGATTCCCAGAAAGGCCAAAGCACACAGCTTTGATTGATGTATTTATAAACACAATGACAGAGTCATTCCCGATTCAGAGTGTGTCATGACTGTCACAACCGTTGCTTCTCAAAATATGAGAATAGGTAATACTCAATGAAATGAGTATGCGATAACCAAAGAAGACTCATCATAAATTCTAAACATTGAAGGCTCCATAGGCCCAATTTAAGATAAGATGAACTAATTGGAGTTGGAACTAATTGGAGTTAAACAAAATATTTTTTTTCAATTTGGAATCATATCTGAAAACTGGAATTTCAGTTGATAGTGTTTTATTTTGGTAAATAAACATAGAGGCAAAAGAAATGGCCTTGGTGTAAATTCTAGAGCAGTTACTATAAAGTAACCAGATCCATTTTGCCAATGTTTACTTTCTAGACTCCTACATGAAACTGATTGGATGTCCTGAAGACAGATTTTTGTGCCAAGGCCCTGAAGGTGAGAGAAGACTCCACTATTGAAATTTTCCATCTAAGGGAAAGTGGAGGTACAATATATATGTCACAAATAAGTCAACACTCTTAAATAAGAGATAATTAAGCAAGAAAGTTCAGACACTTGATTTCAAAATACATCCATAAATATTTTTTTTCTCCAAAAACAAATACTTCTGGGAAACTCTGATAACTCTAACACACAGCAAAGAGGAGATAAAGGCACACCACTGTGAAACTTTAAAACATTGATGAAATTAGCCTGCCTCTTGTTTGCCTCATGCTAAACCAGATAAACTATAAAGAGAAACAGAACACAAATCATTAAAAAGCACACTTGCACTTGTGTTTTATGTCTCTGTAGTGATTGTTCTAGCATAAGAAGGTCACATTAAAAAGGAACAAAACATTGCTTTCTTAAATACACAAGCATAGCTCACATGTTAACTCTAAAGCCCCTTAGCCTTCAGATCTATTCCTAAAGCATTTCTACCAACTCTGAAATCAATGTCAGACAGTGAAGGCATTGAACATCATATAAAAGACAAATAAAAAAAGGTTGAAACCTACCAATACTGGTAGCGGGTGTCATGCACAAAACTGACCCTGAAGTCATGCAATGAGGTGGGGCGGAAAAGTGAATAAAGGGAAAGAAACAGGTTAGCGGTTTAGAGTTAACATTCAAAGTGAGATTGAAGCACAACCAGAAATAAGTAGGGTTAGTTTACACAGTTTTTAGGGCCCATTCACCTCATCGGTATAGACACAGATATGTGCAGCCAACTTTAAGCCAATAAGATTCCAAGCCCACTGTCACTCTCCCCTTTCTGATCCTCTAGGTCAGCATGGTTCTAAACAAGGATGACACGTGATGGGAGCACAGCGTCCTTTCCTTCTTTGAAGACCTCAAAGTCTTTCCCAGACATTATCAAGTTAATTAATCCTCTAAGGTGGAGAGTGGGTATTTTACAGATGAAAAATCTGAGGCACAGTAACTCCTCCAAGGTTGTGTGTGGTGTGAGTCAGGGACAAGGCCGGAACAGAGTTCCATGCTGAATTCAGGTCAGGTGTGATCCTCGTCAGAGTGCAATCGCTTTGCAAGTCTGTTTGGTGAGGAAATGTGTTGTGTCAACTGCATTGTGAAAATAAGGACGGTGAGTTAAGATTTCATAGCCTCTAAACCAGAGCCCCGACAGGCAGGGCAGGAGAATGAATCTTAACCTAGCAATGAATCTGGAAGTTCCTGAACAGAATCACCTAATGGAGGGGGGGGGGCGTCTCTTCTGGCTATGGAGGTGGCACCCAGCAGCGAGCTCTAAGTATTATACAAGCAATCATGCAGATCAGGACTACACCAGGACCCACCCAGGTGAGAGATTTGATCATGGCCATTTCAGGGTAACTCCCAAGGGATCGGAGAGTCTAGGGAATCTCTGATTGGTGTCTAGATTGGTGAAGAAGGAAGTACCATGTCTGTGCTTCCGTGGGAAGAACTATGTTATCTGTAGATGGTCTTGATGTACCTGCATCAATGGATTCCCACCATGAACAGAGACAGCAGTCAGGAGGGTGGAAAAGATGGGAGCTCTGAGGGGTTATTATCGGCTACCAGTCCTGTCTCTCAGAGTAGAAACTAAGGCAATACAAGGGTTCCTGGGAACTCAGGGTCAAGTGCGTAGGGGTCCCAATGGTACTTTTAATGAATGCAGGTGTGTCTGCTGAAGGTGTCAGAACTGCTGAGATGTTAGATGTGGACTCTGTGTCTTTTATTCACTTTGATAAGGACTTTCGGCCTGACCTACATTTTGACCAGGTTAACATCACTGAGTTAGGAAAGGGCTTTTCAAGTGGGTACCGCTGGCTTCTTTAGCAGAGATGGGCCAGTGCGCCCAGCTTCACACACACACTGAGACACACCCAGATGTGCTCACATGCTTCGAAATCCCTTGCAGCCGATGCTATCTCTTCCTCCAGCCCTATCTGTCTTTCTACTTTCCCCAAATGTCTAGCAAGTTCCCTACATGGGCAGTTTTGTCTCTTTGTTCCCATTTGTCCTTCAATCCTCTCCAGTTTGGTTCCCTTTCACTCTTTTGCCCGGATTGGCAGAGCACTGTTACACCTTCATTCACAATTCCAGGGCTATTTTATACTTGCCTATACCTTGTACACAAGGTCACTTTCTTCCTCCAAATTCTTAGATGGACACACACACACACACACACACACACACACACACACACACACACACACACACACACACACTTTCTAAAGCTTGTGCTAAATTCTCTCTATATATGCTGGGGTTTTTAGATGCTATCCTGGGTCCTATTTTTATTTATTTGTTTGTTTGTTTATTCTGATCTCTAGGTCTTCCAGGTGTCTTTCAACTTATATGTTTCAAAGTTATCAATGAACCTGTGGCTTCCACGTTCAGTGTCCTGCCAGATCATGGGTCTCTTTACCCAGCTGTTCTCCTGGCCTCTCCACCTGGGTTTTTACAAGGGTCTCCGATGCAGCTCACCAGGCTGTGCTCTTTCTGATGCGTCTTCTCCATGTCTGGAAACACCTGGTGGCTAGCACCACCCATGCACTTCAGCCTCAACTGCTAAGTGACGCCATTTTCCCTCAGGACATTCCCAGGTCCTCCTCCCCAGTGAGCCAGCACAAGGCTGTGTCTGCCTAGCTGAGCACCTGTCTGCTTATCTGTCACTTCTGTGGCTCTGAAAGTCCCAGGCCATTAGTGCAACAGCGTCTTGCCTGGCTTCCTGCTCCCGTCCTGCCGAGGCTCCTCTCTGCTGCAGAGTCACCCCACTTCTGGGAAGGACTTGTCGGGCTCTGATGCTTTGAGGACAGAGGCCCTGCTAGTCCAGGGCTGCCCCATGGCATCCCTATTTCCCGGCACCAGGGTCCATCTGGATAGTCCTTCGCTGACTTCAACCGAACACACCATGCTTTTCATCTACTTTGGGGCTTCCCACAGCTGTCGCCATCTCCCTAGCTAGAAATCTCTCTCGCCACTTCTTTCATCTCTCACAGGTCCAAGGATGTGTCATTTCTTCAGAAAATCATCCCATTCTTAATTTTCCCACCTCCCCTGCCATCAAAGTCAGTTTCTGTTTTAATTTCTATTTAATTATTTGAGCTCTTTGCTTCTTTTGTTGGTAATACTCTAAGTTTTAACAACCTATTTAGATGGATGTTTAGCATCTTTCTCTCTCACTCTGCTGTGAACTCAGAAGGGCAGAGTCTGTTTGATAAGGTTGTCTAGGGCATTTCTGGGAACCTCCGTGTGGCATCAATGTTCCAGACAGAGGTTAAGAAGTGTTCTGGGAGAAATTTGTTCCTGAAAGCTACTAAAGGGCCTAGTTTATAAAAATATTCCATTTAAAAGTCAACTGTGACAGGTTTCACAGTTACTTCTGTAAAATCCCCCATTATTCTGTATCCTACATCGAAGGGGCTTTCCTCAAGGCCTCCCGGGTCGCTTGTGAATATACAAAGGGTTTGAACCATTGAAGCAGCTCCTACACCACACAGGACATTCACAGCACCATTCTCCTGTGTCCTGGTGTGGGAAGAGCTTCACCATGCTACTACACGGGGTCCTCTCTTTACCTCCCAAGAGTGACTCGAACATGGGAAGCATGCGGCCTCTGCCGTGTGGACAGCTCTCTTCATGCCGGATTCTGGCATTTACTTGCTTCGTAAGCTGCATTCCCACCTCTCACCCGCGTCCTACCCTCTGTTCTTCCCACAGATCCCGTGAGTACTGTGTACAGTTACCACAGCGAGCGGTGCTGCTCTCTGCTTCCAACCTTCTCTTGTCATACCTGCCCAGTGTGCTCTTCTCCCAATGGTAAAAGTCTCACAGCTTTTTTCAAAGTCTTAACAAACTCCTCCTGCTTCAGAGAGATCTCCCTCCTCTGCGCCACTGCGACTGAAGATGAAGGAACACCTGGCCTCTCTCTCTCACTCTCAGGCCCATGCTTAAACCCTGGCTCCATCATACTCTTGTTTCTAGCCAGCTCTGGGCCCCTTTTCATTCTTGCTGTGTGTTTGCAATCCAGACCGTGGCACATGTCTGAGGAGTGCTTACTCAACTGAATGGGATCCATATGTTCTGACTTTAGGCAGACTGTTTCCACTGAACGTCAACAATCCTCTTACAACTTTGTATGACATGTGTGGTTTCCCATTAGTGGGCAATGTCTGGCCTAGAACCCTCCATACACACTTCCAGGAGGATCAGGGAAGGACTGCCTGGCAGGATAGGACCAGCAGGGCATCTCACCAGGGTGCCGACGCCACGCACGGAGCCTTCCCCAACCTTTGCTTCCTCCATTGCACAGACCCTTCAAGCCTCTGTGCGTCAGAACTATCTGGGTACTCTCTTAGTTCTCTATGCCATTTTCTACTGTAAATGCAGCCTCAAGTTTTCCACCAGCAAAATGCAGGTAGCTGTTCACCACTGATAGAACTGTGACAACTTGAAGAACAGTGACCATGTCTATGGGGACACTTCACAGCAACTCAAAATAAACTTGTCACAGAGATGCCCAAAGCTGTTTATCGCACTGCTGTTTCTGAAACCATGAATGATTTCGACACTTTCCTACCATAACACAGTGTATAACTTGTTTAAAATAACCCCATCAGAAAAAAAAGAGACAAAGAAGAAAAACCCCACCCACTAGACTGTGCCAGGGCACCAGCCAAGGTGGTAATTATCTTACTATGGTTGTGGGGAAGAAGCCCACAGCCTGTGTGACATTTTACACTAAGACCTTTACAGACTGGAGGCACATCTCCTAAAATCCAAATTAATATTGTGTCAATGGGAGGATTTTAGTACACATCAAAGCTTTACTATGGGCGGGCTTTCAGCGCAGGGTAATCTCAAGAGGACACAAAAAGAACGCCCTTGATTCATTTCTATGATAACTGCTTATGTGAAACATTAACAGAAAGTTTTTTTTTTTAAATGTTGGTTAAAAATAACATTTAACCTCCTGCTAAAAATTACCATACAATATCATCACCTGACCAGCAGAGGTTTAAAAACAACCAGAACAAACCTCAAGCAAGTATTATCATTGCCATAAAGTTGAAAATGGTTTATATAAGAAATATATCCTAAAACAAAAAACCAAACAAACAAACAAAAAAAAGCCTACTATTACCATGGATTTAATTGGGAGAGAACTTATGCTAATTTTATTTTTAATAAAATTGTTTTCTCTTATATCTCTTCAGAGAAACGTGGTGAGTTTCTTGGGAGTTCAGGTACCACTCCAGTACACAAAATCCACACGATTACCCACTGAGATCTTCAAACATTTGCAATTCCCAGAACTAAGTGGGCTATACAGCTCATCTCTTGGCTCCCATAGGCTACAGGTTGCCAACACAGCTGAGCTGTTCCTAGGGAATCCACCAGAGGGCGGGCATACACAGCCACAGCTCACAGGGACTCTATCATTGACAGGTTTCATCCTCAGGAATCAGGTTATGGCTTAAGCTTTGCTATTCAGCCTTGCTTGGGAAATACTTAAAGTGAGGAAGCTTTGGTGATTTAGCCAACCAGTCATTGCTGGATTCGAGTGTTCCATATGCCTTGGAGGGCTACCGAGGCCTTGGTAAGGCTCAACTCAGGGTCTCCCTGGTGTTGCCAGGAGATTTTGTCGTCTCTAAGAACCATTCTTCAAAAAACAGACTTGCCTTTTCTACTTTTCCATTCATCAACGTTTTTCCTCTCTTAATATGTATAGTGGCCACAAGGTCTATAATGGGACACTTGTAGTAACAGACAGGACCCTCGGGATGAGCTAATCTTCTGGCAATTACGTTATTTCAGGTGGGTTACAATAACAAATATGGCCAAGCTAGAACAGCATGGAACACCATTACTTAATGCCGCAATAGGGTGAAAAATGAAGGCATTTTAAGATAGATTCAGAACTCAGGTCCTTTCTGACATAGTTCATCTATATCAATATAAATATAGTTTATAGGTTACTATTCATTTATAGTGTTTACACAAAGGCTACTACCGAAATAAAATCTAGCTACCTCCGATCCTAACTCATCATACACTAGGGAATCTAAGGAGATTAATCATCCAATCAGATTACGGGCTGTGTCTCCTTGTTTTCATGGGGTGACGGATGAATTTTCACTTGGAAAAACTCAATGCATGTTCTTCCCAACAAGGTTGAAGTCACCTGTTTCTAACAGAGACTAAAAGGTAAAACCTGGTTAAGTGAAGATGACCATGTCTGTGAGGGTGTGTGGGGGCGCATGCAGCTGTGTCTGAACCACTGAACGGGATGACGTATGGGGGAGGGGAGTTAGAGTGAATACATTTTACACTGCTTTTCTTCACCTGAATCAACTTTTTCCTCATGCCACTTCAAAAAAAAAAAATCCACTTTAATCTGATTTTGGGGAGAGGTCTATCTACGCCATGTGGGAGCCAGTGGGGTGGTGTAATGTTATGTAAGTTGGACCAGGCATTAGAACAATAGGCCTGGCATTGTGTCTGTCAGCTGTGCCACCTTGGAAAGTCACTTGTCATTATTACGGGGGCCTCAGTTTTCTCATTTGTAAAACAGTCAACTGGATGAAGAATTCATGAAGACCTTGCATCTGCGAGAGCCCGTGGTTACCAGGCGGTCTGCAGTGAGTGGTAGACTAAAGGATGCCAGCCCCTCTCCTCATCACTCATTGGCTCAGAAATGGAAGACAAGCACTCCAAATGCTTGTGAACTTGGTGAAGGTTGAGAAGGATGGAGAGAGAGAGAGAGAGAGAGAGAGAGAGAGAGAGAGAGAGAGAGAGAGAGAGAATGAATATAAAAATATGAGCAGAGGATTACTTTAATTTGAATAGCCTTAGACTTTTTAGTGCTCTGAATAGAAGCAGGGGAAAAAACGGTTAGTATTTATTGGAATTTATATTTTTAGGTCATAGAGAGTTAAGGAAAAATTTAAATTATCTAATAAAAATCTTACATAAGCTATTTTACAGGCCTTGGGTAAACAGAAGAAACACAAAGCTTTGTCTGCCCCCTGTGTCTCAAGTTAAACCCCATCAAACATTTGACTTTACAATCCTAACTGCCTTTAGCTATCAAAGCAAGTCAATGGGCCTAGACAGCTAGGGCTGTGGTGGGGTCAGGCTGTATCTATTTGTACCTTCTAAATGCAAACTAGATGCCACCAAACAGCTTAAAGAAATGAGAAGAGAGCACATGACCAGAAAGACACAGGACACGGACGTGGACAGTAAGGGCACGTACCTGTAGGGATAAACGCCGTGTGTTGCTGCAACTGTGCACTGGTCAGAGCCTGCTGGTAGTGCAAGACACTGGGGTTGAAGGCTGTGCTGGCGCCGTTGCTCTTTTCAAGTGCTTGTCTCTTTGGTAATGGGTGAAGAGCACCAGGAGGGAAAGCCTACAGGTGAAGAATTTGAGAGGATGTGTCCAACTTAAAGCAAACACGCGTTCCATGTCCACAGAGATCATCAATTGCAACAGTCTTTATTTTTTCTTTCTTTCTTTCTTTCAAAAAACAACAGCTAAGGAGATGCCTCTGCCATGCACCTTAATTTAAACAGCGGCAATGTCGAATGAGTGAGGATTTGTTATTGAGAGCGAAAGCATGAACTCTGTAACCCAAAAACAGTAGCATCTCAACTAAGGAAAAGAAAAACTATCAAGCAACAACAATGGAAAAAAATGGCTTCAGCTTTTAAAACAGGTTAAACTACTCTAAGGGGGAGAGAAGAGCTTTTGCGTTATTATTAATATCTATTCTGTAACTGAATGGCAATTTCTTGAATTTAAAGGTTAATAAGAATTACATTGAGCATTTTTTTCTGAGCCCCATAAATTTAAATTTGCTTCACTCTTTTGGAAAAGGTAATTAAATTTTGTTAGGATGAATTTTTTCCCAGATTACATATGCAAATGAGACGACTAAACACCTTATTGGATTTCCTCCATTTTAAAATTAATAATAATGATTGGCTGCAACCAGTATTTTAACATACAAATCTCAGCTGGTTCTCTGAAAAGCTACATGCAAAGCGAAAGGTGAAAGGTCAAAGTACCAGGTCTACAGTTGCTTCGAGAGGTCGCTTCAGTGCTTTGGCAGTCGACTGAGTCTTTTAATAACAGGCAGCGAGCACATGATGGCAGTGGGCCAATGGGATTCAAGCGAATTAACATACAGGTAAACAGCAAGCAGAGGTGCATCATGGGAACGGCATTGCATTGTGGATAGGTGAGAAGGAAAAAAATATTCTGAATGCAATATACAACGTACAAAACACTAAGCATGCACAACAACAAAAATGTTCTCTAAAGAAATGAATATTACACCTTAAATTAGTATTGAAGCAAAAATGCATCTACTATACCTTAGTTAAAAGCGTATAAGAGAGTAAAATATAGATGTTTGAAATTCAGGAAGGTATATTAAAACAGCAGCTTGCATACACACCATAAGCATTTTTTTTTTATATTGCTTCAGGGGGGAAAATGCAAAACTTCTAAGGACCATAGAGCTAAAGAACATCTGATAAGTTAGTTCAGATATGAAATAATCACGAAATAAAGGTCATCATACATCCCAACCAGGAAAATCTTCATTCAGGTGTGTTTTAATTCCGATCTAACCTAACAAAATGAAGTGTCAAACTGAGACAAAAAAATTCAGGCAAAAAATATTCAAACACAAGATTATTTAGGCAAAACAGTTTGGGTTTGGGTCATTATTTTTTGGCTGAATCACGTGGGTAATTGTCTCAGTTCTTTTCTTCACCCTGCTAGGGTGGGGTCGTCTTATCATATGGATTAATGTCCCAAACCTGGTGTGATTCGAATTTAAATAGGAACTTTCCAATTTTTTCCATTTACTCTACTAACTTATCATCCGTTCTGTTTCTACTACATTTGAAATTATAATTCATTTCAAACAACTTACCGGGTTATACTAAGAAAATACCCTTTTAGAAGGTATTTTGTGACCTTGGGTATTAGGGTAACTTCTCTTTAGTAATACTATTTGTACTTTTAGCTACAATCAGTGATCATACTGGACAATGACAGCGGGACCTGCACTAGAACGGGCAGTTGAGAGAGCAGACAACTGCCTTTGGAAGAACCTTCAATTTAGAACCATGCTTCGAGAAGACAGTTTCATTTGAACAACCAAGGTACTATTGAATCTGGGCTGATTTAGACCCCAGTGAAAAACGTTCCTCTTTCTGGTTAACTGTTAATGGGTAGGAAAATTCTATGGCAGAATTCTGTGAAAATAAAGAGATCCAGGAAGCAGCTTCAATGCAAATAGGAACAATGAATATCCCCCTTTGTGGTTGGCACAATAGGTAAATCCCCAAGGTATATCTGATAGAATTCACAATCTGAAGTTCTTTGGCAAATTCGGGGCTGTTCGTCATTTGATGATTCAGAGGCAGAGATAGCTTAGGAGCTATGGAACTTGGAGAAATAGACTAGAAATAACCTGGGAAGAACTGTGGGCAGGGAATGGCCAAGAGTGAATAGAATGTTCTGGGAGGCAGTTTGGATAAAAGCCAGCCAATAATAGGAAATTGATTTTTTTTTCAAAATAAAACTGAATATTGAAAATAAAAACAGCTCAAGCTCTCAGACACTCCTCTTTGTTTTGTTTTTGAGACAAGGTCTTCCTTTGTAGCCCAGACTGGCCTTGAACTCACAACAATTCTCCTGTATCAGCCTCCAGAATGCTGGGGTTAAAAGGATAGGCCACAATACCTAGCAACTCCTGGATATTATTAAATGTAAGTACGATACATGAAACTTCCATGATTCCATTTTGGCTAAAATCTTTCATCCCCATACATACAGTTTCATGTTGTTAACAAACACAGGGCCTGTTCCCACCCCCAATTATTTGTGTGTGCACCTGGACATGTAGGAAAGATGAAACATGTGGAAACAGTTCTCCTTGCAGCATGTGGGGCCCAGTGACTGAAC
Source organism: Cricetulus griseus (assembly GCF_003668045.3). Taxonomy (NCBI): domain Eukaryota; kingdom Metazoa; phylum Chordata; class Mammalia; order Rodentia; family Cricetidae; genus Cricetulus; species Cricetulus griseus. Next base: position 270,347,923 of record NW_023276807.1, on the reverse strand, counting down.
CCAGGTTATCAGGCTTGGCAGTAAATGACTTTACCCACTGGGCCTTCTTATTGGCCCTAAAAGCTTGATTCACTAACAAGGGCTACGTGGCTGTTCCCCCAGACCACATGGAGTTGCTCACCAGCTGGCTGAGTCCAAAGTCTTCTGTCCTCAATTGTCAGTCTTGGTTTTCTACTCTCCCAGCTCCCAGTGGGCAGGACTTCTGATGAGCCTATGAGTCTCTACAAGCTGATGCTCAGGGAGTCACCTTTAACTTGACAGAGCACCCTTTAGTGAGCTTGCCACTAAGTAATGTCAACTATTTCTTTTTGGGACAGGCATATGGAAGTTTAATGGTCTTCTTGTTTTCTTTTCTTCCTCCCCCCTTATTTATATTATTTTCTTGGGTAGTTGAAACCTAACTTTCAGAGGTGAGAGTAACTTAGGAGTTACTGAGAACTGTAAGGTAAGGATAGTGGCAATCTGTCTCCTCTTCCCATCCTTTATCAGATGCAGAGCTGAGGTTTTGAGGAACAAAGGTTTCCATACATATCAAGGCTTTATGGAGATTATAATATGAAGCCCACATGTAGAATATATTTTTAAAACCTGTGCAGATGAATAGCCATGCCATCACAAGCTTCCTGTCACACATGTGCTGGTCCAGGTGAGACCGATTGCTGGCATGCTTACCTGCACTGAACAGTCGGTCCACCTTCAGGCTTAGACCTGACTTTAGGGATGGCAGGGTCCAGTGTGTGCTAGGTATGTTTGGTACAAGTGCGAGAAGGGTCAGCTTAACTATACCTCTACTTCATGCCAGATTCTTGGGCTCTATTCTTACTGGCCTTGTCTGTATTTTTGATCCCCTGGCCTTAGGCTTGCCTCCATCTGGTCTGAAAGGATGGACACACACAACAAGACTTATGTGAAGCTGAGGTTTCCTTTTTAGAGTCAAGGAACCATCCCACTTTAGTCAAGGAGCAATCACCCAGGCCAGCATTACAGGTGAGGACCACAACCAGGGGGCCAGGAGAGCCTGCAAGAGCAATCGCAGGTGGTGCTTTACCGCTTTCGTAAAGGAGGCAATGAGTGTGTGGGGCTCAGAGTCCCTGAGAGTGTTTTCTAGGACAATTCAAACTTATCTGGTCAACAGCAGCCTGCCCTGTTTCCTTTTACAAACTAGTTCTTTCCATTGTCACCCTATTTTGGTTTAATGTGAACAAAGACTGTACATGAAGATCAAACACCCTTTGTGTTAAAACTACCAAAGCATTATCTCCAACTGGCTTATTGTCACATTTGAAAATCTCTGTCGAGAGAGATGCTTATATGGTTTAAGAGGTATTATGAAAGAATAAGGTTCAAATGGAGAGAAGTGCTGCTTCTTTTCGGCAGTCGGAGATTTAAATTCTTCTTAATGTCTGATTATTTCTAATAAGTGGGGGTGTGGGGAGAAATCCCTGGACAAGAATAAGAAATCACACCATGGAAGTGTGCTGCTTTCAGCCACAGAAGTCAGGTGAATAGAATGTTGATGTCTTCTACTGCAACCAGCACTCCCATTTGTCCTTCTAAATGAGGAAACACAATAATAGTCCTGCTGCGGCTGGAAGGCTCATCAAACTATACCTGGGCTGGTCTCAAAGGAGCCTTTCATGTCAGCCAGAAAGGCATGACAGATTCAGCAATCTTCCTGTCACTGTCAGAAAGGCACTGGATTTGTTCTGAAACTACATCACTTTGGGTTGCCTCGGAAGGGGCTTCGAGATCCTGTGACTTCTCAGCGCTCCAAATTTGGGCATGGTGTAGCAATTCAAGAAACTATGGTAACTGGTTCTCACAACATCTACAGCAGTAACGTTCTGATGAGATTCCTGGAGAATGTGGAGGAGGGCGTGGGGCGGAGCTCAGCCATGGCTGTAGACTGTGAGGCTGAGGGATGACCTGTTTGGGTGAATGGACATTTCTGCTCATATCCCCACCCCCCGGGCACCTGCCATGGACACAGATTAGGTCCACGGCCCCATTCAGTGATTGAATTGGTATTGATTATATATATTGGAACTCGTGCTTCTAGGAGACAGGCAGATATAGCCAGAGCTTAGATAAAATCAGGGCTGAGCCTGTAGTCCCTGTGACTATTATTTTGTCAATCTTCACAAGTATTTGAATTAGAGGGACAAACATTTCCACACAGCTTATGCTGAGAGGCAGTCACTGTGACCCAGGATAATGAGCTCCTATCACTTTAACCACAGAGACAGCGACAAAAATGACAAGACAACAATGGCTTATCCCCCTAATTAGAGCCTGTGCCGAAAATATTGTCTTCTCAGTCATCAGATGTAAGAACATGTCCCTAAAGATGTCTCAAGCCATGGGCTGTGCTATGGGGAAGAAGCTGGCCTCAGAAAGTAGAAGTGACTTGCTAAGGGAGACTAAGGTGAGGAGGAGAGACAGAGCTGCCAGCTAGGGAGAGGACAGAAGGTGAGGAGAGGGACAGAGCTGCCAGCTAGGGAGAGGACAGAAGGTGAGGAGAGGGACAGAGCTGCCAGCTGCTGACATCCCAAGCCCTGTTTTCTTCTCTCTTCCTTGGAGGTGTTACATGATGCAGAAAAGTCATTGGTCAATAAACTTGGTCACTTAAGCCAAGTCATTTGAGAATACCAGAGTCCCAATTAGCCCAGGGGGTGCCTTAAGCACCTAGTGTGGCTTATAAAATGAATGACCTAGAGAAACATAACTTTGCTGGTCACGAGTCAACACCAGGAGTACTAAGTTGGAGCTGGTCTGAAAAGTGATAGAAGAGAGACTCAACGACTAAGACATTCACTAAGTAGATGAGAACAGAGTCCTCTACACTAAAATAGATGTGTAAAGGACATGTTTGCGCTAAGAACAATTCACTTTCCAGATACACTGGGTTGTTTGAACGATTTTAATCTTTCCATCCATCCTCCTTGTTTCCCAAGATAATGACTTTCCTAGTTCGAGATTTCATGAAAGCGGTCAGTGGGAGCATTTCTCCCTCATGTGGATATACTAGGCCTCACATGTACACAGACTTAGACACTCAGGGTACTGTCTGAAGACATGAGAAAGAGAATACAGGACACTAAAGAGACAAAGTCCGAGAAAAAAAAAACAAAACAGCAAGGTGGAGAGAAGACTTACTGTGAAAGGCACTTGGAGCCCAGAGGACCAGGACCTGTTCACACAAAAGATTGTAGCAGGCAAGGGCTGTGCTGTGCACCTTGCTGCTGGGACCCTACCCTCATCAACACTCACTCACTCACTCACTCACTCACTCACTCACTCACTCACTCAATCACTCACTCGCACAAAGAATGCTGACGGAGAGGAGATGTTTGGATGTGGCAGCCCCTCTTACATCTTGGTTGCTCATCACTTCGAGACTCTCTGCCAGGCTAGAAAGTGCTCTTCTAAAGGTTTGTTTTCATTTGTATATGAGGGTGTGTGACTTGTGTGTATGTCTAGGTACCACTTGCACACAGTGTCCATGGCGACCAGAAGAGGGTGTGGGGAGCACTGGAATGGGTGTTACAGATAACTGTGAAGCAGGTGAGTCCTCTGGAAGAGAGGCCAGTGCTCTTTACCCTTGAGCCACATCCTTGACCATGCTTTCAGGCGATCCCTTTCCTCTCTGGAGTCCATCTGTCCATTCCCAGGAAGGACAGGCCTCTGTGCTCTTCCTACCCCAATGAGTCCACTGCGTTTTCCATTCTGTGGTTGAGAAGCCCTATTGCTCACACTTAGACATGCCAAGCTCCTTGAGGGCTGAGTGACCAGCCTCCTCTCTTTACTCTCCCCGGGGAGGCGCTGCACGGCTGGCAGCCTTCTCAGCGTTTTCTGTGAATGGGTGCACTGTGCACTAAAACAGACTTCTGAAGAGCCACAGCCCCACTTTAAAATAAACCCACTACAAATGTCTGCCACCTAGCACCACGGGTCTCAGCTATGGATATGCACTGGGGTTGAGTCACCTGGAAGCTTTGCAGGGCATGACCCAGGTCCCTGGTCCCTGTCTAGATCACGGCACTCCAACTAGCTGCTTTGGGGTTAAGATCAATGTCAGATCCCTTTCTAAACCCTTCAGTGGATTCCTCTGTACAGTGGGTTGGGGAGAGGTCTAGGCATATGATTCTCAAGCATCAATGCTGTGTAAAACACCTGGGGATTTTTCAGTATTACGGGGTGTGTGTGTGTCTGTGTGTGTCTGTGTGTGTGTGTGTGTGTGTGTGTGTGTGTGTGTGTGTGTGTGTGTGTGTGTGTCTGTGTTTAAGGATGCCCATTTGCCAGAGGAATTGGAGCCCCCCAGAGCTGGAGTTATAGGCTGTTGTGAGTTGCCTGAGGTGGGTACTGAGAGTCAAACTCCAGTCCTCCCCAGGGGCAGGACATGCTCTTCACCAATGAGCTGTCTCTCTTGTTCCTAACTGGGAATTTACTTGTTAAAAATTAAAGTTTTGGTCCTGAGTGTCTAGGTAAGACTTAAGATTTAGGAGGCCAAGGGACAGCTGGAGACAGTGAGGTTCAGGAGTTTCAACAACATTGGTATCTAAGGGACAGCAAGGAACATCAAAGGGCCAGCCTGGGTGTGGGTATTTTCGCTCCCTGTTCAGTCTTTCATGAGGTGCTGCTGGAGAGTGAGTCCTCCCTGAGGCTGGTCATAAGCACTGGGCAGAAGATGAAGACCAGAGAGACACAGGAGGAGTTGCTGGGCCCTGGTGGGGTCAGGGGTCGCTGGGTATCCCTGAGGGCTACAGTTCCCCTTCTAGACTGACTTCAGCAGCTGGCTGCATGAGTTGCCTCCTTGCCTGCTCCCTGAGTTTGACTGTTCTTGATTGCCTTCTGATTCACTGCAAGATCCCAGATCCCAGTTCAAAAGGGCAAAAGGGAAGGTGCTCACAGACCTGACTGCAGAGGTGACAAAGCTCACAGCCTCAGTTTCCTGCACCTTGGGGATTTAGTCATTGTGAAGAAGGGAGGGGAAAACGGAACAAAACGAAAAGGGGTGGGGTATGACAACAGAACTTAGGCAGCGGAGCAGAGGGAGTGGCAGCCTTGTCTCCCAGCTGTCCTTCCCACCCGCAAGCACCACCCACAGCCTGGGAGGCGCAGTGCGGTGCAGGCGGTGCACTTACCATGACTGTGGCCGCAGCCGCGGCTGCCTGGGCGGCCACCGCGGCCTGGTTGGCTTGGTGCTGCGCCGCTTTGATTTTGGCCTGCAAGTGTGCAGGAGGGTGAAAATATTTGCATTTCTCCCTCATGCAACGCCCCTTTATGTAATCCATACAAACGGTTACGGTGTTGTCGTTTGTGTCGATCATGGTGCTGTCTGCCGGGTGTGCAAAGCGGCAGTCTGTCTCTCCCCGGGCACAGTTTCCTCGCTGGAACTCCCTGCATACCTGAGACAAGGGCAAAGAGCAGAGGCTGCAGAAGAAGGCCTGGTGTCACCGCTCCAAAGGAGGGGGAGGATGGGGAGAGGGCCAGGAGCAGGGAGAGGAGGAGGGAGAATAGGAGGAGGGAGAGGAGGGGGAAAGGGGATAGGAGGAGGGAGACACAGATGAGGAGACAGGGGAAGAGGAGGAAGGAGAACTCGGAGACACCCTTTCCACATCCCCTCATGGTGCTTTTAGGTTCACAGAAGGCAAAACTGTTGTGATCTAGAACCCAAGTTACTGGAATTTACTAACAAACTAATTTGGGTTTTGCTTTGACCCTTTTTCCAGGGTAAATATTGAAATGGAGAAATTAATCTGAAATCTGCTTTTTACCTAAAACAACAAAGGAAACATAATTGAAGGAAGTCACCATCGTCCCTGCAAAGCACATCATTTTCACTTCTTACATGTATGTCTTTGAATGCCTGTCACAGTCATAACACACACACACACACACACACACACACACACACACACACACACACCTGCCTATCCATAACACACCCCACGCATACAATCTGTGTATTGATTTATCTATCAGTTGATCTATCCTATCTATCAATCATCTATCAATCGTCAATCAGCCAATCTATCTGTTGATCTATCTATCCTATCTATCAATCATCTATCTATCTATCTATCTATCTATCTATCTATCTATCTATCTATCTGTTGATCCATCTATCCTATCAATCATCTATCTATCTATCTATCTATCTATCTATCTATCTATCTATCTATCTGTTGATCCATCTATCCTATCAATCATCTATCTATCTATCTATCTATCTATCTATCTATCTATCTATCTATCTGTTGATCCATCTATCCTATCTATCAATCATCTATCAATCTATCTATCTGTTGACCCATCTATCCTATCTATCATCTATCTATCTATCTATCTATCTATCTATCTATCTATCTATCTATCAATCATCTATCTATCTATCTATCTATCTATCTGTTGACCCATCTATCCTATCTATCTATCATCTATCTATCTATCTATCTATCTATCTATCTATCTATCTATCTATCTGTTGACCCATCTATCCTATCTATCTACCATCTATCTCTGATCTATCCGTCTATCACCTACCATCATCAGCTCCTTCTTACTATGCTTATGTGGCCATAGTCATGTATCCATGAACTCTATCTTTTCTCTTTTCATTTATCCTTCTTCCCTTTCATCTTCTCTCTCCCCTTGTCTCCCTCCCCTCCCCGCTTCCCCATTTTCTTCCATTCGGGGTCTCCTCAGTCACTCTGTCTACAATGTCTTATAAGGCCTGTGTGCTGGTTACACAATACACACATTGGTACAGCTGGTGTCTCCTACTTGGACAGTCACTCTGGGTGCTATAGATTCCTGGCACAGAAAGATGGTTCACCCATGCACCAAGCCACCACAGTGTGCAAACAGTTCTGGGACAATGGCCCATCTGCTTACATCTCTGAGGGTGGGGGCAAAGCTCGACAGCTGTGAAGGACCCTGCCTCCCCTTCTCCCACCCCTGTTCTAGGACAGCATCACACCTAAGACGACCAATCCTAAGAATTTAGAACACTTGGTCATCAAAACTTTCATTCTAAAGCCACTGAAATATTTTTGATAGCTCACTAAGGAAAAAAGGAAAGAAATAAACTAAGAAGAAAAGAATAAGTAAATGGAGGGAATAGAATAGTTAGAAATGTTGATTTCTAAAAATTTTCAATTCCTTGGTCTCCTAAAATCTCAAATAGCTGAGCCTCCCCATCTTTTGAGAATTCTAGTGAATTGATATTTTACCCTACACAGATAGATTTCTGTAGACACCGAAGGGTATTCTTCACTATAGACCGTATGATATAAGAAAAGCCTATGCAAAGTAATTATATAACTCATCCCTGCTTATAAATATTAGCAGGAAGAAGCCCACAGGATGGTAAGGTTGCTTCTCCTGGGCTCCAGTCCCACAGCAAGTAATCTAAACAGTGGCTTGTTTCTTGGTCACCAGTGACATTACTGACAGAACAGAGATATGAAGCTCAAGTCTGCAAAAGTCAGTCATGTCTGGGAAAGTATTTTATTGACCCCTGGCCAAGCCAGGTTGATGGGTAAATGGGTAGAATGCCAAAGGTTTTCACAACTTCTTCCTGTTTGGGTTCCATCATCAGTACAAAAGTTTGTAAATGAAAATCTAGTCCAATATTCACTTAAATTCTGTTTTTTTTTTTTTTCAACAGAATCTCATGTAGCCTAGGTTGGTTTCAAATTCACTATGTAGCAGAGACTGGCCTTGAACTCCTAATCTCCAAGTCTCTACTTTCCAAGGGATGGGATCACTACACTCGGGTTTGTCAGGTTCTGACTCTGGTCAGAACCTCATGAGTATAGCTGGGACTTACATGGGTGTGCTGGGGCAGCTGGTGTCATTCCTGGCATGAAATGAACCCAAAACTGATCTGTTAAGGTCATCTGTGGAGAGCAGATCCCTTGTCTGCCAGTCCTGTTGGGAAGGACCCTTTGTTTCCAACTATTCTCATTTTATTTGGTTTTTACTGTCATCCTGAGCACCTAAGCTCCCACAGCCCCAGCAGGTGGAGCCCCAAACACCTCCTTCTCAGAACAGATCGCAGGAGCCATAGGATAGCCTAAAGTTTCCAAAATAGTAGTGAGTAGGGTTTATAGTCTCTTCATCTGGAGACCCATACACTCTAGATAGAAGCTGAGTGAAAAAAATGTAATTTTGAAAACATTTGCATTTTGACATGCTGAATTCTAAAACATTTGCCAGGGGCCGTAAACATTTCTTGTCCTCAAGATTTATTTCATCAGCATTGAAATGAATGTACACTGGAAGAAGATTCCTTACTAAGCCTGTATTCTAAGCATCTACAGATTACCTAACAATTCTAATCAATAATGGAATTAAAGGGCACCTTTCAAAAGTCTACCAGGACCTTTACATAACCACATGGGATATACTGCTGGCTTTCACAGGCACAATGAAGCAGGTTAAAGAAAAATTTTATTCAATAAAGTCCAGGAGGATTTGCTTGATCAGATGTAAAGGTGTGTGTGTGTGTGTGTGTGTGTGTGTGTGTGTGTGTGTATGTGTGTGTGTGCTTAATCCTTTTGAATTTCATACATCTGAGTTTTTGTTAAATTAAATATGCCATGGTAAATTACATATGACAGTTAAAAACAACATATCAATAACCAAGTTAATTGAGCCTGCAGCTTTTCTATTATCAACAAAGCCATGAAGATGCTGTAGCATCTGGAACCTGCTGGACAGAGCACCCATTCTTGATTCATACAACTATTGGGAGCCGAAGCCCTATTTACCCTACTCTTGCCACTAAGTGCTCTCTCCCATTCCCCTGACTGTTGGCTTCTGACCATCTCCAGAGCTTCCCGAAGCCCAGTAAGGGCTATTGCTGCTGTGCACAGCAGGAGCTGGTGAAGACCAAGAGCCAACTCTCTGGCTTACATCCTGATGATGTCCATATCCTATTGGTTGACATTTATCTAGTGTTTTGAGACAGAGTCTCACTCTGTGGCCCACACTAACCAGGAACTTCTTTGTAGCCCAGTCTGGACTTGAACTTGTGACAGGATTCTTGCTCCAGCTCCTTGGTGCTGGGATTATAGACACAGGCTACTGTGTCTAGCTCAATATTTTCTTCTTACGAATAGAAGCCACACAGCTGAGTTTTGTCTATATCAAAGTTATTCTTTGCCTTTGGGCTAATTTCCTTTATGGTTGGCATTGACTTCACACTACAGCATTGTGAGTACCCGGGTTTACAGCAGTGTGTCTGTGTACACCTCCATGGATTTTGTGCAGTATGAAATGATCTCACAGCCACTCACCATTCTGATAGACATATATTTCTACCATCAACGCATCCCCAAACACAAACATAATTGAATTACCTCCAGTTTATCAGTCCTGAGAAGTTTCTGAGTCGCAGTTGAGCCCGGGACAGTGACTGGTGGACTTCCGGGAACAATGACAGGTGTGGTGGGTAGAATCTCTGTCGGGACTAACCCAACTCCAGGGGTGACGGGCGCTAAGTAAGGAGCAAAGCTAATAGCTGTGTTTGTCCCTATGGTGGGACCTACAGGAAAAGTGGGCTGTTAAAGGAAAACAACACAGGAAAAACTCATTTAGTACAAAACTTACCAATGAGCGTCATTTGAGCAGAAATTCACACAATTACTAGTAAGTGCTGTCTGAGAGGAAATTTCCCCTGCTTAGAAAATCCTTTGTATCAGGTATACAACTCAATTCTGAATTGCAAAAAGTTCACTAAACACTCCCTTTTCTTTTTCAAATATGAAAACATCAAAGATCCTTTCTTACCCAGACCCTACAGACATATTGGAGAGCATCAGAGAAAACCAGTGTCAAGGGACAGATTACACTCTTCCTGGGAAAACGTTCTCAACAACCGAAAATACTAATTTCACACAAAATACCTATCATTCTAAACTACTGAGTGCTCTAACCAAAGGCAGTTAAGACCTAGAGAATATAGACTGGTCATCTATCGTTTTCCTGTAGGTCTCCACCAGGGCCATGAATAAAACACGCCTTGATTGTAGCTCGGTATTGATGTTGGCCAAGTTCATACATTTTTAAATGGTGGGGCTTCCCAGGGCTCTTACCAGCATGTCTCTATCACCAGCATGGACATCCCCAGCTCACAGGTGTTTTCACGTGTACCTACTATATGTTGCTCTATCCTGCTATGTGTTGGTGCATCCTTCCATTCTTGAAAGGTTGGGCTGGAGAGTGTGCAGTTTTCAACTGTGAATACTTTTTCACACATGGCCTCTAAAACTTTCCTGGGTCACGCAATCAAAAGCAGCAACAAGCACACCCAATCTCTTGTTAAATGTATTATCTGTCACCATAGTCCTGCCTAATAAGAATTACCCTGTGGGTTGGTAGGACAATTATTTTTACCAGTTCCATCTAATAAATACCTGGATGATGCCATCTTCCAGAAAAGACATTATGTACCCTTAGACAACAAACCTATTTCACCTCTATTTATTCAAACAAAGTCTCAGTACACATTCCAGGATAGATGGTAACTATTATGTAGCTCATCGGCAGTTCCTTGACTCATTTTTTACCTTTGAAGAACCACTGGTGACATGGTTTCCAAAGAGTTTTCTAAGAATCAACTGCACATTGAACTAAATCTAATGGCTCTTTGTTCTTGTTTTTTTTTTTTTCCAGTTATGGAACTTTTTTTTTTTCTTTTTTGGAGTGTTGGGGCTTGAACCGAAGGTCTCATATGTGATAGGCAAGCACTTTCCCACGTATATCCCCAGGTTTACAGATACTTTTGCAAAGTGTTTGCTTTCACAATGAGTTCTCAAATATTTCCAGTCACGTCTCAACGTGACTTTCTAGCACTGAGCTATGTTGGTGTGGTGTGTCATAATATTTTCCTATTTTTACACTGTGGGTAACGGTTCTCAGTCTGTTTAGATTGTAGATGCCTTGTGTAACACATGGGAAAACTAACGGTCTGTGTGAGTATATTTTCATTTAGACAACCAAGCAATGTCTCTTATGGATGGCCATGCTGGGAAACAGCAAATTACTGATAGTTTGTGCAGAGATTTCCATAGAGACTGCAAAGTCTTCATAGGAGTGGCCGGGAGCTGAAGGAGGGGATTCTAATGGTCTTGGAGGAATGCTGGGTAGTTTTCCCATGAGGAGCTCTTACATCTTTATGGTTCAGAAATAATGTTTGCTTTGGGAGAAACTGCAGCATGAGCTCCGCACCCTGAAGAGGGATGGTGGTTTAGTATGCTTTCTTCCTTGACTTTCTGCAAAATTTTCCATGGATGGGATGTGTTACCCACTGGAGTTATAACTATGGAAAGCAATGGCTTTTTAGTAACCGTCACTTTGGTAATTCAGTACTATTGAAAAAAAAAAAAAGCCAAGTAACTTAAGAATATAAGGACTGCTTTTTTTTTTTAGGATTAAAAATATCAACCTTGAAAGGCCACACACATCAGTGATTCAATGGACCTACTGTATCTAAACTGCCTTGGGGGTGGGTTTTTAAAGTGGCAAATGCTGGTATAGTAAGTCTTGGCAGGAACCTTGAAATTCTCATTTAAAAGCCTTACTATGTGAAGAGTATATGACCAAATTTGGGGACCACCCTCATAAAAGAGGAATGAAAGTAGGTTTTAAATGCCATGTTTATATCATGAGATTCAGTTCAGAGAATAATTAACAAAGCTAGTATTTAGAAAAAAAATGAAAACTTCCATGAACACCTCTGATTTGATTTTTATGGATGCACATACCTTAGTTTTCCATTTATTTATTTACACACACACATGCCTGTGCCTGTGCCTTGTGTGTGCCATGTGTGTTTAAAGGTGCCCAAAAGGCCACAGGAGGGACTCAGCTCTCCCTGGAGCTCCAGTACCAGCAGTTGTGAGCTGCCTGACATGGGTGTTAGGAGACAAGCTTGGCTCCTTTGGAAAACCAGCAAGCACTCTTAACTGCAGCTCTACAGCTCCTCTTTTTTTTTTTTTTCATGCATGTAGATTGCCAACTCTCTTCTGTTACAAGCAAACATGGTGATATAACTGCACATTGACCCTTGGATCAAGTAAGTAAGAATCTCAAGCTGTGTTTTCCAAAGTCCTTATTGATATCAATGAACTTATTCCAATAAAATATCCCTTCAAAACTGTATTATTTGTTCATCTAATTTAAGGTTCTGAAATATATTCAGTATGCATTGTAGGTGATAGTAGTAACATTTTACTAAGACATAATGGCATTTAAAAGAAAAACAATGAGAGGTTTTAGATGTAGAAAGACATGCTCAAATCTAGTCCTTTCTCAGTTTATTTTTGTTTCCCGAAGAGGAAATCGACTTCTTTGAGTTTTAAATTTTCTCGCCAGCAATGGACAAGTAAAATCATTTAGAGGATCAGCTGAACAAAGGGCTACTCCCGGTCCATCTCCCATTGTCCAATTATCCAATGTTTCTCTAATGTGAGTATAGCCATCACAGCAATGCACTCAGTAGACATGAAAAGTGGAGTTTAACTGTAGCAAGTATCTTGTCTTCATCTTTTAAAATGTATGTTGGGAAAATATTTTCTCTCGTGGGAAACTCAAATGTTTAAAGTTCATAGGCATTATGAAGACAGACTCGATTAGACATTAGACAGTTTCCTTTTAGTATGTAGAATGTCCTCCATTGAAGCCGACGAGTGACAAACACACTTCTGGTCACTTGCTGAGACATGCACTCTCTAGCAGTAGTATGACAGACCATAATACCTCATGTCTGTGCATGGTGCTAGCATGTTCAAAGCACTGCCATACATGCTGTCTTCTTTAATCTTCCCAGACTAATCCAGGAAAAGCAACATAATTGGGAATTATAGCCTTGCAGGTAAAAGCTGGTCAAAGAGCAGACCCTGAAAGATTAAGCCAAAGTCAACACTATTGAGGGTGAGTCAAAGCAAAACATCCGGACTCCAGCCACCCGCCCAGTGTGGCCTGATGTCCACTCTTGAGTGTCCCACAGATCAGGTTGCTTGGAATCAATATACCATAAGTCCTTGGAGCATAGACAGAGAGCAGCGTATGCCCGCCTCTGGTTTGAGCCTTCTACTGATAGGATGTGTGGGCCTGCTCTGACCAGCTGTGTCAGTTCCTGCTGCCCAGGAGAAGTGGCTCTGAGATCCTGGTTTAAAATGAAACTCCCGAGAGAGAGCCCACGTCGGGCATGGATCAGGGAGTCTGAGATCAGGTTTTCCACAGGCAGCTGAGACGAGAGAGAGCAAAGCAGTGCCTCTGGGGGTCTCCACTCTTGGAACCACACCAGCTCTCGCCTTGGTTATGGACAAGCTTGTAGTCTCTACACGGTGCTGCCGCTGACAGGTCTAAGACACTCTCCAGTTGGTGACTGTCAGTTCTTAGTGCTAACACGAAGCTGAAGAAGCCCAAGGGCAGGACCCATAGAAAGCCTTCGTGAAAACAATCTCTTCTTCTGACGTGCTGGTCTTGTCAGTTTCTCTCTCTGCCTTCCTCCATATTCCTGCTCTTCTCTCCTTGACTTTCCTAGTGCCCTAACTACTACTCTGTTAGCTCTGAGGTAACCAGAGCTGGATGGAGAGTGCAATTCCCAGGACTCTGTGACTAGATGTTTAAGTCACTGTGCCGAGAGACACGGGAAAATCTAAGGGAAGGAAAAGAGTGGGGGCAGAAAGTGGGAGCAGAGGGTGGAGGGGGATCAGCCAAAGTGAAACGCAAATGGAATGCTTGCTTTCTAAAGCTAAAAATAAAACCAAAGGTCCTGCTTCTGTTTGGAAAGACCCCTCAGATGTTTACAGAAACACTGGAGGGCAGCAAAAGTAGAGATCAAGACGTTAGGAGGACAGTGCTATGAAACACATTGAAAACCAGGTTAATGGTGGCTCAGATGCAGGAGATGGGAACTGAATGGCACTGAAGGTGACAGGACCTGAGGATGGCCTGCATGCCAGAGTGCGGGCTACTCCCCTGGCTTTCCTTCGGCTGCTGGTTGATGGTTCTGTTGACTGAAATGTGGATGGAGTGGAGTGCAGACTTCGGTTTTAAATGTGTTCATGCAGGAAATTTTAAGGTGAATTTAGACAAAGACAGGTCTATGAGCCTGGGGAGATGTTTGGAATAGGGACACACATTTGGCTCTTAGTTGGTAAAAATTTATGGCTTTTGGAACAGATTGGGCTAACAAAGAGAGGGTTAATAGAAATGGATATTCATTCTGGAAACTTCAACACAGAGTCAAGAAGCATGAACCAGGCAAAAAAGACAGAGATGAAGGGTCGGAGGGAGAGGAGTGTTCAACAGGAAACATTGCTGGTATGTGCTGAGTGTGAGAGTAGAAATACCACAAATGTTTTTACATACATGACATTTATTTACCACAGGACTAGAGGCAGGGAAATCCAAGGCGATGGCACCAGCAGATCAAAAGTATAGTGAGGGTGCACTTGCTGGTTCATATTGCATTTTTAATTGCATCTGTCTGCCTCACACATATCTCTTTGTGTGTACATGCATAGAGGTTAGAGGATAACTTGTGTGAATTGGCTCTTTCCACCACGTGGGCCCTGGGAATCCACGTCAGGTCCAGCATGGTAGCAAGTGAGTACCGTAACTCACTGAGCCATGTATCTGGCTATTTGCTTGTTGGAAGATGGTTGCTTCTGGTGAATCTCTTGTCCTCTGAGCTAGGGCTCCAGCCCCTTCTTTGACAGTTGGCCTTAGTTGTCAATTCTGCTAAGAGATACCAATGACTAGCAAGACACATCTGTGTGTCTCTAGGATGTTTCCAGAAAGGACTGTTACACGAAACAGTGACTGGGGACGGGTGGGGGCACCATCAGTGTTGGGTGGCATCTCCCAGCAGATAGAAAAGAGGTCTGAAGCAAACACTGAGCAGTGTGTGCCCTGCAGCTCTTGCCTTTCCAGGGGTGTCTATTGCCAGTGCTGTAATTCTCCATTCAAACCAGACTGGCTTCTTCCACCTTTTTTAATGTGGAGTTAAAGCCCACAGTTCTTGAGATATCTTCTAGGCTTACAGTGCCAGAGAGAACCTGCTCAGCTTCCTGGACTTGGCAGCTACATGGTTGGTTGTCTGCCTCTCCAGATCAGTGTTGGAGTGTCCACCCCCACTGTAGAAGCTCGTAGCTCCCCCTCTCATTCTGTTCCTCTAGAGAACCTTGCCTAAAACGAACCCCCAAATCATGTCACCCCAAGGGGACGGGGGTTCAACCTAGTGAGTTTGAGTGGTCAAGCATTCAGACTAACAAGGAAGGCAGACAGTAGCCACTGGCTTGGAAATACAGAGAGAAAACACTGTGGAGAAAATTTCCATGGAATGACTTCAGAGACAGCGGAAGGAGGCCAGAAAAGGAAGAGTGGCTTTAAGGAAGTTGAGGACGGCGGGAGACAAAATGGAGCAGTTCTTGCTTCTTTGATCATCAGCTTATTTGCAGTGGAGTTGTTTGTAGCCGCTGTGCCACACAACACTCATTGATCCTGTCACAGAGCAGAAGGCTGGAAATCCAAAATCAGTTACACTGTGCTGTAAGCAAGGTACTGAGAGGATTCTGTCTCTCCAGAGACTTTGGGAGAAAATCCATTCCTTGTCCCGTCCATCTTCTGGTGGCTGATGGCTTTTCTTGGCTAGTGGCCAAGTCTCTGCCTCTGTGGATACGTGGACTCTGTCTGTACCAACCCTCTTTGTGACTACTTTACTGTGAGGGAATCTCACCATCTGTGAGTACCATAATCACACAGGTAAAGACCCTGTGTCCATATATACATATACATACATATACATATTCATTTATATTCATATATATATATATATATATATATATATATGAGTATATACATATCCCCGCCCGTATAGGAAGGAAGAACTCTGAGGGCCATTATTCAGTTAACTGACTAGAATGTACTTTCATTTCTAAAATTCTGAGGAAAATTCCCTGGTAAGTTTTGAATGTTGGATTCTGCACGTTCTGCAATTTAATACATCTTGTGATTTCAAAATCCATACTGCAATATTTAGATGGGTCATTCCTTTTTTCATAGCAGAACAGTGATTACCTTCTAATTAACATTTGAGGCAAATACACAAACATTACTCCTAAGAATCATTCAACTAATACTTAGTGGCACAAATAGATTTTTTCTTATTAGTATGAACAGGGCTGAGTACCAGGGCCAATTCTTATTAATTCTAAATAAACAGGAAGTGTACAGTTTGAATGACTGAGATACATAACACATGGTCGTTATATCGACCTGGCTCATATTAAATTTACTGCCATAGACATTATTTAATAGGTATAAGTACATTATTTTAACATTTAGGTAATTTAATAAAATAATTTTATGTGTACATCAAAAAAAATGAACCATAAATCATGCATGTATAGAGTTTTATATAGAACCACGGATTAAGCCCTGTGTGCGTTAGGTCTGTCCATCTGGGATAGCTCTTTCTGGCTCCATGTGATGACTTATTTGATACCTTCTTCCTTCAGGCAACCTTTCCTTGTGCAATATCCCCCACTTCTGTCTGACTCTTACTCAGCCCTGCTCAGACATCTGTCTATCCCCAAAGGCCACACCTGTCTTACCTTGGGATCATCTGCATTTTTCTCCCACTCTGGGCAAAGGTGGATCTTGGAGAGTCAGTTTCTGCCTGGAAGCTAGCAGAACTGCTAAAAAATGGCCAGGGTCTCTCCACTCTTCCTGCCCATCCCCAACCCATCTCACAGGAACACAAGAGAAAAAATGGTACTCACTGGTTGCCATCCCTTTTAATTTAGCTGCGCTCACTCACACAGACTTCTATTACAATACAGACTGATTTTTATATAATAGCCTTTTGTGAAAATTCACTCACTTTGGCTTTTTGAAAAACTAGTTTTTCACAAATCATTCACATTGTAAATGAAACCCACTGTGGTCAAATGCACTCTTCTCTCTCCCAGAGCCTTAGTTCTAAAGCAATTTCTAGACCTTTAGGGAAGTAGTCTCAAACACTGTCACTGGGGAGAAAAATATTATACAATACATATTTATACACTCAACTCCCTGGGACATGGAATCTGTGGTCCTTGTTGAGGCAGCTACCATACCCTTTGCAGGCTTGGGGGAGACAGGAGGTGTAGTGAGTAGGTTACCTCCTGGTGTGTTTGCTGCTCATGACATCCATTCTTAGGTGGCTGCTGTCTGCCTCCAGCTGGAGCATGCTGTAGGGAGCCCACTGGCTAATGACTAGTTCAACTTCTTAGTTGCATGACATTGGAGAGCTCACTCATTTCCACTCTCACCTCCCCCGTCCTTACAGGATGACACTGAATTGCCCAAGTAGTCACTACATTGATGAATTTATTTCAAGCATCCCAACCTCTCCAACACACAGCCAGGCACCCCGAACTCCATATAAAAAAGCGTGCCAATTTCCACATGAAGATGATTTAAAATACAGAGATTACTGAAATACAGAGATGAGGAAGAGCTGGCAGATACTGACTAGACATAGTCCTTGCCCCATTTCTACGCCCGTACCTTTCCATTTTAATGAAGAGAGACACACAGCTAATTCCCAGCAACCACTGTGATTCAGTCATCAGCTTTAATTGCAACCAAAGCGATAGGGTAAGAGGAGGTCACTTTCAGTCACCATGGCACTGCCCGCATCGGCCCGTCAGGCACCCACCCATCCTTTGAGAAGGCACACTTACCACAGGATGGAGTGGTGTTCCTGGAAACATAAATTGCATCTGCTGGGCTAGCATCGCCGCTGCAGTCTTTTGCTGGATCAAGTTGTTCCTCCCGTTAATTTCTAGTTGAGTTTTTAAGTGTGTCGGAGGGTGAAGGTACTTGCAGTTCTCTCTTGAACAGCGACCCTGCAAAATGAACAATCTGAGGTCAGGACTGCAGTAGGGAGCTGGCCACTCCAGCACTGGGAATGTCACAGTCATCACTTAGCTTCCAAGGCAGTGTGTGTGTGTGTGTGTGTATGTGTTAGAAAAATCAAATATTACATGATTATCAAGGTCTCCCCCTATCTTCCTCCTCCTCCTTTCTTCCCCTCTTTCTTTATGTCAAACCTACACAACTCATTCCAAAGAGATGGCAGCCGAGAGCAAAGAGGAAGGCCTCCACAACCAGAGGGGCATGCTTATCTTGACCCGCAAGGTCTTTGCTGCTCACTAGTTTGGACATGCTTTAGTGACGTGCTACATGTCCAACGCAGATGAGAGTCAGGGTTTTAAGTGTGTATTCCAGAATGGCCAAAGATATTCAGTTTGCAGCTGTTAAGGGTGAGGCAATGGGTAGAGACTCCTGGAACTGCTTGCTGATACCCACCCAGGTGATATCTCAGTGTGAGCGGGATCAACACCTGCAAGTCTGATACATCCTTTCCTCACCCTTCCCCTGGAAAGGAGGCTCTGATTCAGCACCACAGGTGACAGCATGAGAAGGAGTGTTTGTGGCTATGTTATTGTCTGGACGTGGAAACCAGCAAAATGAGGTTGAAATAAAACAGCAGGTGATGGGTGTGTATGCAAACAGACCTGAGAAGTAACTGCACACGGAATTACAAAATCCCCAAGTTTGCAAAACTACCAGTCCTATGAGAATTAGACTGATGTGTGAGTTATGCAACTTCCAGGGAAAGAGCAGCAAACTGTGTTAGTCAGTTGGAGTATCACCATTCCCTAAAGAATCAGTCTATTTGCAACCAGGCAAAAAAGAGTATGGGTTTTGTTTATCAGATAAAAAAAAATTACAGTCAGCGCGGTGGAGCTGGAGGAATGAATTTGTTTACAGCCACACTGACGCGTAACATCTGGCCTTCTCTGTGTTTCCCACCGATTCCAGCTGCACTTTTGGCCTCTCTAGCTTCTCCTCGAGTGAGAATTTCCCCTTGAAGGCATGGTGGTGGGCAGACCTGAGTCCCAGGCTCACCCCTGGTGGTCTGATGTGCCATCTTGAAGCTCAACTCAGCAGTGTGAACAACTGCCTCACTGTCTTGGGGAAGACATGAAAATGAATTGATATCTCATGGGTCTTAAGCATAAACAACATCAGATTTCTTAGAGCCAAGCTCTTGTTGTGGATTTCCTACTCGGCTTCCTGTATGCAAACAGACATCTTCAGGCCGTGTGTACTGCGATGGTTCTAGGAAAGCTGGAGTTGCTCCTGGAACCAACTCTAACCATCCTCTCCCTGTCTCTGATTCTCTGCAAATCTGCTTTGGATGATTTTGCTTTGTAACAAACGCTTTATAACGTCCCGGGTCCCCCATTCCTAAGAAGTTATTCCGGTCATCTGTTAGTTCACATCTTTCTTTTCTCTCTTGACAATCCCCCTGGCCTATGAGTTTGTTAAAATTTAATCTGCAGGAGAGCATTCAGATGGCGCAAGTTCCTTCGTCTCATGATGTAGCCAGTCAGGGACTCAGATGCCTTGATGTTGGGTGTCCAGATGAGCCCTGTCATCTATGGAGTGATGGAATCTGAAACACAGCTACTTCCCACGATCTCGAGAGTGGAAAGATATTAAACAAAGGAAAGTTCTATGAAAGCTCCGGCACCTCCCGTGACCCCAGTCCCAACTCTTCAGACATAGGCACTGCACTTGGCACCTGGCATCCACCAGATGCTCGTGTGGGTCTGTGTACACGGATGTGTAGGTCGGGTGAATGCAGGGGCTGGAGAAACAAGATTCTGGGGGGGGCAATGAAATCAGCAAACGTCCACAGTGCATCAGGATGGTAGAATGTTCAGAAGTATAATTATCAATTTGATCACTAATATTCTAATCCAATGCTTTGCTGCTATTCAAACAGGCCTCAATTGGCTGGAAAATATGGCTTTCTTGTTGATGCTGCCAATCTTTCTTACAACCAGAGCCCTTGGAGAACTCTATTGGCCATTTTTTCCTGGTGATAGAAGATGGTTTGTAACACTAGATCCATCATTTATTGAAGGAATCTTCCTTTTCATGAGAATTAATTCAATTTCCCACTGTCCTCACTTACACACTCTGGGTACAGAATAGTATTGAACATCAATGTGTCAGGCAATTTATATGTGGTTATCTCATTTTCTCCTTACAACAGCGGTGATGATTCCCTACTTCACTGAGTAGGAGACAGGATCCAAAGAATAAGATAATACTTGAAGATCATCTATTTACTTAGCAGTGGGGCTGTATTATCAACCCATGTCTTGCTTGACTCAACTCAATTCTATCCCTTCACTGAGATATTTATTTGCAATAGTTGAAGTCCAGGAAAGATAAAAATCTAGTACTTCTACATCCTTTGCAAAACAATAGGTTGCAGAACAAAAGTTAAATATACTGGCATACACATATGTAGCTTTCGGGACTGAGAGACAACAATTTGCTTGGTCTGTGCCTTCGAGGGTGCACAGGCATTGGTAAACTCCCATGTTATGGGCTCCTAGCTCAGCTCCTCTCTTTCCTACCTATATAACTTGGAATGATTGTTATTATTTTCTTCATTTATACCATGAAAAATAATGCATCCTCCTTGTGGCACTGTTATGGCAGCTAAATAAATTAAGACACGGTAAAGTTCAGAGGGCTGCCTGGCAAACAGGAAGTTCTGGGAAATGGTGTAAGTATGCAAGGAAAGTATTTGTGTATGGTGTTTTGTTTAGAGCAAGTGTAAGACCACAGGTTTACTAGTGTTCTTATTAGTGCCTTGTTTCTCCTATGGGATAAACTTTCATGATAAAGGCCAGTTAACTGTGATTATCCAAATACCATGTTGGAGTTATTTTCAGTTCTATAATTTTTGTTAACTGTCCCTATATAAACAAATAACCCTAAGCCCTAGATCAGCCTGGTGTCAATACTCTAAGGAATGCTAGTTTGTGGATATCTGAGGCATAATAATTCTAGCACTGAAGGACTCTAGGAGACAGAATTTTAGTAAGAGACCCTATAGGATTCCAAAATTCTAAAGGAAAAGCTATTTTCAAAATATAATGAGCTATCTGACAGGGTAAAACAATTTGTAGAAAAATTCCTGTGAAGACACAGATTTCTCAGGACATGTATTCTTGCGCGCGCGCACGCGCGCGCGCGCACACACACACACACACACACACACACACACACACCAACAAAACATCCATGTTATCAAAACAGGCTGTCATAACTGACTGTGAGGGGACAGTGTAAAGAAATGAAAGCATCTCCATAGACCACCATGGAACAAAACTGAGGCGTCAAAGACAGTGTCTCCTGAGGTTAGCCCAAGCAACAAAGACAAAAATGTAGTGTAAAATTTCCCTGCAGCTGCCAGGATGTTTTTCTTGTTTTCTTTGCTGTTAATATTTCTTCTCGGGGAATGAAGGAAGCAAGGTCTGGCCGGCCCTACCCGGGAAAGCTGGGTGGGCTGGAGTTGGGAGCACACCACTGCAGTGCTCTGGGAGGGTGGTACTATAGCTGAGAGCTGGAGCTCAGAGTGAGGCCAGACGTGAATTCATATTATTCTAATCTGGAATCCCCAACTCATAGCTCACGAAAGCTTGTTCACCTCTTATGCAGTCCTGCCAGGTGTAGAGATGGTGGATGGGTGTGGATTCTGGGCCAGGTCTCTTTCATCACCTCATTCTACAGATACTTAGGACTGAGCACTGTGCTGAGTGGCTGTCAAAGGTGAGCACAAACGAGACACACTGTCTTCCTTCCTGGCACCTGTGGGCTGGTGGTAAAGACGATGGTAACTGAGACTTGTGTAATCACTAATTATGAGATGTGTTCTATAGGGGGTGCTGACAAGCAATGGCAGGAGAGGGACAGAAATGACAAGTGTCATCGAAACTGAGAACTGAAAGATACATAGGAAACCACCAAGGGAATGGGTGGTAGCTAATGTGTGCACTCATGTGTGTACGTGTGTGTGTGTGTGTGTGTGTGTGTGTGTGTGTGTGTGTGTGTGTGCACGCACGTTGTACATGTATATTGAATGTATGGTGTACATGGCATGTAGTTATATGTGTTGTGTTTGGTATGTTTATGTGTACTGAGTGTGTGTGTGTGTGTGTGTGTGTGTGTGTTGCTGTAAGTCACCAGAGGAGGAGACTATGCTTTGGGAAGGAATGTCCCATCTGGGAACTTGCATGTGGTTTCCCAGGATGGAGCCTAGAGTATGTGAATTGGGGTTGGGGAGGTGAGAAAAGAAGATGCAGGAAGAGGTGGGCAGAGGCCAGATAACAAGAAAAATGAGACCGCAGTTAAGGGACATGGTCTTCATGGCCTCTGACAGTTTGTAACCACAGGTCTGATCTGATTTCTACCTATGGCACATTTAAGCTCTGCTTGACGATTCACTGTTCCATCACATCTTATTGTTGTCAGGATGACTTGTTTTAAAATCCTAGTAGAATTCTGATTGATTTTGAGTGGTTAACTCTACCTCTCCAAACAATCTCTACTGCAGGAATATCTAGGTTAGAAAGAAGTTTGAGTTTCAAGCAGAATTAACTTTATTAAATTAATTAAGCAGCCATGGTGGATCCCAGTACAGAGAATCCATACTGATACTCAACAGGATGAAGCAAGATACTTGATGAGTGTAACATGTCTTTGGCAGAGCAACAGACTTGAGCTACCAGAACTATACAGTCATTAAATTATATGGCATTGGATAGAAAAATTGCAGCTTTGGCAAAGAAAAACCTCAGAATCAGGTCGGTGGAAGAAAGAAAGAGTATAATAGAAAACTGTGTTTTTAAAATGCCTTAAAAAAAACAACAAGTAACGTTTAGAACCTTTTCCTAGTTTGCTCTTAATTGAGTATGTGAACTGGAATATGGAAGCAAGAAGGAAAATACATTACCCAAGGAGTTAAGGACTGGCCCTGGACAATAGAGCTTCCACGGGATCTAAGGGATACTTTATTCCACTGTTTGCCCTGTATTAGAAGGCCCACGATTTGAACACAGACCCCCTAGCAGAAACACTGAATTAATGAATGATTTTAATTGTGTGTTTGCCTCAGCCACAGGATGGGTCATAGATTGTGAAATGGCTCTTTGGGGGAATGGACTCCTAGTGAGGACCGGTTCCCAGCTATTCTTCTGAGCTCCACCCATCTTGGCTTTGCCCCGCCCCTCTCGGCTTTGCTTGGCCACTGGACTTTCAACTGGCATGTATCCATGTGAACAGGCCACACTGAGGTGGGACCCGGGGAGGGGGAGGGACAGGCCTTGCAGAGTGGAACCATCAGGGCAGACAATGACATGTGCTCTCAAAGTGACATTCTTGCATCCTAGAACTCACTGCTGGCCATGGAAGGTGGTTCCTGGGGACGGCGAATGTCCTGGACCATTGATGGGCACAGAAAAGCTACAGAAGGGCCTCTTAGACCCTGGCATTCTACAAGAATCCTGAAATCTGCAGTCAGGAAGTTTGCTCCTGGCCAGGGGTTACATTCCTGAGTTCCCTGTGTGGCCTGGAAAAGTCATTTACTAAGGATTAAGAAACAGACTAATAGGTCTTAAAATCCAGCTCTGTTCCTATTGCTGGGCGAACTTAGAGAGTGTGACCTGTGGCTGCCTTCTGTCCCATCTGCAAACATAGATAATAATAGTTCTCTAAACCTCGTAGCTCCCCAACAAAGGTCCAGAGTTAATTCATATGAAATGTTTAATGGTGTCTGGCGAACAGTAAGCACCATAGGCTTCGTTAACGTCGTCACCATCAGCATCATCACCAACACCATTAACCCCTTCTTTACCCAGTGAGTAATGACACCCCCTGTAAAAAAGCCACTGTGTGTGTAGTTTCTCTGCAGCCTTGATTCTGTCTGGCCTGTGCACCAAGCTCTTTAACCCGTTGCTACTCCTGTTCTCATACCCTGTGCCAACTCTGGATCTTTATCTTTTCAAAGAGCCTTAGATCTCTCTCTTTAACATCTGTCTCCTCTGCTGAGACTTGCCAGGGCTGGTCCACACAGCATGATTCACCCAGAGTTTAAAGCAGTAGCGCTCCAGTTGGAGAGCCCTGATTGTGGCTTTCTCTCCAGATGGCTGTGGGAACGTTTACTAGTACCTTATAAAAGCCCCTGTCTTGGTTTTCTCGCCTATGAGATGAGAGCAATCCTACATCAATGCCTTCCAACAATTGTTAGAGCCTGGGGAATAGCAGAAGCTGCTCCAAAAATATACATAAAAGGGTGAGTATGGTTTTTAACATCTCTTTTCTTGAAGCTTCCCAATCTGATAAAAACAGAGAGTCCACAAAAACCAACAGTTATGGTGAAAGCTGGCATAGGGGATGTCTGGCCAGTGCCCAGAAATGTTCCAAGACTTAGGAGAAGTCGGTGCAGCCAGATATGCAGAACACCAGCAGCAAAGGATTGAGTCCAAATGATGAGGACTAGGAGGACTTATTAAGTGCCGACAGTATACACGTCTCAGGTGTGAAAGCCCTCACCTGACAGCGCACCACCATCTGATCCTTGTGCCAGAGACATAGCTCAGCAGATATTTTCAGAGACTCAACTGGCTGGGTGGGCCGGAGGCTCACAGCCTCAGTTTCCCTGTAGCTTCAAAAATCTGTCAATATTTGTGAAGTGGGGATAGGTGGGCTGCGATTTGGTACAGGAGCTACATTTTCACAGGTTTACTATTCTCAGGTGTCAGAGTCAGGTCATCTAGGCTGAATTTAATGCTTGTAAGTAAAAGTGCAGGGAAATGGAATGCCTGCTTACATCAGAACCTAGTTCACTACATTAACTGTGGTCCTGAACCAGCTCTGTTCAAAGCAAGTGACAGACTGGCTTTTTGCCTTCTTTTGAATTAAAAGAACTGACTGAGCTGAACGAGCTCCTTGTATTATTAGCTGCAACCATACAATACAGCAGATAGACTACAAGCACACAATGGTGTTGGGATTAGAAGGAAACTGTAGGCTTGGGAGTAAACAATAACCAGAACTTCCATCAAAATGAACAGCTTCTCATGTCACTGGCATTATGTACAGATCTAAAGCAGGCCCTTTCTGCTTATTACTTGGTTCAATTTATAATGTGATTCTTCTTTTATAGACTTCCTATGCAATGATTTCCCTGTAAATAGCAAAGCTGTTACGCTTATTAGAGATATTGAAGGGGTTACTTGCAAATGTCTCTCTTCTGGGACAAGTTCCTTTCCCTCTGTGACTTCTTTGCTGTGGAAGAAACATGCAGGAAGCCCCGGGGTACAATGGAGAAGAACCCATACATGCCAGGAGGTAGTCACGGGCAACTTCAGCTGTGCCACGACTGACCGCTGCCAGCACTGTTGGAGTTTAGTGGCTCAGAAAGAAGAATTGGACTCAGGACACATAGGTGTGTGCACCCTGTTGCCTTTTCTTCCAAAAAAAGCTATCCAGGTGTCATTCTATCGCCTACACCAACCATGGTCTAAGGCCAGGGGTGCTCCAAGGGGCTAGAGTACTAACCCTGGAAGGGGTTGAACACCACTGCTGTTTCTCTGTGCATCTGCCTTTAGGGCAGATGTCCTCACTAGAGAGCTGGGGAGATGGAGGCTGTCTGTCACAGGTGTGCTCGGCAGGCAGGCTCGGACTGACTCACTGCGTGCCAAGGAATTGTCCACTCCTTTGGGAGCTGGTGGTGTTGGCACATGCCTTTATTTTGGGGACAATTTAAAATAGATAAAACAATAAATGGAGAAGGAAGGTAAAGGAGTCAAACTGCTTGTGTTTGGCATCTCAGAGCCTATGTAAGCATAGTTTTTAAAAATGGAATTTGATTGCCTGGCGGCCTTGGTTTCTCACACTACTGTGCCACATGACAGGGAAGAGTGTTCACTGTTGTCTTGACTGTTGAGCGAGCCTTCTCCTCCTCCTCCTCATTTTATCTGTTAGAAATGAAGACCTGCCAGTAAGGAGAAATCAGCAAAACCAAAAATAACCCCTGAGTTCTCTAGAGATCCAGGAAAACAAATTTCTGGGCACCAAATGCCTCGCTTAAAAAATTTTCCACTTCTATTTTTTTTCCCACTGAAGTGTGTCTTTTGAGTCACAAGGGGAGTTTGGTTAGTGTAGACCATGATGCACATCAACTGTGCAAGGAACCTGTCTGGTGGTGACTTGTGGGTTGTTCTGATATGGTGTTCAAAAACCTGTACAGTGCCAGGGGTGAAGAAGGAGCCCTTGAAATATTCACAGCATGGTTCTAGGGTTCTTCTGCGGGGGAGGGCTGGCCTCTTTTGCTACTTTATCTGTAGAGCCTACGGCACCAACCTCTTCCACAGTGGCATGCAGTGAATGCTACCAGTGGCCTTCTTTCTCTTTTCCTACAAGCAGGCCTGACCCTATCATGAGCCACACTCTACCACATGAAATGGCACTTAAGATTCAGAGTGCGGAAAAGCCTGGCATAGTGGCACACGCTTGTAACCCCAGTGCTGGGGACACGGAGACAGGCTGGTAGATCCTTGGGGCCCATGGCTAGCCAGCCTAGATACTTTGAGAGTTCCTGACCAACAGGGGATGCTGTCTCCAAATACAAGGTGGGTGACAGCTGATGCTGTCCTCTGCAGCCCACATGAACACACACGACAAGCACACATAGGAACACATATACACTTGTACACAGAAAAGGCTCAGAGTGGTGAATGCCAAGGTGAGTTAAATACCAGGTGTCGTGCGAACACACTGCCAAGAGCTTGCCCCCTCAGCGAAAAGGGCTGGACCTTGATGTTGCAATCTTAATCAGATCATCTAGTTGAGGGCACAGGGTCCTGACTGGGAGTAAGAAATGGCTATTCAGAGAATTAGCTGGCTGCCACTTTTGGTCACCAGTCACTCCAGAGAGTGGTATTATTTTGCTTGTACAAATAAAGTTTGTCCGAAGATCAGAGGATGTAGCTTGCCACTAGCTAACCATAGAGATCAGGAAGTCTGTACAAATAGGAAGTGATATGACTGGGCTGAAACAGGAAGTGAGATGGAGGGGCAGGAACAGGAAGTGATATGGCTGGGCTGAAACAGGAAGTGAGATGGAGGGGCAGGAACAGGAAGTGAGGTGGCTGGGCAGAGAGACGATGTGTGAAGAAACAGGAAAGTCGCTGTCTTGTCTGCTGAGATGCTAATGAGGTAAATGTGTCTTTGACTTGCTCCTTCTCTCTGATCTCTCAGCATTTTATATCTGATTCTGGGTTTTTGTTATTAGACCAATAAAGAACTCCATTTACACCAGAGGCTGGCTGGTCAGTCTCCAAGGATACACTGTGTATACTGCCCATCACCTGCGATTGTTTTCAGTCCAATCTGAACTACAGCCTGGAGAATCACCTGCCACCACCCCTGCTCCCAGAGCTCAGTCAGATGCAGACAGTCGGCCCGAAAGGCTGACATTTAGCAAGTTTGCACTGGTGTGTCTGTGCCATTTATTTAAACACGGGAAACACTGTTCTACACAGAAAATAGTCACTTTCCCCAAGCCTGTTGTTGCCAAGTTATCTTTGTCACTTCTTTTTCTATTCCTACGCCACCCCCAATCTACTGACCAGTGCAGGATCTCAGCTGTCAAATGGTTAAACTCAACCCAGCAGGGGCCCCCAATCTAGAGCTTCCTGGCATTCTGATTGGCTGATAGGTAGTAAGTACCGTAAGTACCAATAGGTAGGTACTTACGGTAAACTGATAATGAAGATCACATCTGATAATAAACATATTTGTGACAAAGCCATAGTGCATGGCTGCTCCCTGTACTAGAGGTAGCAACGGGGGGTCAGGGTTGGATGTCATGTGTATGTGCTAAGGGAAAGAGTGGGCCAAAGGGGAGAGTAGAGAGATGTGGGGGGAAGAAGGAAAGAATATTGGAAGATAAGAAAGTGGGGGGCTTTCCAACAGTGCATTCATGCTGAGTCACACACACAAAGACAGTCTTCCTGGGTTGCTTTGGTGGCTTGGGAATGAGCTATCGATCCAACTGAGGTAGAAGGAACCTGCATTTTGTTCAGGACATCGAGGCTGGGTAGGAGCAGGGCAGGGCTTGCACCACAGCACAGGGTTGGGGTACTGGGTAGAGAAACAGCACAGTACTTGCAGGGAGGAGGGGGTGGGGTGGGACTTGAAGGTGTCTCCATTCCTTTGTTCATCCTACAAATGGTTCTGGAGCATGTGCTTTACACCAGAAGCTGGGGTGGAATTGCACATGGGACACATGCTGTGGCCTTGCCCTTGACAAAAATAGTCAAGAGTTATGTAATATGGGAGCTATCATGTAGCAGGCAGTTTTTAAGCACTTCTCCAAGATCATTCCTATCTAATCTCTGCTACAAGCTCTTAGAAGAGGTGCTGCTAACAGTCCTGCTTTATGAGATAGAACAGAGGCACAGGAGGCGGAGGCAGCAGGGTGCCAAGGCCACACAGCTCACATGGAGCAGACCTGGGCTTGCTCCAGGCAGGCTGGCCTGAGATCCCTGCCGTTGCCCTCTGCAGAATCACCTCTCCGCAGAGCCACTTTTAAGAGACTCACAGTGGAAAATTCGCATCACACCTCACAAAGCAGTCCTCACACACAGTATCTTATTGCAGCTCCACAGCACCCCTGTAATCTGTTACCCCAATTTAAGGGTAGAGAAGGATGAGATTTGGACACAGACTCAAAGGCACTTTCCAAGGTCACACTAAAGTCAAACAAAGATGCATTTTGGTCTGTAATCCATTACTAATATGAATCCCCTCCACCGTCTCTTGGGGAGGGGAGAAACTCCCGAGTGACACTTTTTTAGCCCAGCATATGAAAGACTAGTTTAAACAGAAGAGAGGACCTGGTGTGATTATGAACTCTCGGGTGGGCATAAGGTCGGGTAATTCATGTTCTGTGCTGAACTGATTCTCCCTGGAAAAGATCTCCTGAAGTCCTAACACTCTTTACCTCTGAAAGTGAGAGGGACCGTACCTGGGGGCGGGGTCTTCTCAGATGTGACTTAGTGAACATGAAGCCCTGGGGTGAGCCTCATCCAGTGTGACTAGTGCTCTAGGTTTGTCGTTTCTTAATTTAGATTGTGTGCAGGTCTAAGGATTGTGCTTGCACACACTAGGCAAGTCGAGCTACATACACTACACAGTACACACACACACACACACTACACACACATTACACACTACACACATACACACACACACACTACACACACTACACACACTACACACACT
The DNA here is from genome assembly GCF_003668045.3 of Cricetulus griseus. Taxonomy (NCBI): domain Eukaryota; kingdom Metazoa; phylum Chordata; class Mammalia; order Rodentia; family Cricetidae; genus Cricetulus; species Cricetulus griseus. The sequence goes on along the minus strand of NW_023276807.1, from coordinate 270,318,700 downwards.
ACACTCAGTACACACATACACACACACACTACATACATACTACACACACTACACAAACACTACACACACACTACACAACACTACACACACACACACACACACACACACACACACACACACACACACACTTTACTAGACTTTTACAAAAGAAAAAAACAAACCCATGTGAGACAAGACCTCATCAAGCTGTCTGTCTGTCTGTCTGTCTGCCTGTCTGCCTGCCTGCCTGCATGTCTGTCTGTCTGTCTGTCTGTCTGTCTGTCTGTCTGTCTGCCTGCCTGCTTGCCTGTTTGTCTGTCTGTCTGTCTGTCTGCCTGCCTGCCTGCCTGTCTGCCTGCCTGTCTGTCTGTCTGTCTGCCTGTCTGCCTGCCCTGGCAGGCTTTGAATTTGTGATCCTCCTGCCTCAGCTTCGAGTTGCTGGCAGTACAGGCCCATGCCACAGGTCCCGCCACTTGTCAAATGGAAAGTTTGCACAGAGCAAATGCAATGAGGAAGGAGACAGCTGCTTGATGCCAAGGAACAGCCGAGGCCACCAGATAAGTGAGGGGGCAGGAAAGCCACCTTCCTGGAGGCTTTAGCGGGAGTCTGGCTTTGCTGACCCTTGGCTGCAGACGCCTAGAGTGGTGACAACATGGATTTCCATTGCTGTAAACCAGCCTGTGTTCCATTGCTGTAAACCAGCCCCAAGCAAGAATCTAACATCCTCTAAGAAATGTATATTTTTCCTGGGAATGAAGGTCACAGTATCACACCACAGTGTCTGGCTCCACAGACAGACTCATTTCCTTAACATGGGTGGCAAGATCACCTTGCTTGTTTAGAAATAAATGACCACTGTTGGTAAATCTTTGGCAAGTGCATGATTTCTCTACCAATGAAACTAGTCAGCGTGAATGCTACCCAATTTTTATCTGGGAAATCTAATAAGGGAGATTTATTTTAGTGACAAACAAAAAAAAGTTCCAACGAGGAGCTTATTAGTAATTCAGTATGGCCTACTGAATTACTACTCTGAAGATCTGTTTTCCAAGAGAAATGTTGGGAGAATTTTTAAATTCTGATTATAGTGACTTGATAGAAAACAAATGATCCTTGATATTAAACTTGTATGGGGGGGGAAGCAGTCCAGTGTGAAGTAAGGAAAGGGAGTAGACACATTACAGAGGTACCCAGGCATCGTACAGTCCCATCCGTGAAGTGAGGCTGCCTTCCAGGGCAGTTTGAAAAGCAAGGCAGTGGCAGGGGAAGCATGAAGGAGAGGTGCCCTGCTGTTTAATGCGCCACCTAGCGTTGCAGTCACCTCGTCATTAATTTCTCCCTATCCTGACCTCAGGTAGGTCCAAGTTCACAGGACAGCAGGGTCCAGAAATGAAAACCACAGTGACTTTCTTCTCAACATTCTGCCATCTACCTGCAATGTTGACATACTGGACAGCAAAGACGTCAGGTCTGAGTGTCTGAGTATTCCATGGGGCTTCTTTTGGTTTGGGGTTTGGGTATCAGGTGTGGTCAGCTTGCCTGTCGTGGAAAGCCCTGATCACATGCTGCGTCTTTCCCAAGCCTATGTAGACTGCTCTTGCGGCCCATCCTCTGGAGCACCTGAGACTGTTCCCCAGACTCCTTGCTTTTCAGCCCGTCTCTGAGATGGACCTGGACAACTGTGTTCAGCACCAGCATCTGAACCAGCAACTCTGGTCCAGGACAGCGCTAACTCCCAATGGAAGACAAACACTTAGCAACATATCACTTTCTCTCCCTCTTGGACGTCTGAGTAAAGTGCTGGACTAGGTTTTCCTAGCAAACTCTAAATGTGACCCACCCATTGCTACCAGTTGGATATTTGATAGGTAACAGTCCCGAAACTGCCTGTCAAACTGATTTATTTGTAAATCTAACAAATCCATTGTTGAAGAGTATACTATTTTTGAAAACGAGCATTATATATACATACATATCCATATATTTGCATATGATAGTAATACTTGGTAACTGAACATACACCAGTTTTCTAATCAATTATTAAACGATTCTCTTCAGTGGCATACTAGATACTATCTAAGTGTTTTGCTTAGTACTTAGAGATGGAGACACCTCCATCTGACAGCTGGCAGGACAAGGGTCCTGCACAGACTATCATCACATCCTCGAGAATATATGTAGTGAGAGACAGAGCCAAGATGTGAACACAACAGAGCAACCCCGACCTCCTGCTCTCGGTTTCTGGCTTTCTACATGTTTATATTAAAATTATTAAAAATCAAAGTTATTAAAAATCTCATGGATTGAAATCTCTCAATGCACTAAGCACAGTGCTAAGTGTCTTGCAGAAATGATCTTATTAGGGTTTGCAATTAGCCTGTGTGTGGGGCTTATTTTTATTTTCTATTTCACGTGTGGGAGCCAAAATGCATGGAAGTTAACTTGCCCAAGGTCACACATTGTAAGGGGAAAGTCCCTGCTCTGACCTCTCAGCCTCGCCTGAGCACCTGCTCTGGATACATATCCCTGGCTCCTGCTATGTGTCTGGAACCATGCTAGGACCAAGGGCAGACAAGGATGACAAGTGAGATGCTCCCTTCCATGAGGAACCCTAGAATACACAGACTTGTAATGGGGACAGAAAGGAAAGACACTGTAGTGATTAGTTATAAGTGATCTAATATTAGCCAGAAGGGTCCATGCAATGTTTCATAAATCATACATCTTTACAAATTCAATTAAAGTGATGGAGTACATTTTATAAATCTGGTTGGATTTTAATTCATCAAACCAATCATCAGAGAGACCCTGACAGGCTGCTCTGACTTCTTTTATTCATACTGGAGCTGAAGACACACTGTTAGGGCAAAACTGAGGGCCCTAGATTTCAGGCATGTAGTTGGAGAGACACCTAAGAACCTTAGCCACACTCTTAGGTTTGCGCCTCTTAGACATCTATCAATGTTTTGTTTCCTAATGTCTATGACCTTAGGGCAGTGGCCTCCTCTCCTTTCCTCCGGCTTGAAGTGTCTGCCAAAGTCCACCTCAGCTGCCCTCTCTCCATTTGACTCGCTCCCACCCACTCCCCAGGGGTCTTGAGAAAGTTGTCCTTGTGTGAACTTCTCAGGCAATTTAATGTCTGGATGGCGCCTGGCCCCCGATTCTGATTCCCGCTGTTGACACTGATGGTAACCTCATGCGTATCAATGCCGGATTCCATCACAGATAAGGCCTCTACGCTCCTCAAGAAGAAGCTCACTCACCCCTTCGTGAATAGCCAACAGCAGGGAGTATAAGGCCTTGAGGACAGCGAGTCCTAAGTCCATGTTTGCTGAATAGAGGAGTTTTCAGAAGACAGATATCCCAAGGCCAAGAGCCCTACAAACCTGGGGAGTGAACAAATGAGCTTGAGCAGGGCTTGGCCTACTTCGGGGGCTACTTCTTGCATTGGGCAGTCCTTATCGTGTGTATATAGGAGGATCTGTCCTCCATCAAACCAAATTTACTACTGCCAAAGCTGGTTTTTGTTTGTTTGTTTGTTTGTTTTTTGTAAATTCAATTCAATGTATTCCCTAAAGTAAAACTGACAGCAAGGACAGAGATTCCCACTTTATCAGTAATGCAACCTTCTACGCATCAATTCAGATGGTTTTAAATAGGAACACAGGTTTTACTTTAATAAAGGCTTCCTACATGTCCTATGTTTTACATATGTAAGTTGACTCAGCTTCTTACAAAAACCTTGGGGTCCTGTCTGCTCACCTCTGTTCTGCATCTGGAGTGAGTGAGCTAAGGCTAGGAAGGAACTGGCCTAAGATGAATAGTTTGTCCCCAAAGCCATGGGTCATAGCAGAGTCCCCTTCAGCTCCCTCAGCCCTGCCTCCAGCCTCTTCTCTCCTGGGTGCTAGATTTCTAACTTCGGTGTTCAAGCTGTTAACTCTTTTAGTGAAGGAAACAGTGACAGCAAGATGATTCCAACATTGGTGTTCTTACAGTGAATATGTTACCAGGTCCACACAGTCAATCATTCATTCCCCCATTGAATATTAGATTGTGGTCTATGGCATCAGATAGAAAGTGATAATGAAACAATGCAAAAGTCTTGTCTTTCTAGAGCTTACATTTTAAAACAGGAAGACAGATGTTCCAATTAATAAAATAACCAGTGAGGAGCCACAGAGATGTCTCAGTCAGTAAAATGCCTGTTGACCAACTGGAGGACCTGAGTTCCGATCCTAGCACCCACATACAAAGCCAGGCATGGTGGTGCGTGCCTGTAACCCTGGTGCTGGGCAGTGGAGACAGGAGGACCCCCAAGACTTGCAGGCTAGCCAGGCTAACTGAATGGGTGAGTTCCAGGCTCAGAGAGAGACCCTGCCTCAATAAATATCATGGAGAATGATGGCGGAGGGCACCCAATGTTTTCCTCTGGTCTCTATGAGTGTGCACAAATGAATGCTCACTTGAACACACACGCACACAGATGTGCACACGTGCACACATGCACGCTCACACGCGCGCGTGCGCACACACACACACACACACACACACACACACACACACACACACACACACACTGTAATAAGTACGATAGTGGTAAGATTTAGGGAGAAAAGGCTGTGTGAGAGGCCCAAAAGGTGCAAGTGAATAGTTCACGTGAGAGGCTCAGGAGGCAGCGCCCCAGTGATCTTGGAACATCCACCAGAGTGCATCACGGGCCTCAGGGTAAGGTGAGAGCAACAGTTCTATCTGAGGAGTGAGAAGAGTGAGGTGCCCAGAGGGTGGGGCTCACCCATCATCAGGAGGGTTTAGCTTTCACTCTGGCAAGATGCAAAAATCAATGGAGGGTTAATGCACTGCCCTGAATTACTGTGAGGCTCCTACGCTCTTCACATATTTTTTAAAAATGTATTAGCAACTTTAATAAATTATGAGGAAGTGCATTATGTCAAACTTGCAATCTCTAAATACTGCTGATGTCATACAGAACTCCATTTAGCACTGCTCTTGTGAGGGGGTGGGGTGCGCCAGAGCAGGGAAAGTCTGGAGGGCTGAAAAACAAGAAGCCCAGGGGCAGTGGGCTTCCTATTTCCAGGATGCCACCCCTCAGGTTCCTCTGGGTCCCTCCTTCAGAGGAGCAGCCTTCCCAGCAGCCTCATCTCGGCCCTTAAGATACAAGAATCTGGGAAAGGACCAGGCCACTGCTGCAGCCACCACTGGGAGCTACATGGTGGGGGCAAAGCCATCCATCCATGGTGGCGACCTCAGCTTCTCTGACAGAGGAGAGAAGAGCCCTGGGTATATTACCACCTATATTACCACCACCTCTACCGCAGTTTGGAGCTCACAAGACAATAGGCCTCCAGTGCCCACCGCTCCTTTTCCGTCCTTTGCTGAAGGTTTTATTCTTTCCGTTTCTTTCCCTCCGGGTTTCACGCCCTGAACTCCCTCTGACCCTCTACCTCCTGAATTCTAGTGTCACATGTGAGCATGGCCACACCCTGCTTTTATGTGACACTGGGGATGGAGCTAAGGGCTTTGTGCATGCAAGGCAAACACTACCAACTGAGTGACAGCCCCAGCCTCCTGAAGTTCTGTTGTCTTCTCAGTCTGCTTCAAAGCTCCATCAGCTTTTCCTGCTCTGTCTTCTGGGCAGAGGCAGGGTGAAGGAGCCCCAGGGGGACAAAAGTGTGCAGGAAAGAAAAGCCAGGGCCACTGCCTCGGAGCAACCATGGGCAATTCAGCTTCTGGTTTTAAAAATTGAAGCTAATGCATGGGATGAGCCCTTAGCCTGGCAAACACAAGGCTAAGAAAGCCACTGATTTGAAGAATCTTGGGGGCGGGGCTAGGGGTATTTATTTCTTTTTACCAGGTATACATGTAATTTCTCCTAAGAATTTTCTAGAATTTACTTCTCTCTGGTCTTCTGGCTGTTCGCTGCGTTAAGCCTTGTGACTCCAGGGGATGTTGGTTTTTCACCAGGGCAAGCAGCCCCACATGATACTTGAAGACAAAGCCTTTTACAAAGATCCATATGAACACTGCTAAAGTTATAAATTCTATGGCAAGGGACAAAATACAGATTCAAATACAATCCCTAATTGTATGCACGGAGACTTCTAGAACTGTGTGTTCCCCATCAGAGATGGTGAAAACAGCAGACAGGAACTCAGAAAAAAACACTTCAATGTTAAAGGAGAAATTTAAACTTTTCCAAAGCCCACAAGTGCAAAAAAAAAAAAAAATGGTGTTAAAAATGGAATGTTAGTTGTGAGCTGCTTGCTGATACTTGACTTCTAAAGTGTGGTCAGGGCACCACCAATCATTAAGGACGGTATGAGGAGGTCGCATCCCAAGGGTCTGCCATCGTGGACGCATTTTTTCCAGGGTTTCCTATTTGCTCTGGACCCTGGTTTGTTGCCGTGAAAACAATCTAGAAACCATTAAAAATGCAGTGCAAACAAATGTTAACCACTTGCTTCCAGTAAAAGATGGCAGAGGAGAAGGACACCACAGAACTCATTGTTATTCATTCCACCAGGTAACAGAGGCAGGCCAGCATAGTGCCTGAACCTTTCACTCATGACCCAGCCAAAGAACTCACAAGTTCTGAAGGCAGTTGAGAAACACCTTCGATCTGATCACGAGAGAACACAGCATTTTATTAATGTCGTTTTACTCAACAGGTGAGGCGGCCCCCTTCTCCCCATCCTATATTGTGTATGACACTGGTCTGCTTTCACAAGCCTAGAGGGACTCTGCCCCAGGCTGGAGCAGTTTTTGCTAAACCAACCAAAAGTTTTCTTCCATGTACCATTTGTTTTCAAGCCACTGCTTAGTGGAGTGCTTTCTGGAATGTTCTTACATGCCGTGGAGGTTTAACAATGTTAAGTTACAGTGCTTCAGCTCAACACGCAGAGCGAGTTCTTGGTCATAACGTTTTGCAATCAAAGGACAAAGGAAGATCTTCCCCTTAACCTCAGAGGAGTACGGTGGAGAGTGACACAGGAAGAAGCGGGGGCAGGTTAGCCACGAGGAGGGCTATTGGTTAAGAGACGGATCTCAAGTGTGGAGGTCCAGGAGCATGGTGAGAACAGGGGGCCACTGGACCCTCCTCACCTCTGGCCCCCTCATGGCATCTTAGTACATACTTGCTTCAACAGTGCCAGTGACCTCAGAACAAACACTAGGTCCCCAGTGTGACTACTGTTCATCCATATGACTTCGTCTTTCAGAAAGACATTCTGGACACTGAAAACTATTTCAAGAAATTCATTTACAGCACTTTCTAGATAATAATACAATTTATTTATTTATTTATTTATTTGTTTTTTGAGACTGGTTTCTCTGTGGCTTTTGGAGGCTGTCCTGGAACTAGCTCTTGTAGATCAGGCTGGTCTGCAACTCACAGAGTTCCCCTGCCTCTGCCTCCCGAGTTCTGGGATTAAAGGCATGTGCCTTTAATCTTAGTTTTGCTATTTTTGCACTTCTGAAATGTTTCTCTTTGTTTTTAATTAAAAACATAATTCCATAAAGCATAACTTAAATGTAAAACTTAAATATGTGAACCCGTTCATCTTCTTAAATTTAACTGTAAACATTAAAAAGGGGGCAGTATGGAATGTGGGGAGAACCCCTTTAAGAGCATAGTTCTATCACAAATACTACCACGATTAAGGACTCTCCCTTGACATCTGTGTGGCAAACACACACTTTTACCTTCTGACTGGTGTGTGTGTGTGTATGTGCACACGCACGCACATGTGTGCACACATGAGTGCAAGTGTGAGTGCAGAAGCCAGCGGTTGATGCCAGGCATGTTCTATAACACCTTTTGAGGCAGACTCTTTTTGAACCTGGAACTCACCAACTGGGCAAGACCAGTTTGCCAGTAAGCTCAAACCCCAAGGATCCTGTCTAGGCCTCCCCAGAATATGGATTACAGTCACAAAACACCACACTCAACTTGTGTGGTGCTGGGAATCTGAAGTCAGGCTTGTGTAGCTGGCACTTTAATGGGCACGCCACCTCCACCCAGACTCCTCCTCTTCTGACTCTTCTTAATGAGTCTTTGTAAGCCTTCTCTCTCTCTCTCTCTCTCTCTCTCTCTCTCTCTCTCTCTCTCTCCTCCTCTCTCTCTCTTCTCTGTGTGTGTTGTGTGTTGTTGCTGGACAGCCTTTTCTCTCGGTGTTGTTGGATATCCCTCTCTCTCTCTCTCTCTCTCTCTCTCTCTCTCTCTCTCTCTCTCTGTTGCTGAACAGCCTTGCCTCTCTCTTTTGCTGGACAGCCTTGTCTACAGTGTCTATTACATGAACAAATGCACAATAACCAAGTGACTATGTTATCTATCCTAGTCTTTCTGATTCTGCAGCTTCACAAATGATTCCCAGACAAGCGTGTGCACACACATAGCCCACTTTCCCCGCCTCCCTCTCTCCTTTTAAGATTTCCTCAGTGTAAGAAGAATTACTGGGTTACAGAGTATGGATTTTCGCATGGTTCTTAATGCATTTTGAATTGGTATATTCTTAACTGTAACCCAGCTGAGCACTCAACCTATCTATGTGTTTTCCTCAAGAGCTAATCATATTACACTGATTTTTATCAGACAATAAGCACATGTTTTTCTTTTTGTCTTAACTGCCAGGAAACTCAGTGCTAAAGTTCAAATCCAATAATGAGTTCATCTCAGGTGACCTGTACTACTCTGTTTCTTTTTTCCTGTGGGTCAGATTTCTACTAGTTGTTCCTAAAAAAAAAAAAAAAAAAAAAAAAAAAAAAAAAAAAAAAAAAGATGCTGAATTTTAAAAGTTCTTTTAAATCCCTTTTGAGAACAGGTAGGCTGTGACTCTCACTCAAATGCAGAGTCACACATGGGCAGGTGCTGATTCTATCTGATGTAAAACCGTAATCAACACTGTGTGTTCTTGTATATGAAGGCAGAGATGCTCTAAGAAGATATATGTATATAATCACCGCCTGCCCGCCTGCACTCCTGTATCCATGGAGACACTGAGGAAGGGGAGACAGGGCAACCGGGATTGGGAGACTATTTGGAGTCAGAGCACAAACTAGCTAGGGCTCAGATCTCCCCATGTCCAATCCATACATGGAGCACCACACAAGCCCTTTGGCACTTCTCCTTGTCCTGACACTGCTGTTGTCACCAAGAGAAGCACCTCTCCAGGGCACTTTCCATCTTCCCCTCCCCGTGGATTCCTCAGAGCCACCATCAGTTCACTATACACTGTCTATTGGTGCATCTCAGAGCTGACCAGAAACACGCAGAGTGACTTGATCCACAGAAAGGTATGGACTTAACGTTTCTAGGGGGAAAGATGTCTAAGATCAAGAAATGAGCGGGTTTCTTTCTCCTGAGGGATGTCGGGAGGGGTCTGTTCCAGTTTTCTGTCTTTGGCTGTCTGTGTGTAAACATGCCCTGCCCTTTGGTGAGGACATGACGACACACACTCACTCAGGACTCACGTCACTGACCTCTGTTGTCCTTGGGTATCTCGGTGAAGACACCGTCCACTCTCTTCAGCAGTGCCAGACGCGGGCAACGAGTTCGCGCTCCTATTAAAAACCTTTCACCCATGTTCTTGCTGGGTACCCGGCACTCACTGGGTACCTGCCCCCGGGACAGACAGCACAGTGGAAGACAACTAGCTGGAAAGAGGCTCTGAGTCACCTGGAGTGTGATGGGCACGAGAGGGTAATGTGGGATGCATGGATGTTACCAACACACAAAAGATGCGTGTGTGTGAAAATGTCATAATGTAATTCATTGTCGCATGCAATTACCGTGTGCCAACAGAGTTAAAAGAGAACAGAAGAAAAAAGATATTCTCCCAATAAGCAAACTCTGAGGTGCAAAAATCTGCACTTCATCTTCTCATGATCACAAAACGTTGCTAAGTTTTTTATTTCCCCATTCAAAATATTTCCTTGTTGCAAACAAATGAATGTCTACATTCACCTCTTTGGCATCTGGGGTCTTTTGCGGCCTGTTTTAAGGTGTCACTCTCATCTCTATTGCGAACTAGAATTCTTGGAATGAGGGTAAAACCTGACTGACTAGAGCTGCCATGGATACGGAGGGTTGGGATGGTGCAGGCCCAATGTCTAATCATGCTTTATCTTGGGCCGGTTTAATCCTCCCTGAGTAGCCATCCTTGCCCGCCTCTCCTGGGACAAACAGCTGGAACCCTTCTGGGATCTACTAAGTTAGCTGGTCAACAGGTTCCCCCAATCCACAGGCTGAGAACCTCACCAGACAGCATCGGAGGCCAATAGCAAAGTCTCCTATCCTGCTGCAATGCCTCTCTGAGTTTCCACCCATGTGTTTTTCAAATGCCTTGGTCTGTAACTCTTGGTTCTGTTGTTATAAAACCCCATGATCCTGCTTCTGCATGGGGACGCGGAACCTGGGGTAGCCTAGCTCTGTGCTGCCTTGGGCAGGCTCTCTCTAATTTGGATCCATATAAACTTCTTTACTACCTTTGAGGAGAGAGGGGCTTTCTTCTTTTCTTTTTTATCATCAATATTCGCCACCTGACCTATATTCTTCTGCATTACTCTCAAATTCCAAACACCACAGGCTCTTTCCCCTGCCCCCACGCAGAGCGGCCTGCTGCCTGCATCACCCTGACTCCACCTACCTCTCCAGGTCTATCTATCCCACCTGGAGGCATCGGCTTCTCCTCCACAGGACCTTGTCATGCTTGCCGTATTAGTCACTGAGCCCATCGTCTTAAAAATCACTCAGTGTTTCCATTTGCCGGAGTGAGTGTGGTCCTAAAGCCTTGGGACCTGTCCACGCTTGGGTCTGCTCAGTGGTCTTTATTAGTTTTCCCGCAATGATAACTTGTTCCCTTAGGGAACACACACAAGGTAAACAAAATATTCTACTGCAGAGGTCAACAGCAACATTTGAGTCACTTCGACTATCTTTGTCATAATGGCATCCAGGCTAAACATGATACATGTTAATAATGTAATTAAAAAGCGGCAAGCATTAATGAAAGATCTAAGACTCTTGACATGTAGGCTTGGGCAGTGTTGGATGTGGACAACGTCGGGTTTTGGAGAACATTCCCTTTGTCCTCACCATTTCCTCCCCCATCAGCAGCAAATTCCAAGAAGCTCGATTCTAAAGAAAAGTAAACACCCAGATGGCCAGAGGGATGGCCTTTCTCTAACAGAGGGGCTGGATTTGTTATCCAGCCAAATGTTTGAAATTCCTCCACCAGCATGCATAATTGAGAGAAATGTGTTAATTACCCTTACATGACAGCTGGTAGGACTTCCTGAACTAAGTCTAAGTGGAGTATTGATCTTGAACTCCCAGTGTAAGCGACTGTACTGTGTTCATAGGAAGATGAGGCTCCCACAACAGGTTCTGAATGGGGGGTCAATGTGCAGGGTCTCCATGACCTTGGGCCTGCAGGCCTTATGGCAGTGGGCCAGCACTCTCCAAACAAAAGCACCAGTGTAGTGTTTTGCATGTCACTTTAATGAGTGGGAGAAGGGAAATCCCCAGGACATAATCCCTATTATTATAACAGCTCGGTGGCTCCAAGTGGGCTTTATCAGAGTGAAGCACTGCTGCAGAGGGGAAGGATTTTTCTCTTTACCCACCCCCACAACGCTCAACCGTCCTCACCGAAACGATGCCTGCTATCTCAGGGGACTGGCACTGCTCTTGGCTCAGCACTGCGGGCATTCTGAACAGGAAGGAGACATTATGATCCTTGCCCTAGAGGAGTCACCGGCTTGGCACTTGACAGAAAATAATCTAATTTACCAAAGTTTCCAGACCCAAGATTTTATGATTCCATGATAAAGGGAACTATTTTATCTTTGTACAGAAAAATGTCATGAATATTCTTTTGTTTTTAAAAAAGCAATTTATATGCACTGACTAATATAATTTGCTTCTCTGCTGCTACATGAAATTGTTCAGTTTTTCTATCACGAGTCTGTACAAGAGAGCCGTTGAATTTATTCTTTCTTCTCCAATCGCTGACTAAAGATTTTCTCTTCTACCTGGAGTCACACAAGCACAAGATCACTTAACTTTTCTGAAATACAATATCATGGTATTTTCCCTTCCAAAGTAATAACTTCATTGTCCATTCATACACTTCTGGAAAAAGTATCTGGTTTTGGTTTAGTCTAGGGAAAATACATTAAATATTTTCCCCTTAAAATGTGTAGAAGAAAAATACACATTCCTTTTAAACAACTGGAATCAATTTAAGTCTCTGGCATAAAGAGTGAAAAAAAAAATCAATGGAAGTTAAACTTTGAAAGGGAAGCACGTCTTTGCAAATGTTCCTGAGCTTGTGTCCACCAAGAGAAACACAAAGAAGGGCGGACTGTGACAATGAGGAAGGATGGCAGGGCAAATCGTCAGTCAGTCAGTCAACATGTGTGTGTGTGTGTGTGTGTGTGTGTGTGTGTGTTCTCTGTGTGTATGTGCTATGTGCAGGTGTGTTTTGTGTGTATGTATAAGCATGTGTTCTGTGTGTGTAAAGGTGTGTGCCTGAGTGTGGGTGGATGGGTGTTGTGTTCTGTGAGTGTGTGGGGGTGTGATCTGTGTGCTTGAGCACATACATGTGTGTGTGTTCTGTGAGTGTATGAACCTGTGTGTGTTGCGTGTGCACATATATGTTTTCCGTGTGTGTGAGTGTATGTGTGCATGCACACGCATACATATTCTCTGTGTATGTGTGATGGGGGTTGAGTGTGTGTATATGTATGTTTTGTGTGTGGGTGTGTGGGTATGTGGTGAGCCTGTGTGTGTTGCATGTGCACATATATGTGTTCTCTGTGTGTGTGAGTGTATGTATGCATGCATACATATTCTCTGTGTATGTGTGCTGGGGGTGAGTGCGTGTGTGTATGTATGTTCTGCGGGTGTGTGCATGTGTGTTTTCTGTGTGTGAGTGTGTTCTTGGGTATGTGTGTGGAGGGGGCAGAGACTGACAGTGAGTGTCTTCCTTATTTCCTTCCACCATGTTCTTTTGAGACAGGGTCTCACACTGAACCTGGAACTTGCCAATTTGGCTAGCCCAGCTGGCCTGCACTGGGATGTAAGTATACACTACTATGCCTGGCCACTTTTATGTGGGTGCTGGAGACTAAGCGCAGGGACCTGCCTTGTGCTTTTGTGGTAAGCACTTTACTGACTAAGGCATATTCTTAGCCCCCAATCAATATGCTTTTATGGAAAATACATCATGCATTGGATGCTAAGATGTAGGGGGCAGTGTAAGCCACATCTGCTAGAGGCTGGCTACAGGTGTGCCTGACCACGCCCACTAGGGTGTGGTCAAGGTGAGGTCAGGATGACTCATAGGGTTTAAAGGGACAGACAAGGCACATGGGAGCCCCTTCTCTCTGGCCTCCCTGCCTTGCTGCCCCTGACACGCTCTGGCTTGTGTTTGGCTGGCACTTATCTAATAAAGGATATCTTAACCTCACCAGTTACAAAGTTCCTTCATTACTAAGAAATTCAATCTTTACATTTCTTGCTGTCTTTTAAGGAAGTTATGGATTTGAGTAGGGAGCTCACAGGAAGACACAGAGAAATTCTAGATGCTATCCTGACAAGAACTGAGGGTCAAGAGGGCCCACAGGAAGACCTCGTGCATACTGAGAAATGTAGACAAGGTTGCACCCTCGTTAGTTCCCGAGAATCCTGTGGAGAATCCATCCCCATCTATACAGGAACTTACAGTTACTCAGCAACTAATACCAGGCACTACTGAGTGCCAAGAGACCAACGTCCAAAGGCCGTTTCCTACCTAGGGCATGGCTCTTATTTCCTTCTTCCCTTTGCCGAGGCTTGGAATCTTTCCAATTTCTCTAGAAATAGTTGTTCCTTTCTTCCTTCCTTAAATGGTGCAAGTAAAGTAAAGACCACCAAGGAGTAAAACTGCCACTCAGGTCCCAGCATTCACACTGGCAGCGGGGAACCAACCGACTAACCACTGCAATAGAGTGCAGAATACACCATTCCAGCTACAGCAGTGGCAAGAGAGACTGCCCTCAGTTTGTTCCTGGTGATATGGAAGGCTTCAGAAACTTGGACCACCAGAAGCCAAAGTCAGGCTGTAAGGCAGAAGGAAAGAAGAGTCCTTGTACCGTTAAATACTGCAGAGAGCTCAAGGAAAACGAAGGGTTTCAGAAAAGGACCACAAAAGTGGCAATCAAATCCGTGTTGGTGATCAGATCAAAGGCAGGACTGGAGAGTTGGGAAGCAGTGGGAAATATGGCTGAAGATGCTTTCATCTGAAATATCCTGTTATATTAGATGCTTCTGACCAGGGCGGCTGGGGGCTGGGAAGGAAAATGGACTTTAATACCATAGAAAAAAATCTCCATTTCCCCACCTTTCCTGCATGTGAGGAGGAAGAGGAAGAGGCCCAGGTTAGGCACAGAATCAGCTCAGTCACGAGTGACCAGCTTCTTTTACTCTGTATGCACAAGTGGGTGGACACGCGCACACTCACACACGCACATGCGCGCACACACACACACAAATATACACACACAAATATACACACACATATACACACACATACACACGCATACACACGCATACATACACATGCACAAACACACACACACACACGCACACGCACACGCACATGCACACAAATATACACACATATACACACACATACACACACATACACATGCATACACACACGCATACATACACATGCACAAACGCACACACACACACACACACACGGAAAACAGCAGTCCCTCCACGTGTTATGTTCATTTTCTAACTCTGTTTTTTTCATTTCCTCCTTTCTTCCTGTTCAGGTCCCATGGGAAATAATTCTTATCTGAGTGAAAGGCATTGGATTTTCCATGTGAAAGCTACCAGAAGAACACACGAGTAGCAGAGACTTTGGATCTTAAAGCAGTGAGCTAGGCTTTCAGCTGTTAGTCTACACTTACACCAATCGAGTGTGGACTGAGCTCCTGGGACCAGCATATTTGCTGATTTCTCTTACAT
This sequence comes from Cricetulus griseus, assembly GCF_003668045.3. Lineage (NCBI taxonomy): Eukaryota > Metazoa > Chordata > Mammalia > Rodentia > Cricetidae > Cricetulus > Cricetulus griseus. The sequence goes on along the minus strand of NW_023276807.1, from coordinate 270,303,684 downwards.
TTATGTACAGCTTAGATCCCACTCTCACTCCCCAGCAATGGCTTGCACTCACTTAAGGAGGAAATACTCCTATTACAGCAATTGCTTAATTACACATAAGAGTAGTAGAGAGAGAATTTGAGAATAAGAGTAATTCATGCAAAAATGTGCCTTAACTGTTAGCATTAACTTCAACAAAAGAATGTAGCCAGAACTGCTGATAATAGGAGGCAGGAAGCTAAACACAAGGTTATCTTTTTGACAGTTTTGCAAAGGTCATAATGAACATTTCCTCGCTTTCAGGACAGGAAATGGTAATTAAAAGAAGGAAGAATGTGGGTAGAAAGCCCAAGGTCTACAGGAGGTTGAATTTCCCATGAAGCCTTAGGTGGATTATCAACATGTAAGTCAGATAGGAGGCACAAGAAGGCAGCCAAATGCAACAAAGCTGATTTCCTTCCACTGTTCTCTTCCCAGAGACGGTCCACAGAGCATATTATTTTAATGCTGTCTGGTGCTACATTGTATTTGTAGGCCTTTCATCGGTGTAACAACTCTATGGCTGAAGCACGAGATTATATTGTGGAGGGTACAGCTGCAGCCGCGAGGTGGCTTTGAGGGTGAAGGCACTGGGTGAGGTGTGGCAAACTGAGTTCAATCTTGGGACCCAAATAATAGGAACCAATGGACTACTCCAGTCATTGTTTGACCTACACAGCACATAAACATGGGCACACTCACACACACACACACTCACACACACATACACACACACTCACCTACTCACAAGTTCTCACACACTCACTCGCACACATACACACTCGCAAACTCACACACACACTTACACATACATATGCTCACATACTCTCACACCCTTGGACACACACACACTCACACACATACACATTCACAAACTCACGTTCACTCACACACTCACTCTCATATACACTCTTACACACTCACATACACACACACTAAATGAAAATATTTTATTTAATTAAATTACTAAGCATATAGGCATAAAATATATGACAAATCCTTCGTCTCTAAACCACTCCCCAGGCAAAACAGTCAGAGAACCTTTTTAAAACTGAAAACTCCTGCTCAGGCAACAGTCAGCAGTCAGCAGTTCTGGAATGACAGAGCGTTGGATGTGGGCTTGTAGCCTGAACAGACACTATTATGACACTCACACAACGGCCTCAACTTCCCCAGTCACTTTCTGAGACAGGGCTTTTCAGGTCGTAACAGTACCATTTATTCAATTATGGCATTAAATCATATCCTAGTGACCCGAAGGAGTTGATGCATATCCAGTTATGCCTAATTTGTACCCTGGGATGTGCCAATTCTGTCTCCATGTAAAATCCTGGTAGAATTGCAATTTAACAAGCTTGACAGGATATCAGAATTGCTATGTTGTCTCCAAACCTCATTAACTGGAAGTCTGTGCTTTCCTATAATGTTCAGTGGGAGTATAAACTATTATTATTTTTCTATTTGTTTATGTAAGGCAAATGTGCAGTAACACATTTGTTAGAAAACAATAACCCGCGGAAGCCACTGCAAACAGAGCATTCTGCAGCCACAGCAGTGATGCCTGGGAGAGCAAATACCTCATCATCCTTCATGGTCCCAGTATTTACTGGAACGTAATATATTTCTAATAAATTTGACATAGTCTAAACCGTCATGGCAGCATCCTAAGCAGGCTGGAATGAGCTAACAGCTGGCTGGCTGAGATGCGCTTGGGTTCCGAGGTTTGTTTGTGTGTCCTCTGCTTTTACTGAGTTTGACCTTGGCTCTCTCCTGGTTTCCCCCATCATGTCAACTGTCTTCTGGCCGCTATTCATGGGAAAACCTTGGCCTGCCCAGTTTTTGGAGCCCTCTACTTGTTGGCATTTTCCTGTATGGTATCCAGAGCTGGTATCTGTCTCATGATGTCTGCCGTCTGAATCTGCCAACTCTTGTCCATAGATATTTAGGAAATTTCTGAATAGATCCCTCCCACCTCACTATCTTAACCACTCCAGGCTCGCTACCCAGTACAATTACCCTGTCTTGACTCAAGCTTGGAGCCACATTCCAAGCAGATTACCAAGGACCCCAGATTTGGTGGGCTAAAGGACCAGGTTCAAATCCCTCCTTAGCCACCCAGGAGTTGTGGTTATTCCCAGTCTCTGGATCTGTCTGCTCAAGTATGGAAGTGACAATGTAAGAATGTTTTCATGGAATTTCTGCAAGTGCTGATGGCATGCCACTGACGGGCCCTGGCCTGGCTCTTGCTTAATGTCTTATCTGCTGTTTCTCACTGTCCTCTGAAGATCAGCCTGTGGCCATTCCCTGGAGCACCCTCATCCTCTCTCTCAGTTCTGTTCCTGATGTCAACCGAGTCTGGGCTGGGGAAGAGGACAAAGGTCACAGGTGTGTGTCTGGTGTTTTGTTTTGTTTTTTTCCTAGTTGTTGTGGGGAACAGACGCATTTCCCTCCATCACAATGGGAACAGAGTTCTACGGTTCAAACTCTGCTCTACCAAGTAGCAGGGAAAATAAAGTGCCTACAAAGTGGGTAGGACCTCACAATGTTGACTATTAAAGATTAAATAAAAGATGCTTTTCAAGAGCCTGCCATGGTGTAGCCACATGCCAGTACTCCACAAACAGTGGTGTACTCTTTCCACCTGGAGCTGGTCTATGAGTGACGCCATACAGTACACATGGCGGGTCTTCTCCTGCTGTTCTCCTCAAAGGCCTATGAGGAGTTTTGCTACCCAACCACACTGCACAATCAAATCTGTCAGAGGGAAACACTTCTTTGGCCTCCAGTTCATCCACGTTACAGAAACCTTTGAGTATTTTTCTAGAACTCTCTCCCCTCATTTGACTGAGACGAGGAAAACTTACAAAACTGAGCCTTGCTTATGGCGTGGATCAGAAAGCAAATGAGCAGCCAGCCCACCAGGGGGACTTTGGTTCTGGCTTTCCACGGGAGGGGCTTCATAGGTAGGAAACAGGGAAGAAGAGGGCTGAGGGACCAGAAAGGAACAAGGACATTGTGAAAGCAACCCATGGGGAAATTGCAAGGAAGGTAAAGGCTGTGGCCACCGAGCAAACAGTGACCTCAGAAGAAAGGGAGAAAAAGCCCAACTAGAAGAAATCCAAGAGGTACAGGGTTTACTGCTTGGATGCCAGGTAGTTGTGGAAACAGGAAGAGCCAGCCTGTGTTTCTAGTGACTGACCACAAGCAACAGGGAGAGACCAGTGCCCACGGGACAGGACGGCTCCAGGACTCTCTGACAGCATCTGTTACCTCAGATGAACACGGGCTGATCTCCTTTCTGCCAGCTAAGAACTTCATCAGAACTGATTTGTGAAATCGGGCCGGGGAGCTGGACTGACTTACAGACAGGGTTTCTGTTCCCTGAGGCTGAGGGAGAAGACAGTGCCAGGTGGAGCCTGACATAGCACTTCCTGCTGGTAACTCAATGTTCTGGTACCACAGCACTTCCGACACCAGGGTGACCTTACCCTAAAAACCCCCAGGGACATCCCGCCATGGCTTCTCTTCTTCCGTCTGTCTGCAAAGCTGCAGGGCACAGTGAGGTAACCAGAAACCACACAGCTCTAGAACTATCTGTATTTTTCATCTAGACCCAGAACCTGCTTCTTACTTACTTATGTAATCCTGAATCATTAATGCCAGCCATTAAAAAATGTCGAGTCTTACCTATTGCTATTTTACTCACATGGGTGTTGTGCCTGCGAAGATGTCTGTGCCCCATGAGCATGCAGTGCCCAGAGAGGCCACAAGAGGGCGTTAGGTCCACTTGGCACTGGAGTGACAGGTGTTGTAAGCTGACAGATGGGTGCTGGGAACCAAACCTGGATCCTCAGGAGGAGCTGTCAGGTCTCTTAACGCTGAACCATCTCTCCAGCCCCAATGCCTAATTTTCTTCATCTATAAAATTAGGCTACCAATTCTAGTGATGTACTGGATTAAATATTCCTGATACATATTACTGTCTTTCTGGTTGAACGGTCCCAGTCTCTTCTCATTAAGGACGCCCCACTGGAGCCTTCTGCTCCTGGTCATCACCTCCATTCTGCTGCGGCCCCTCAGCTTAGCAGATTGACTACTGAGTTGAATGCGTCAGCTGCCATTGTTACTCAGCCATTCTGACACAGACGCCTTGTTTCGTGTATTAAGTAGGTGTCTCCGAAGGGGAAGCTACTGTCAATGGGAATTCCAGCTTATCACTCCTACTTCTCGATGTATCTGTCATTGTTGTGAATGGCCAACATAACCGTGGGAGCTAAGAAATGAACTGGAAAATGCTAGTGAGAGTAAGGTTAGTGGCAGCCCAACTTCCTCCTCCTCTTCCTCCGCCTTCTTTCTTAACTGAGACAGGGTTTCTTTGTGTACCCTTGGCTGTCCTGAAACTAGCTCTGGCCTCAAACTCACAGAGATGCACCTGCCTCTGCCTCCTGAGTGCTGGGATTAAAGGTGTGCACCACCGTTGCCCAGCTCCAACATTACCCGTTATAACACAATAATGCTGACCAGCAAGGTTTCGGAGCATTCCGATGGTGGTTAACATGGAAGCCTGAGATAAAAATGTGGAGACAAGTGGAAGGGAAATGCAGTGTTACAAGAGTCAGTTGGAAGGTCAGATGGGCTGCTCGGAGCTGCCCTACTCTGAGTCAGACAGGAGCAGAGGCAGGTGAAGGCATGGGGCTCAGTCACAATCTCCCCTAACCTCAGAAGGGATTTAAAGAACGGACAAACTCAAGTCCTCCTGTGACTCCCGCCTCATTATCACCTCAGAATAAAATGTCATGTGCCCCTCTGTTTTCTGCTTGTGGCTATGGGAGAAGGAAGAGCTGGTGACTTACTAAATGCAGTCTCTCTTTTCTCTCCTTTACAGTGTGGTTGTGGTTGTATAAGTGGTCATTTTACTGGAGCCTGGATTTCCAACCTCTAGCCATAAGAGAGTGTACCCTATGGTCTCAAGAATGTCAGAGGGATGACAGATGAGGAGCTGGGGCCTTTAATTGTGCATACATTCTGGGATTGGAGAGGAAAAACTTGCTTATTTATCTAAGTCATGAGATGAGAAGCTGTGTAATTGTTGAGTTGTCTGCTAGTGGTGTATATAGCTATAGCTATTCTAAGTCACTCTGTAGCTAGACCCACTCACTTTTTTTTTGTATTTTTAAATAAAAACAGATAATAGTGCACAAAGCATTGCAGCAAACTTTTCATTCTTTCTAAATAATATGTTTTGGCAATTTTGTCCTGGCCACATAAGTATACGTTTGCTTTAATGATAGGCAAATAGACATATAAAATCAGAAAAATTTGAGCTGTCATAGTACTGATGAACCATGCTTCATCTATTTCCTCTGTGTCTTCCTGCCCTGGTCAGCTTTGTAACTGACCTCTCCACCTCTCGCTGTTAGCAGTGCCATGGCACGAATACCCAAATGCTGCTTCCCTGTACACATACACAAGTGTTTCTCTGGAATAACTCTCTAGAAGTGAGATGGATGAATTGGACAGAAAGAACATTTGATGGTATAACAGATTTTTCTAGTAGTGTAAACTAGTCTCTACTTCCATGAAGGCGGAAGTCCACAATTCCATATGAAACTGGAAAAAACCCTTTAACACAGAGTGTTAACAGTCTTCACATTTTATTCAGTCCATAGGAAAACAGAGAAAAGACACGGCTAGATAATAAATCAGTATCTTTTTAATAAAAGGAACTAAAATGTAGTACTATAAGGGACCCAAGCTACCCATGGCTACACTTGGTGAAATCTGAAATCACTTGAATCACTAGAAAGAGAACCTGATTTTTCAGCGCTGCCTTACCATTTTCAGAATGAGAACTGTAATCTCCCTCCCCCCCCCAATGTTTCCCCCAAAACCACGCAGGCACAGCAAGTTATTTGCCTTTTGTTCCCACTCGATACTATAGGATGACATGGCAGCTACACGAGGCTCAGCTCTGCTGTGCCAATGAGTTTGAGTTTGCTCTGTGGAGAATAAACTCCACCATCTCCATGCTGCTGCAGGAAGGGACATACACTTGGCCCCGCCCCTTTTGGCACAAGCAGGAGGAATGACAGACACATACTCATCCCTCCCTGTTATAAAGACGGCATGGAGAAACTTCCTAGCACACACTGCTGTCCTATCAAGGGAACCTTGTTGGTGAGTTCCAGAGAGAAGAAAGCACTTATTGGCCTGTGAACTTAGAGAGGGGCCCTGTGAAGAGAAGATGGCCAAGTTGGTGTTCCACAGATGGGAAGACAGCAGGATTTGACTTGTCAAGTCAGAATCACCCTGGTTTGTATGAGACTCGCATCATGCGCTGAATCTGGTCAAACCTCCATTGTGTTGTCTTTTAGGTAAGGTAAGAGCTTAGGGTGCCGTTAGTTATGATCTCCTGGCAATCTTCAACCCAGGTGTCTGCCCCTCAGGAACTTCTGTTTTAGGGGAGGGGTAAAGGACGGGGGAGAAGATACAGATTCGTTAATGAGCTCAGTCAACAGTTACTGAGCCAAAGCCCTGACTTAGGATTCCATTGCTGTGAAGAGACACCATGACCACAGCAACTCCCATAAAAGAAAGCATTTGACTAGGGCTGGCTTACAGTTCAGAGTTTAGTCCAAGCTCATCATGGCGGCATGCTGGATCCAGACATGGTGCTGGAGCCGTAGCTGAGAGTTCGACGTCTGTATCCACAAGCATCAGGGAGACAGAGAGAGAGACACTGGGCCTGGCTTGACAATTTGAAACCCCAAAGCCAACGCCATGACATACCTCCTCCTCCAAGACCACACCTCCTGATCCCGGTCAAGTAGAAGCACTCTCTGAAGACCGAGCATTTAAATATCTGAACCCATGGGGGCATTCCTCATCAGACCACCACAATTCCCCGTTGGTGACGACCACCCACAGAGCTGAGATTTGGTTGTTGTTGCTATATTTTATTTTGGTTTGGTTTAATTCAGCATCTTGCAGAATTGTTTGAAGAATTCCATGGAATACACCAAAAAGCTCCAAGAAGCCCACTACATCTAATATCTACTGGGTAAAAGACAGCTGGAATTGTCACTCCTTTCTTTGCCTGTCCTCTCCTTTCAAGAACGATCTTATTTATTTACCTGCATGCTCAATTATTTGTTTGACTCCTTCCTTCCTTCCTTCCTTCCTTCCTTCCTTCCTTCCTTCCTTCCTTCCTTCCTTCCTTCCTTATTGTGACCCTGGCCAGTTTGGTATCTTTGCACGTATTTTAGTAGCGCAGCTTCTAGGGAAAGCCACATTTTCTTGGAAATGGGAGGCAAACCACAGCAGGGGTAGAGGCTCTGCCTCCTCTATGAACCACAGCACGTCCATTAAACATACCACACTCTGTACCACTGCACATGGCCTAAGGGTCCGCACCAGCATTGCTCTTTATGTGGATGGTGGAACAGCGAGACACGGGAGACAAAAAACAGGGTGGCTGAGGACAAGTGACCTCATGAAGTTTCTGTGTGGCCCTTGAATTAATCTCTACCATACTCCTCCAGTCAAGTCCAGGGAGACATTTCCTATCCTCAAGTCTGTTCTCTATCCCCCAACCATGGGCTTCTCTAGCACATACTTTGCATCTCACTGATACCCTCCTGGTACCCATCATCCCATCTGACAGTCACTTGATACTCATCTCGACCCCTTGTCAGACTGTCTGCAGCTTACAGTATCCTTGCTACTGTACCTGTTATCCATAGACAGAACTTGGCATGCATCAGGCCCTCAGTAAATTCCCACTAGATCACGAAGACACAGTAAGAGCTCCGAAAGTCAGCAGGGCAAAGGGCCCGAGATAAAGCTCAGACAGAAAATGAATCTGTGGAAGAAATAGAAAAGCAAACCTGACCTTCAAATAACTCGTATTCAATGGAACAGCGGCACAGAAGCAGAGAGCCCAGGATGGGGCTCCTTTTCCCATCAGAGAAAATGGAATTGGACCCTTGTCCTCTGAAATCCACTTATCTGTCTCTTCATTCAGTTATGTCCAACCAATTAGATGTGCCTACTGTTTAAATGGCAGTGAGCTTAGTTCACATCACAGGCTATCTAGTTAACCTTTTCAGCTCTGTGTCTTCATACGTCATTTCAGAGCAAAGTTCTAGAACCTGTCTGTAGATTTCGCTTTCTTCATTTTCTAGTATGTGGATTAAGGTTCCCAAATAGACCAACACAACTAAAAATAGCTCTTGTTCCTCTTAGCGGAACTCTTTGCAACTACCTCCAATTTTAAATGGTAAAATAAACCCTTTGGATAGCGTCACTTCAACCGTCTTATTCAACCATAATTCTATTAATGATGAATCACCAACAGGCCAAAAATAGATACATGCAACCTTCCATAGCGAGTTAATAGATTAAGCATCATGCCACTTAGCTCCTAAATGTAAAAAAGTTCCTCCGGGTGGAGGTGGGACAGATTCATTATATTCTTTTTATAAAAAGCACCTTGAAAAAAGTTCCTGATATTCAGACACCAATCTTGTTCTTTTCCCTTGTGTATATCTGATTTAAAGGTTAATAAGTAATTAGGAAGAACTCTCATCTCCAAATTACCAATTAATGTGCCATCATTTTCATTAAAAAATGTGATTAATTATATTGTTCCACCAATGTCTTGAACTGGCTAATAAAAAGTTACCTAGAGCAGTTCTAAATCTTTCAGGGAGAAAGAAATTACTCAAAAAAAAATCACTTTCTAAAACTACAATTTGGATTTGAGAGATCACACAAACGAGCAGAAACGAGTGTCTCAATTATTTAGGCAGGGTTCCATGGTTTATCTTACACTGTGAGTCATTATTACGAAGAAAACCTAATAAGACGTCTCGGCAGATGTTTAATGTGGAGTATGGCAAATCCTGGCACTTTGGTTCTTGCGGCATAAAGCAGCTGTTTATAAATGAGATCAAATTTTTAAGTGATCCAGAGATGTTTTGCTCGTTTCCTAGGAGACCACGAAAGGAAAGTTATGACTAACGTGTATTATGCATTTAAACTCTGTTCTATACCTTAAATGTTGGCATGAGTCATGTGCTAAATAGTCACAGGACTTCAAAGTTGAAGAGTTCACACTCAGCTTGTACCACCAACCCAAAACTTGTCTAGAAAGAACCATCTTTAACAGCTTTGGAGATCCTCTTGCGGCCTTCCTACCACTGTCTGCCTGGATGGAACATATCCCTAATGGGTTCTCGGTGGCTCAGCTGGTACAGGTGCATAGTGGGTAAGCAAACAGTTGCCTGATGGTTAATAAAATCGGGACTGTATGGGTCACACCTCCATGCCATTTGATATATGGCAACTTCTAATGAGAATCTTTGTCGGGAGTGAAACAATGTGGTTTTAGGAACCACACAATCAACTCTCACACAAACTAACCATTTTCTGATGCATGGTGCAGATATTTACTGGTTGCTGGGCAACCAAATATTTCGACACTGACACCAGAGGAAATATGTACTGCCAAGCTGGGATCTGTCGCTTTAGCAATTATCTCTGCATGGGACTGTCTCCTAGTATATCCCTGGTGTAGAACGAACTTAAAAAGACACTTAATCCAAAAATCAATCCCAGGCATCTACTTGAGCAGTTCCTGAGACCAGAACTTTCAACTCTTAAGGCATGCTTCTACACCACCTTCTCATTCATAGTGAGCAAAGATATATCTTCCTGCAGATTGATGGTCCCACTCTTCACAGGGACCAAGTTGCCCTTCCTCCTAGCAAGCCTATCATGTTTTCTGAGTCTTTCTAAGCACACGCAGCACATCCCTTCATATCACATGCTTTCTCTCGGGGACTGCTCTCCCTAAACTCCCGATGAAGGACACCATTGTGATTTCAAACTGTTCACAGCTGGCACTGGGTACTGCTGTTTATGGTTGCAGCCAGTGATCTACAGGCGGTAATTGAAACTGACACAGGACTAAGACGTTAAGGGGTGTCGGCAGTGCTTAGACCTTTCTCTCTCTCTCTCTCTCTCTCTCTCTCTCTCTCTCTCTTTCTCTCTCTCTCTCTGTGTGTATGTGTGTGTGTGTGTTTCTCTGTCTCTCTCTGACTTGGAAAATGCTGTTTTTGAATTAACACAGCTATGTGTTTTTATTTGAACCCTGTAAGGCAAATGGAAATATCCAATAGAATATACACAATGGATTTATAGGTGATGAAAGCAGTTTCAGAGTCTATGATGAGAACATGTGCTTGCTAAATCTGGCCATACGTTGCAATCACTGGGGGAACCACATGTAAACAGTCCTAGAGTCCATTTCTGGATCTGACCAATGGCAACAACAGCACCGGGGCGGGGGAGGGCAAGGAGCTACTGACACAGACTCCTCAACATGAAGGTCCTTCTTTTGTCTCAGCTAAAATCTACCCAGTCCACAAAGCTTTCTTCCATGCCAGCCTTCTGATGACCGCTGCTGTTAATGCATCATCTCTTTCCTTGAAGACCCGCTGTTAACGATGTATACCCAAGCACCTGGTATGTAACAATGAACTGTTACCATGGTTCCTACTCTATGTAAAACACCAGCAGATGAATGACCTCTATGCATTTGGGTGTAATCTCTCACCTGACACACTGTGGCCAGCGACTCACCCTGTAGGTCCTGAGGTGAGAGCCCAAACAAGCACCTAGCGGTGCCTCAGTTGCTATGCAGCCTAGTATCACCGTTACTGTGCGCTCATGATTAATGACTGTGTGTCATTTCAGGATCAATTCCAATTTTAAATGTCAAATTCAAAGAAAGGATGCTCACACGAGCTAAAAGCCAACATAATAAAGTTGCAAACATAGAAATGGAAAGAGACACATCGGGCAAGCATCCCCTCTTCCCTTTGAAGTCATGCCGCTACTCATGTCAATGAATAAACTAAACCAAAGGTCACGTTCATACTGAGGTAAGGTAGAACCATAAAGCCACCCTGAGAATTGAAAAACACAGGATAACACGGCACCATGCATGAAAAGTTAACGTTAGAGGTAGAAGAAAGCACATACGAGGACAGAGACAGTCTTATCGAAGTGTGTTTTAATACTGTAGGGAAAGAGACAGTCGTATCGAAATGTGTTTTAATACTGTAGCTCTCCAGCTGGTCTAGGGCACCAGGATAAATTGTTCCGAACACAGAGAACTTGAATCACTTAAGCTTGAGTGAATGACTGACACATTGGTATACATAACCTTCCACCTTCCGAACAGGAAACTCGTCTTCTCAGGTGTCATGTGTCAGGTACAAACATCAATTTTAATCTGCACCAAAAACACTTGAGTGCATTTCTCAAGGGAAAGATGCAAGCTTCTTATATTAATGCTAAAAATGTTAGAAATTAATAGTGCAACTTCAAAGGGAAACTCCCAAATGGCTTGCATATTTTAGAAAAATGTGCATATAAGTAAGACTGACGGGGGAAAAGAGCCTCTCGCAAATGTGAGAACGTCACTTAACCTAGCCCTGTGAGGTGTGGACAAAGCTGCTCTATATAGTAGACATGTTTTAAATAAAAAATAGTAGAGCAGACTAAAGATTGGACAGGGTGACGAAGTCTGCTTAGAATGAAGGGGGGGGACAAAAAAAGGAAAGTAAACAACAAACATAGAATTAAATCTTTAAAAATCTTAAATAAGAAGTTAATTTCTCTTTTCTAGGATTGATAAGTAAGACCAAACACAGATTCTTAATATAAACATCACTTTGGCAAAAAAACAAAAACAGCCAAAAGAATTCAGAAAGAACTTAGAAGAGTAAAATTAATTCTTTTGAGTGATAAAAGTTGAAACCTCGAGAAAACAACAATTCTAGGAGATCTGTAAACCAAGATGAACTCAATGAAAAGTTCTAGAAAGAAATAAAGAAATTCAATTATTTGTCAAGAAGTTATCTGAGCAGGAAGGACAGACCTCTGAAGATCTGGGAAGAAATGGCGTGACCTGAGGGGGGAATTTTGATCCTGGCTATAATTACAAAAAAAAAAAAAAAATGAGTTTGAGATTCAGTAAGTATAATCTAAGTTTTTATTTGTGACTGAAAATTAAAATTTACCCTGAGAAATAAAGAATGAAGTACAAGCCAGCATGGTGGTGCAGACCATTAATCCCAGCACTCAGGAGAGAGGGAGGGGAATCCCTGAGGTTGAAACAGCCTGGTCTACACAAGTTCTAGAACAGACAGGGCTACACAGAGAAACTTTGTCTAGAAAAAAGGGAGGAAGGGAGGAAGGGAGGAAGGAGGGAGGGAAATCAAGCGGAACTTTCTATTTAAACTATCTAAGGGAACAGTTGGAGAAATGGACTTGGGCCTAAGACTTTTCTTTGTTCTTGCAGAAAACCCAAGCTCAGTTTCCAGTGTTCACACCAGACAGCTCATAACCACCTGAAACTCCAGTCCAGTGCTCTCCTCTGGCCTCTGTAGGCACTGAACACACACAAACAAGCAGGCACACACGCACGCGCGCGCGCGCGCACACACACACACACACACACACACACACAGAGAGAGAGAGAGAGAGAGAAACAGAAACAAACTAAATGTTTAAGAGCTCAAGAAAGAGTTTAGATAATTCCAAATGGTCTTGAGATCCGACCAAGGAGGAAACGAAAACCACAGACACTTCCCCTACGACCGGTACATTGAGTCTGTGATAAAAAGGAAAGAAGGAAGACATGCAAGAGAAGCAGAAAAGGCTTAAGTCTGTCGAGACAGAAAACCCCATTCTGCAGGGGCTCTGCGGCTTCCGAGAGAACACGGAGACAACCTCTTTAGAGACCACCGACAATAAACTGACAGGGAGCAAAGTAAAATTGTGCAAAGCCACAGCAGAGGGCATAAAATGAACTCCCGTGTGCACCCTAAACACAGTGTAAGTCCACACGCATCTGGCTTGCATCTGCCACCGCCCCCAGCCAGGGGCACTGCCATCTACTTAAAAGATCCAAAGATTCCAACACCAACCAACTTTTTGTCCCCAGTGGCTTCTGCAACTTCCCCAGGGGGAGTGGCCTTCCACCAGGCAAATCAGAGCCTCCCGCCCTGCACTCAAATCCCAGTGCGACACAGAATCTGTCCCATCCCATGCTGGCCACTTCTTTTTCTCTGTAACTGGAAAGTCCCTCTTCACTGTGTATTCCCTGTCAGGGTCTCAGCTACCAAAGCAACACCTTGGAGGCATCATCACCCAAGCCATCTTTTTTCTGCACAAAGTTGTCCCTAAAACACTGTTTCTATTGGAATCCCCTGCAAGTGGGAAACGCAAATACATTTTCAAAAGGCAGGAAACCTATGTTCCATTTTCCATGCGTATTGCCCCAAATAGAGTGACAGCCCCACGAGGTCAGCAACTAATTCCAAATGCCCGGCTCAAGGGCACTCACACTGTGGACACACAGTATTTCATGAATGAATAGTGCCTTTAATAAGTTATGGTTATTTTCCTTTGTTAAAAAGTAAACCGAGGGACAATAAAAGCTTAGAGAGTTTATTTGAACAAAGAGCAATTCAGTTGCTGCATGAATTGGATTGGTGGAGCTTGGGCTCCCTTTTGCTTTAGATGAGGCACTTAGAAGGAAGAGCTGGTGCTAAGGTTCACTTATGTTTGCTAATCAAACAAAGTCAAGGTCACACGAGGCTCATCTGGCATGTCTGCTCAGCAACTCTTAGAGCCTGGTGTCCATTTCACCCTATTCTGATCTTGGGTTGCTGCTGTCATTGTCTCTCCATAAAACTGCAAACTCCATGAGAATAAGGTCGCCAGCTCTTGTTCAGGAACCGAATACAGTGCTTGGCACTTAGTAGGGGCTAAATGACTGTTTGCAGAACACATAAATGAATACAGGTGTCTGAAGTTCTCCAGGAAGTGAAGCTTCTTTGTTCTTGGCCTCACATTTGGTTTAGAACCAGCTGGCTTGACTGGAATTCCTCAGGAAGAACACTGGGACCCAGTGCCTTCCAGAGGTCGCAGCTTCTGCGAAGAGCTGGGTGCACAATGGGAATGGAAGGGGGCTCTGTGAGTTAGCAGTCTCCAAAACAGTCTGCAGATGAGTAATTTTAAGTTCCAAGCATCTGGGTCAGAGCCGAGTTTCACATAGCGGTGTGGTAAGGCTCTCTCTGGTGCCATTAATGATTTTGCTAAGGGCCAGGAGCACTCGAGACACTCCCTCATATGAAATCTGAGCCTGACCTGGAAGGACACTCAATAACAACTTACATATGCTGTATTCACCAAGGGATTTTTAAATGAGGATAAACGTATCTTTTGGGTGCAGTGGGGATGCATACGTGTGCAAACACTGTCACTTCTCAATCACTGTTTGGCCTTATTCATTAATGTATTTCGAGACAGGACTAGCAGGTCAGTCTGGTAAGTGCCTGTCTCAAAATCAGTAAATAAATAAACATACAAACAAATAAAATAGTCCTGTCTCCACCATGCCCGTGTCAGGATTACTTATTTGCCATCACACCTGATGCTACATGGGGCGGGGAAACGGACCCGGGTCCCATTCTTCTACAGTGAAGCAAGTTACTCATTGGGCACCTACCTCCCCAGCACTGGGTTCTTCATACATCTCAAGTAGCCAATAACACTCTTTAGGTCAAAAATTACATGCACCATTCTTGTTTTTTAAAGAAAGGTTCTGGGAAGGTGATAATAATTTCGATAAAAATTTAAAAAGTCAAAAGTTGACTCTTCTGCTTTAACTAGGTTAAGCGCTTAGAAGTATTTTTTGGTCCTTCATCCCCCAGAGTTCAGCAGCTGCACGGCTCAATCTTTGATGTGAGTATACAGCCTCAAGTTAAGAAACAGTCTTGTCAGTCACGTCGATACAATCCTAGTATCGGGCAGGATGGCTTAGCTAATTGTGACTGCAAAGAAACAGGCCAACACCTACTCACTCCCCACTTCCTAATCCCTAAAGGTCAGTGCTCAAAGGGAGGGAGGACCTGCCCTCAGAGTATCGGTGCTGTTCTTGGCCATGACAGCCCTGAGAAAGAGTCATGCACACTGAACCGCAATCCTTGAGCCGGAAGAAACCGGGTCAAACCAAGTGGAAGCAATATGCTACTTAGCATGAGTAGGGTCAGTTCATGGGGAAATCGTGAAACAGGTGAGGTTCACTGTTGGTGTAGGCCCTGCTGACCTAGCCTGGTCTCCACAGCTCGGGGGTTGTGTCCCCTGGCATGGTGTGGAGTTGGCATTGTCTGACAACTGTCCTAGGATTCTTGGGGATCTGTTGCAGCAGGCACACACACAGTCCATGTTCCAAAGGAGGGGTCCAGGGGCGTCTCCCATTCTAAAATGGAAGTTTGCTTGTTTGATGGCTCACACTGTGCTCACTTGCTAACAGAAAAGTGCCCAAGGAACTTCTAAAGTCCTCTCAAGTGACATGGAGTTTAACAGGGATTTAAAAAAACAAACAAACAAACAAACAAACAAACACCATCAGAACACTTCCAGCATGTGGGGCACAAAAGAGAGGGCTTCTGGTGGGGACATTCCAGTGCAGGCGGTATGAAACAGCAGACCCTGGCTTTTGAATTTAAGGAGTGGTACTCTTTCATAAGAGCTGGACATGGACAAAGAATTGTCCACTTTTTCTTTTGCCCAGGCAGGGCACTAAAGAAAAAAAGCAAAGTCATCTAAAGATAATGACTCTATAAAAGAAAAGAGAATTATGGTAATTGGGGAAACCACCTCAGACTTTGAAAACATCACTTCTGAATTGAATCTAACTTCATAGGAAAAACATAGGTCAACGTTCTGGTTTGCAAACTGACTGCTGAAGAAACGTCAAACACCAGCCTCATTCTATAGAGTTTGGAGAACTGCAGAGACACCCATGGTTGTCCTAAAAGCCACTCACTGTTCCCCACTCTAGTGTGTGTGTACTACATAGGGCGTCATGAGAGCTATGCAAGCTCTCAACCGCTGAGCCACAGACCCTGCCCAATTCATGCATTTTAGTCACTCATGAGTGACATTTGAGACAGGTCTTCATGTGTCATGCCTGTTGGGAAAGCTATAAGTGCTGAACATGACCCACAAACATCTTGGGATGTCAACCTATGAAGCAGAGCCATTGGTGCCGGTATTTACCATAAACTATGGGGAAAGTTGAGAAACACATAGCCAGAAAGGTGACTCAAATTTTATCATAACAGTTAAAAGTTTAAGACTTCAGGATATATTTCTTTATGTACTTCTGCATCCAATAGTTGCCAGGTACTAGGATAGAAGAGTAAGATCCCTGCCCCAAGGCTTTACCTCCCAGTGGAGAAAAACAGGCAAACAGAAAACACCACTCAAGCATACGTTCTGAGGGGTTTCTGTGGATAGGTCTGTGGCATTTAAGCTAATGCCAGACTGAAATGGAGAACCATCCAGGGAAGCAGAAGAGCTGCCTTATAGCTTGGGCAGAGCGACAGGCTCTTGTGACTGGAGAATAATTGGGGAAGAGTGACCAGTCTGCCTGGTCAGATAAACAGCAGAGTCCAGATCACAGAGGGTCTCAGAGGTCTTCAGACTTCATGAGTGAAACAGGAAAGCCTTGGAAATGCCCGAGCTTCGACTGACGCTTTCTACATCAAATGAGCAGGGGACTCAAAAGCAGGACCTCCCATGGTAGTCAGACCACACCCTTGAAGAAGACAGGATAGGACTGGAAACGGACCAGAGATGGCAGGGTCCGTCTCAGTCAGTGTTCTATTGCAGTGAAGAGACAGCATTTGCCTGGGCCTCGTTATCATCATGGCGGGAAGCATGGTGAGCCACAGGCAGACACGGTGCTGGTGAAGGAGCTGAGAGTCCTACAGGCAGCAGGAAGGCAGAGACACTGGGCCTGGTTTGGGCCCTTGAAACCTTCAAAGCCCTCCCCCAGTGACACACTTCCTCCATGAAGGACACACCTAATAGTGCCACTCCCTGATGACTCTGTATTCAAACCGCCAAAGATGGTAAATGGAGAATGAACTGGGCTTAATGTCTTAACTAATCAACTGCATGAAAGGCACCGTCTACTGAGAATGAGAATGCCAGGAACAGAAGTAAGAGACAGGGCTGAGGATGCGGCACATCGGGTGGAGTGTTTGCCTGGCATGGGTGAGGCACTAAGTTCAATCCCCACTCAGATATGATGGGGGAAGTCCTTCTGTATATGTGTTTCTCTTATTGGTCAATGAATAAAACATTGTTCGGCCAATGAGACAGGAGGGACTAGGAGACAAGGAGAATTCTGGGAAAGGTAGGCAGAGGGAGCCTGACACAGAGTAGCCACGCTGCCGAAGTAGTAATCACATGCCAGGGTATTACCAGGTAAGCCTCCTGGCAATACATAGATTGATAGAAACGGGTTAATAATTAAGACAGAGCTAGCCAATAAAAAGCCCTAGCCATTGACCAACAGCTTTATAATTAATATAGCATCTGTGTGTTTATTTGGAGCCCAAGGGGAGTGGAACCAGGCGGGACAAAGAACCTCTACCTACACAGATATCTATGTAGAGACTCGGGGTAAGCAATCACGGGGTAAGAGATAAGGTAGAAATTAGAGCTGAAGTTTTGATGTAAGGAGTGCTCAGCTGATGTGGGATCTCCTTCTGCACCCTGACAATTATGCGTTGCTTTTATTGGCTGATGAATAAAGCCATTTTGGCCTATGACAGGGCAGAATACAGCTAGGCAGGAAATCCAAACAGAGATAGAGAAAGAAAGAAGGCAGAGTCAGGGAAATGCCATGTAGCCTCCAGGGAAGCAAGATGTGAGGTAAGAAGGCACGAGCCTGGTGGGAAAACACAGGATATTAGAAACGGGTAGCTGTAGAGCTAGCCAGTAAAAAGTCTGAGCCATTGGCCATGCAATTATAAATAATACTAAGCCTCAGAGTGGTGAATGTCAACACTAATAGCTGGTGGGGGATGTCCTTCTGTGTATTTTGATGAATAAAACACTGATTGGCCGGCAGGAAGACAGGGGGGTCTACGAGACAAGGAGAATTCTGGGAAAGGCAGGCAGAGTAAACCCACCAGAATGGCGATGCTGCCAAAGGAGTAACAGCATGCCTGGGTATTAAGGGGTATGCCACAGCCTTGTAGCAATACATAGACTGATAGAAATGGGCTAACAATTAAGACAGAGCTAGCCACTGGCCAACAGTTTGTAACTAATATAGCATCTATGCGTTTCTTAGGGGTTTAGGCGGCTGTGGGACCAGGCTGCCGGGACAAAGAACCTCTTGTAACAAATAGCTATTTCTTCTAGAATCACATAAGTTACAGGTACAATGCCACCCTAAGCCAAAATCATCATTGTGACAGTAATCTAGTGAGTGATAATATAATACTGGCATAACACGAAGAAAAACCATGACACCAGGCATGGCCGTGCAAGTCTTTAATTCTACCCTGTGGGAGGCAGAGGTAGGCAGATCTCTGTGAGTTCTAGGTCAGCTCAGTCTACAGAAAGAGTTCTAGGCCAGCCAGTGCTACATGGTCAGATCCTGTCTTGAATTTTTAAAAAAATCAACAACAAAACAAAGTAAAACAAATAATGCATCTAGCTTGCTTTTTCCTTATAATTTCTCATTTAAAATTTAAAGTTTCTAGTATATAGTAATATGTTTATTCCTGGGGGATTTCATGTTAATTTTTTTTTTAACTTCAATGTACTAACCTTACTAAGTATGCATGTTGCTAAGATAGTGTATTCCACAAGGGGAGCTGAGAGTTTGAAAGAGTGGACAGTGTCAATCTATATCAACTTTGGGGTCACTCTGACCTGAGATCAGGCCCTTTCTCTACCACTTAGAAGTTTGTTGGTCACAAATGAAATATTTAAGTTTGGGGGGCCTATATCCACACATACCACACTGATCTAACATATTTGTTTAGCAAGGTCATTAGACGGTACAAAGTAACTGGTCTCTAGCTGGCTACAATGATGACTATTGAAAATTTAAAAATGTCTGAGATTGTATTTGTAATTCAGGTCAAAACCAGCCACACAGTTTACAAAATATCCAAGTAATTATTGCAAATAACTAGCTTCAATTTAACAAGCCATCAACAATTCAAGCACTTGAGTGTCTCAGGTCAAAGTCAATACATAGTTTGATATGGTTTTAAGAAATTTGTACCCATAAGTTTCAAGTCTAACCACCAGGTAGCTTATTGCTAGTAGCCCATCAAATAATAAGATATTTTTCTTTCATCTTAGAAGGAGTTGTAGGGTAGGAAAAGGCAAATGGTTTCTCCATTTTTTTTCTTTTTTCCTGTGAGGCCTTGTACTTCCATGGTCACACTCATCTTGAAATTCCTGCAGAGAGTGCCCTGCTTTTAAGCCCTGCTTTGTTACTTTCATCTGGGTCACAGTTCACGGTGCAAGGCTAAGTGTTACAGAGCTCTCCAGGGCCAACTGACACTGCACACACCCAAACGCAGCACACTCCATTCAATCTTGTACTGCAACCTGTCTGAGAAGCCAGCATGCTTTTGTGACCAACGTTTGCATCGTTTGACAGATTTTTATTGGTCATCTATTATACATGACACCTTTCTAGGCTCTGGGCACCACAGCGATCTCAGCAGACACTATCCTCCTTCTAACGCAGCCTTGGTTCTCACAGAACAGAGGGAGTGGATGGATGACACACCGACAAACAAGAAGGTGTCTAGCCGCTCTGCTGCTGGCATCAGGGAGCATGGAGGCCTAGGGAGGGGTAGTAGAATCCCAGGCCGGGTGGAATTGGTCGAGAACTTCACGAATAAACTAATATGCTTTGGAGAAGCTGGTGAAGGACAGAGCAGGACAAACTGCTCACAGTCCTGAGGCAAGAGTGCTGTAAGCAGAGCAAAGGGCAAAACAAACAGCCCAGAAGTGAAGCCTGCTGGGTATACTGAGAGGAGAGCGAAAACCTAGGTGGCCACGGTAGCAAACAGCAGTCAGAGGAAGCCAGGTGGCTGGCATAGGATGCAGGCACATCTCACTGGACAGATGGTTATCTTCCGTGAGGTGAAAAGCCACTCAAAGGCCCAGAACAGGGAAAAGTGAAATCTGGGGTACCAAAAGAATCACCGTCTTCCCTGGAACTAGCACTTCTGTGATGTGTTTGTATGTGGGGTGTGTGTGTGTGTGTGTGTGTGTGTGTGTGTGTGTGTGGTATGTGTGTGTGTGTGGTGTGTGTGTGTGTGTGTGTGTGTGTGTGTGTGTGTGTGGTGTGTGTGTGTGTGTGTGTGTGTGTGTGTGTGTGTGTGTGTGTGTGTGTGGTGTGTGTGTGTGTGTGGTGTGTGTGTGTGTGTGTGTGTGTGTGTGTGTGTGTGTGTGTGTGTGTGTGTGTGTGTGTGTGTGTGTGTGTGTGTGTGTGTGTGTGTGTGTGTGTGTGTGTGTGTGTGTGTGTGTGTGTGTGTGGTGTGTGTGTGTGTGTGTGTGTGTGTGTGTGTGTGTGTGTGTGTGTGTGTGTGTATGTGTGTGTGTGTGTGTGTGTGTATGTGTGTGTGTGTGTGTGTGTGTGTGGTGTGTGTGTGTGTATGTGTGTGTATGTGTGTGTGTGTATGTGTGTGTGTATGTGTGTGTGTGTGTGTGTGTGTGTGTATGTGTGTGTGTGTGGTGTGTGTGTGTGTGTGTGTGTGTGTATGTGTGTGTGTATGTGTGTGTGTGTGTGTGTGTGTGTGTGTGTGTGTGGTATGTGTGTGTGTGTGTGTGTGTGTGTGGTATGTGTGTGTGTGTGTGTGTGTGTGTGTGTGTGTGTGTGTGTGTGTGTGTGTGATGCCAGTTCAGCTAAGCTGGTTGGCGAGTGAGCCCCGGGGATCTGACTGCCTCTGTCTCCCTAATGCCCGGGTTACAAAACCACATGGCCATGCATGGGTTTGGCTTTCACAAGGGTGCTGGAGATCTGAACTTACCACCGTCTCCACAGCCCATCAACTAATTTTTATTTAGAAAGGTAATAGCTACATTTCTGAAATTTGTCTAAACAATTTCCCCAAGTACTCTGAGACTACTTTCAACCGAAATTAGCAATACAATTTTAAACGTTGGTTTTCCCATTTAAAAGCTGAATTCAACTGTTTAAGAAAACTGAAACCCTTAGTCTCAATAAACATTAAAGTTAATTCATGTATTTCTTTCCAGATGTTCCCATTTGCAAAACAGCCCAGATTAATTTCTGAGAGTTACAAGAGAAGGAATCTGAACAGAAAATTCCCAAACATGGCAACCAGGAGGGAAAGCATTTCATGGACTACAGACATGGGGTTAATTTGGTCAAGGTCCAAGCCCTGGCAGCAGATGAATTCTCAGCCTGTAAAACAGTTTTGTCCAGCTTGGCTTCTGTGGAGTCACCCTAACTTGTGGAACAGGGCTCCAGAATGTAAGCTGTCCTTGTGGAAGCTGTTGATGGGACTTTGAGAATAAATGACAGCTGCAGCCAGGCATCAGAGGTACAATGCACAATGCACAAACCAATGCACTGCCAGAGCCATGATGTGTTTTTCCAAAACACTCTTAGTAAAGCATTTTTATACATGCTGCTCTCCTTCCAAACACCTCAGCAAACTGTTTTTCAACACCTACAAGTTTGTTTTAGCATGTACTTACAGGAAGTTTAATAATATGTATAAACATAACAAGAAAAAAAGTGTGTGGTCCCTTTATTGACAATGCCAGCAAAGATTCTTCTCACAGTTACAAAATACCCCATGATGTTCATACAATATCTTTTAGCAAATGGCATCAAAATCTCAAATCTTATTAGTGTTATTTTTTAATGTTGTGACTAATTTGTGGGACTGAGGAGCTACAGCCTCCCTTTAAGCCGGTTATCAAAATCAGTGGCAGTACTGGGGACACTTGGGAAAGGGTGAGGTAACAGTATTGATACTTCCTCTAAACAAGAGGATGTGGAAGTCAAGGGGATAAAATGTCTTTTCTCCGGAGTCCAGGGACGGTCATTGACAGCTTTTGTTCATAGTCTCTGTTTTATCAGTTGCCTTCCTGTTGAATACACAGCTCGGATATTCTTCAGCCCAAATGCTTCAGGCTGGAAGTATTTCAGTCTTTTTCCTCCCCAGATTTTTTTTTCCTTCTAATTTTGACAGTAACTCATCCCATGAAGTTGGATGTAAAATCTTCTCCTGATAGAATTATGTCAGTGACTCAAAAGTTTCATACTTTGGAGATCTGAATAAGGGATGATCAACCCATGTTAATGAAAATATATGAAGTTTCAGGGGGATTGGCCTTGTCATTTTTTTTTTTTTTGAATTACTCTTTTCTGCACCTGTAAGCTGTGTGCCCTGTTATGGAGACTTCTAATTTTAAAAAAACAAAACAAAACAAAACAAAAAAACCCAACAACAACGAGGCTGCAAAATGAACGTGCTGGCGTGCCTGCAGTGGTGTACACCTCAGCCGTTTTCTCCAGTATGTATTCATTCTCACAGGTGCTGGGGCCTGAAGTTAGTAAATCGTAAATAACCCAGGGAGGGACGGGTGGGGGTGAACAGGGGTTCAGACTGAGGCCCAACTTACCCCTGTGCCTGTAGGCAACTTTCACAGGAGCACACACAAATTCAGCCCCCCAAAGTCCACAGCTACCAAAGGGGATTGACGGCATGAGGCGGTACACGGGGATGGTCCCACATTCCAAAGAGGGTGCATTGGACACTTCTGAAAATGAATCTGAAAGCCTCTTTTCATTTGGATGATGCTCGACAGCCTCATGGCTTGAGTTTGGTGCTAACATGGTGTCAGTCATGTCCTGGAACTGCTGGTGGCCCTGGTGAAGCCATGATGATGACTGAATGGTAAGGACAGGGCCTCTGGCTCTGAGTTAGCCAGAGGAATTCAAAGGTCACTGAGCCCTGGTAGGTTGTGAATATTTCCCCTTTACTCCTTCAACTTTAAGAAACTTACAAAAATAATGATATTTATTATTACCTGTTCAACTAGAGAAGGAATTGCAGATGACCGAAGAAGTTAGAGCCTTATCTTTGACATGTTCCTATGTCTTTTTTCCTCTTTCACTGGGTATTTTTTTTTTTTTGTCATAACGTTAAAACAAACACATACTTTGGCAACAAAGAAATGAAAATTAACAAAAACTACCCCCCCCCAAAAAAAGATGTCAGGAGGGCAAAAATATTAAGCTATCTAAGTCAGAAACATCAGTATGCTTTTCTAAATGACAAAGCCTCTCCACAGTGGTGGCAGGGTGGGTGACTTGAGTGAGTCACTGGCCACAGGTTCCTGGTGACACTTCTAGAGGGACAGGTTTCCTACGCAGCCAATAGGATCTTTCCTGAGTACTCACATGACATGACAGACTGGTGTCCTGATGTCATGTCAGTGAGATGTGTCTGGATAGTGTCACCTCCCTTGGACAACTGAGGGATGCTGTCTTGTATCTGGCTGGAGGTTTGAGGAGCCAGCCATAGATCTCTGCTTTTTAGAGGGAATGCTTCTGTTGGTGAAGACGGAAAAGGCCAACTCAGAATGCCCTTCCTTTTTCAATGAAAGGAAAAAAAATACTAATACACAAATGGACTTAGATTATTAGAGTTCAAATCAGTTTTGATTGATCTGTCCAGCTTTCATTTTAGTCTGGTCTAATAAACCTTTCTGACAAAGGACTAACATGGTGGTAGCTTGTTATGTAGAGTACACATCTGATTTCTCAAATTTTACTTCTGTTGGGCTTTAAAATAGATTCTTCTGCTTTTAGTGTAGAGACAGGGTTTTCTTTTTAAAGATACATAAATATTAACATTGGTTTGAAGACATATTTACAAGAGTGATAAGTTTGAATTATGTCTCTTAAGGCGTATTTTTTATGTGTGTATTCCTATACACGTGTGTGTGAGTGTGTGTGTGTGAGAGAGCATGTATGTTTGTGTGTATGTATGTGTGTATTTGTGTGTGTGTGTGTGTGTGTTGTGTGAGTGTGTGTGTATGTGTATATGTATGTGTGTATGTGTGTGTATGTGTGTGTTGTATGTGTGTGTTGTGTATTTGTGTGTGTGTGTGTATGTGTGAGTGTGTGTGTTGTGTGTGTGTATGCATGTGTGAGTGTGTGTGTTGTATGAGTGTATGTGTGTGTGTGTGTGTGTGTGTGTATGTGCGTGTGTGTATGCTCATGCGCACACACACATGCAGCCCAGAGGGTAGCCTGTGGTGTTGTTGCTCAGATGAAATCTACCTTTGGCTGAAGCAGCAGCTCTCACTGGAACCTGCTGACTAGGCAGTGCTAGCCACAGACATTCTCCTGTCTCCATTTCCCAAGCACTGACTGGGATTGCAAGTGCCTCCACCGTAGCTGGCTTTTTAGTATTTTATTTTATTTTTTCACATGAATTCTAGGTACAAAGTCAGGTCTTCGCAAACTGAGCTATAGCCCTGCTTTGAGACATTTTTTTGACATATGGTTTAACCACCTCAAACACCTGAGAATGGGGTAGGGCCACTTCTGTAAACTCATAGCACCATGGTTTCTCGGGTAGGCTGCCAAGAGCATGAAAAATATTTTTAAGATTCGTAAGCACACTGGAGTTTTTCATAGGCACAAACATTAAGCTGTATGTCTTAACCATCTCCATATCACAATGTCACTGTGCCCTTAAGACTACCTTAGCCTATCTGGATTCAGAACAACATAATTTTAGGGTCACAGTAAACCTCAGAGATGTCTAAGCTAAATCATCACACTTCTTCCAAGTAGAGCCATTGAATTTTTCCATTTCTTCAAACCCAAACTCTACCAAACCCAATACACAACTGGGGTAGAGCGGCCTCCTCAAACATTCCCTGTCAGTCGAGAGCTGGCTCTCATCTAAGGCCTCCTGCCTGCTTCCTGTATGGCACACATCTTTCTTCCTGCACCACGGTTATTTGCTGCTGTGCCCTATTTTCCCACCAGACATGAGCTCATCAAGAGGACATCTGAGTCACACTGAGTTCTTTGATGATATTCCTCATAGACAGTAGGTCCTCCAAGAACCCGGTGTGGAGCATGCACTCAGTAATTTCTGCTGGCCATAAACCATTTTAAGAGAGAATGAAAACCCTCTCAAGAAACATTTTAGGAGGGCTCTGGTTGGGAAGGAACGACACAAGAAGAGAAATTGAGATGTGAGTCACAGTGACTGGCACATGAAAGTGGCAGGTGCGGCTTCTTCACCTCTGCGTAACCCAGAGAGGATCAAACGTTAATAAAACACTTCACATGTCAATAGCCCGACTTTTATTTGAAACCCTTGGCTACCTGTATGTCGTGCCAGACCAGAAATATACAATCTTTTTTTTTTTTTTTTTTTTTTTTTTTTTTTTTTTTTGGTTTTTTGAGACAGGGTTTCTCTGTGAGGCTGTCCTGGAACTAGCTCTTGTAGACCAGGTTGGTCTCAAACTCAGAGATCCATCTGCCTCTGCCTCCCGAGTGCTGGGATTAAAGGCGTGCACCACCAACACCCGGCTTCCATGTATTTTTAATGTAAAGGCAGGTATGTAAAAAAAAATTCATGCATGCCTGGTATGAATAAGTTTGAGTGAAAACAAAGAAACAAAACAAAGAAGACAGAACCAATTCTGCAGGGCTCAGCGCGAAGTGTCCCCCACCACCACCCCACCCACCCCATTGCAAGCCCAACTCAGGCCTGGTGGTGGCAAGTAAAAAGATTGTCTTACCTTGAGGGAGTCAAAGCAGGCAATTACTCTTCCATTTTCAACCTGGCAACTTTTGGGGGGGTGAGCGAATTTGCATTCTTCATCAGAGCGAGAGCACGTTCCTCTCTGGTACTGCCTGCAGACTTCCAGTGTCAGCCACTTTGTGTCTCTCACTGGGGCAACGTTCAAGGCCATGATGAGAGCTACTCTGGGTTCTGTCCCTTTCTGTTAAGTGATGGAATCAACCCAAGGCTCAATGATCCCAAAACTACTCCTGTAAAAACTCCTGCATGTAAGTCTGAAGGCAATGAATTCCTTACAGAAGTCTAATCCAGGAAAGAGGGATGAGAGGACGTATTAGTAGGTGGTCATTCACAGATCAGTAGGCACCACTGGACGACATCAAGCCTCAAGCAAAGTGTGCTCACTGTCATCTCTGGCTCCCAGGGTTCTAGTCTCTGGACTGTTTTGCAGACACACCTCTCCTTAATAAAGTGACTTCAATAGGATGGCACTCTTTGGGAAAATATTGGTTCTGATGCTCACAGCTCTGGAGGATGCTGGGAAACACGATTGCCTCTCCGATCTTTGTATCTGAGCAGGATGGCGTTTTCCTTCCCTTCGTCCTTTTTAAATTCTGAAATTAAAGGATTAGCAAAGTCAGATCACTGCATCTAGTCATAGGGTCAGGGTAGAGTGTGTTTGACAAAAAAACAAATAAACAAGCAATCAAACAAAAAAACCCACAAGAGGTAAATACAAAAAGAGCTCCCTAAGGGCTGCTGCCAGCAAAAATGATGTCACAAGATTCCTTTCAGTTGTGAACCTGCAAAATATAAGACATCAACTTGCATCCAAACTCAGATCTACTATCTACTAAGCTCAGATCTAGAATGTGTGAAAGTATAGGTTAGACATCCCAGCTTTTGTGAGAACCACGAAGAAAGTGGAGAGAGGAAGGCGCAACTGAAACAACACAAGTGTACATCGGAATGATCCAGGCAGCAGTCCAAGAGTTAGGAGAGACTCAAACAGATGAGTGTGGCAGACACAATAATTAGGCCCTTTGAAACAATTCCATCTAATGTGCTTAATCACCAAACAGTGTATTAGAATTGTGGCTCCCAATTAATTTCACATTTAGGTCATTGATTTTATTGTTGGAAGTGCTATAAACAACTGTAGGGATATGTCTCTCCTACAAAGTGGAGATAATATTATTTTGGATAAAGCATGGGTTCCCTATTCCATGAATTCTTTTGAGTTTACAGAGATTTGATGCTGGGGTAGGTAAAGGGCACGCCCGGATATTTGCTTTCCGGATATTTCGGCTACTTGCTTGGCGCCTGTCTTCCCTGCAACTTGTTGCTAGGCAAGGATGGTGGTCTACAGTTATCTGTTTCCCAGGTGGCTTGGTTCATGGTATCTATTAGGATCTCAGGGAGTGCTTGTTGATCAATTGAACTCAGAACAAGATGAATGCAAGTTAACTTGAATCAATTTCTGCTTACTTTTTAATCGAGACACAACCTTATCGTATCCTCTCCAATGTGGAGCCCTGGCTCAGCCGGTAAAGGCATTTCCTGCTAAGCCTCGAAACCGGAGCATGGAGAGAGCTAACTTCTATGGGATGTTCAACCCCCACATAACTTCACACACAAAGTCTAAAAATTCTGTAAATTGAAAAAAAAATTCTCTTGTATTGAGACTGTGAAGATTAAAAACCATGCCTACCACAATACTGTAAAGTTCAGAGGACCCAGGTCAGCAGAGTTCATTTGCTCTAATTTTTTAAGGATTATGAAATCAATAACATTAAACTTGAATGTTAACAAGATAAACATGAATTTAAAAAAAAAACAAAACTATAGTCTGTAAATTACCACTTGCAGAGATGGTATGTAACATAAGCCACTGTATACATCAGCTCGGTCTTGATACCCTTCTAAAAAGCTATAGCTAAGGGCATGTCATGAAGATTAGAAATAGATTAGTCAAGCTAAACCCTTAGGGAGGGCGTAAGAGACTGTCATAAAGTTAGAATGGGGTTTAAAGTTCCCACGGACAAATGAGGTCTTGGTCAGTTTTATAACAACGTCACAGTGCATTTCTCACGTGTTTTGCATGATGCTGGTGTGAACTGGCCCAGTTCACTGTTTGTCATGTGTCATGAACACTGGATGGTGGGGAGCGGGTCTGTCAATCATTTGTATTACCATACCTCATGTCACTTTGGAATACAGCCTTTTTACTAACAAAAAGTATTTACTGTACACAGTACGCCATGTTTCAAAACTGGCAGCCTCAAACAACTCTTGAAGGCATCAAAAGGTCACATCAAGTGATTGTCCTACACTATCCGGGCCTGCAAGAGTACTGTTGATGAGACTTATGCCACGAGGCCACCACCCATGCATGTATCAGAGTGCACCACCATCACTTAGTCATACTGATGGCATTTCAAAATAGCATGTACTAAAGAAATTCAGGGGGCAGCAATTAAGTGTTTCCCAAATGTTCCCAGAAAAAGTGAGTCTCCTAATTGATGTTAATTAGTTAACTCTGGGAAAACAAAGCCAGACAAACTATCTTGCTGTTGGGGGTTCCATCCTGGAGAGAGCTGCTATGTCTCTTACTGGAGAGACCACGATAATATCCCGTACTTTTATGTCTGGTCATTTAACCTTGATTAGCAAGACCTCTCTGTGGATGGTGGGAACTGCTTTGTCAACCCCACCACTCTCTTATTTGTCGTGGAAGTACTTGCCTGAGTTATATACGAATGCACGTTTAAGGAAATGGGCAACGACGAAAGCTGTGACACACAGCTAACTTCAATTGTAAAATATTGGAGGGAGCCAAGCAGGCTCCCACTTGTCTGTTTGGCAGTGTGTGCTCCAACAGCAACATCAAGTAGCTTAGGCTGGGGAGCTTAAGAAGACGAGTTTAATGACCAAATTTACTCTGCATCAGGTTTCACAGACGGGACGGAACCTGCAGCTTCACTGCTTCGACTCCACCTCCAAAGCTGGTGAAGAACCAAGGGTGGGGTAAGCAATAGCTGAGAAAAGGTGTCTGGCCATCGGCACAGGTCTCGGTGATAAAGGGACCTCAGATGGTATTCTAGACACATTTACTTCATACCCAGAAAACATTATGTAAAGTCCTCAAGTCCTAGGCAGTTTGCAAGACAACAAAGAGGAGATACATGCTGTCCTCAAAGGCAGTAGAGTTCCCCCACAGGCTTCACAGGTGGGACGGAAATAGGCGAACCTAGATATTTCCGCATAGATGGCAAGAATAAAGATTCAGTGGTCTTTATTCACAAAAGCCACACACAGTGGCTCCTTCAGTCCACAGAAAGGAGTCCCACTTAAGAGTTATGATAAAGCAACCAGAATTTGGGTTTACAAACTGTCATGGCAAACTGGCCTCTAAAAATACTTATTTTCATTGGCCAATGAAACAGAACATATTTATGGAGTATAACCAATGTTTTGAAACATGTACATATTATTAAGCAAGATACTCTAGCATATGTACGACTTCAAATACTTTCCTGTTGTTTTTCTGGCAAGAATACTTTAACATCTACTGTCAGCTGTTTTCAAGAACTCGGTGCCTTGTTTTCAACTGTGACTATTGTGTTATTGAACTTAACCACCCTGTCAAATTGCATTTTTAAATCTTCTGACCAACTTTTCCCAATGATCCATTCTATAGTCCCTGATTAATGCAACTCTACTTTTGGCTTCTAGAGGTTCTTTTTTGCAGGGGAGGGGTTAAGACTCTACATATCATTTTTTTAAGATTCTGTATATACATAATTAATATAAACTTGCTTTTAAGAAGAGGACTGGCAAGCTTTCAATGACAGATACTTTATATTAATGAAAGGGGTGTGCACTAACAAGAACACACTGCTGTTGTAAGTCTATTAATAGGTCTTTGGCATGCATCCATCTACCCAGCATGCTCTCTGTTCCTATTCTACAGATTGTGTAGCCAGTCATCAAAGATGCCACACCACCGCCCTTCATTGTCACAAGTAGATACAAGCAGGTTGCTGTAGGGCCCTGAGAGACAAAACAGACTGAATTAGGTTTGGGACAGTCCATCATGAGCTATGATGACACGAGAGGATGGAGAAGACCAAGTTTTAACTTGTTACCGGTGGGCCCGGGTGGCATAAGCCCTCACGCAGACCTAATTCAATACTGGATCTGCTAGGCTTCATGTGACTGGAAGAATGGATACGCACTGGGCCGTGCTGTCCAACCTCCTCCCTGTGGCCACCACCATGACTAGTGTGACTAAGTGGCTGCATTTTAAATCTTTATCCTTCAAATTCAAATTGCCCTCCCCACCCCCGGTTCAGCTATTGGAAAATGTTCCAGTGTGATTGGAGTTCCAGTTGAGTGCATTGGTCCCCTTCTCAATCTGTAAACTTTATGCACATGTCCAATGGAAGCTTAGCATGCAAACGGAGATGCGCTTTGGTGTGCTAAACAATGAGTTCGAAGATTCAGTGTTTGAAAAGGAAGATGTGACGCCTCATTAGCACTGCTTGGAATTCCTCACACGGCAGCCTGATATTTCACTCCATGTGTCACCAGGGTTCCTGCTCTTCTATTCCGGGTAAGTCAACTTCTCTGAGAGCAACTTTCTTGGGTTTCTCCTACATGTCATGGTGGCTATCACAGGACTTGTTATAGGGGAAATACAAAAGCATTGTAAACAGTAAGGAATCACAACGCAAGGTGACAGAAATGAGTCCTTCCATAGATATTCATTGATGAAATCCGCTTTCAGCCTCTTCCCCTCCACAGAAGAGCGATACCAGGAAGCTATGATTGCATCTGGGTGGGACATCTTCCCCGAGCAGTGATTTTGGGAGAAAGACACTATCTTGTAGATGATACGTGACTGCACAGATCACTGATCCCCTTACCTATAACTGCCCTCAAGCCTCATTGTTTCTTTATAAACACATGTCCTTACTTCCTAACTTACAACAACTGTAAATACTGACGATACTGTAAATACCGACTTACCCAACTGTTGCCCACCACAGTGAAAACTCTTAAGGAATTTGCTTTCTGCCTATAATTCAGTCTGGCTGTTATTTTGGAATCCTTTGAATTCAGCTCAACACCTACCGGGTCTGTAGAAAACACTCTTACATGTTTGCTGAATGAACTCCTGATCCTCCTCCAATGAACATTTGCATTTTAACACAGACCAAGCTCAAGGGTACAGGAATAAGGTTTGGACGGGGTCATTGGCTATGACCTAGAGAGACATCCCAGCAGGTGCCCTGATTCATTCTGCTGTTGTCCAGCAGACTGGTGTGGGAAGCTGCCCCAGTGATGAGTAACTCAGCCTCAACACCTTCTTACTCAGCCTCATGATTTCCAAAGTACAGGAAGGACCTGAGCCAGCAGCACTGTAGCCCCTTGAAACTTATGCAGATTCCTGGTTCCTCCCAGAGACCCAACCTTGGAAGACCAGGTCATGCCACAGTCTGTATTTAATCAGCCTGCTGGAGTGACCAGTGTGCAAGCTGGACAACCACCTTTAGCAGTGTCCCTTGCTGCCTTATTCTCTGTTAGGCATCAGGGTGGTAAAGAAACAAAGATGGCTGCTTCAGGTCACCAGCAGGATGTCTGTGTGTTCACAAATTGCTACAGCAGTAGCTGTAGGAGGGCAGGAGGCTGGTGGCTACATGCCTGACCAATCAAAACAAAGCCAAAACTAGACCAAGCAGAAGACAACCAGGAGACCAGTTCCAGGTGAGTGCTCTGGGAGAATGAGGGTTCAGACCAACATGCTCCACTCAGGGGCTTTCAAAATTCAGGTCTTTGAGGAAGGGTGGTCTTGCTCTGCAAAAGGACCTTCCTCTGGTGACCCTTGGTGACAGATGTCAGAAAGAAAGGGCTGTTTTGTGAATCACAGGCACACATCCTTCCTAAGCCTCATACCCAGGCTCGCTGTCTTTAAAGGAGAGACTAGCTCAAAGTTCAAAGATAAATGGCTTTCTCTATTATTTACTGAAACTCGGAAGGTATATCCATTCAACTCTACACACCAATGTCAGCTATTTTTAGGGTCCTTTCCTCACACGGCACTTCCATTTTTTTCAGAATTTTATTTGAAACTATTCTAGGCGTTAGCTTTTCAGAGAGCTGTGGCTCTGGACTACATGAAAGAATCTGCGGCTGATGTTCTTTGGCAATTGCTAAATTATGCAGCTGGGAAGTTTGGAATGCCTGGCCCTGCACTGTGGGAGAGGAGGAGGTGGCTTCCCCTGGTTCCACACCCTCAGACAAGCCCAGGCTGAAGACCCCCCAGGTGTCCCCGCAGAGCCATCACTTTGTGGATAATTTGCACATTTCTGAAGGGAAAAAAACATCAATCATGTCCAATCTTGAGGATGAGATTGATCAAAATTTAAGACTGCCGTAAGGGAAGGCACAGCCCTCCTGGTTCACTCCTGGTCACCTGGCTGCTGTTAGCTGTCTGCCAGACAAGGCCTCCTGCGGCACTGATTAAAGGATCCTGCAAAACAAACCGGTTCCTGAGTCAAGACAGTCAAGGACTCATTAGCCAACGAGTAACTCATAGGACAGGATGCCTTTAATTTTATTTCACATACATCTAATTACAGTGAAGAGCTCTTGGCTCTGCGACTCCCTATTTCTCATTTTTTACAATCTCTGGGTTTCTCATTCTCAACATTTAAATGCTTAAAGGATGCAGTTTTGTTTCTTGGTTTGAGGCTGGGTCTCTCTACTCACTGGGTAGTATTGGAGAGCCTAGAGCTCAAACTGACCTACCTTCCTGCCTCAGCTTCCTCCAGATGGCTGGGAGTTACGGGCATGCAATATCACAGCGGGATTTTTATGGGGGGTGGTGGAGGGGTAAACAGGAGTGGTGGAGTGGTCTTTGAGACAGGCTCTTCAGCCTGGGCTAGCCTGGTATACACTATGTAGCCCAAACCGGCCTTAAACTCTGGCAATTCCCCTGCCTCAGTCCACTAGGACTGGAATTATAGGCTATGCCACAGCACATGACTTAAAAACCCTGAAATAAAATAATCTTTCCTTCCTGGGAAGAGGTTGTTATCTGAGCATCCCCTCCCCAAACTGACTGTTTAGAACAGCTCACTGTAAGCTCCCTCCACTCATCACTGAGTTAGCCACATCCCAGGCCTATCCGGTGCAGAGGCAGTGACCACAGAAGTCGGGAGGGGCCACTGGCTGAAGCACCTGGGCTGAAAGTGGGATGTGATACCATACTGTCTAGTAATCACTGCCTTGGGGAAGATATGTCAAACAAGGCTTCCACGAGACAGCTCAGTGGACCAAGAGACAGACAGCAGTGACAGAGATGACAGTCCAAGGAAGTAAGTAGAGAACCCCACCATCTCTTCACAGAAATCAGTTCAGCCATCACAGTTACCAACAAAGGGATCTGTTCTCACAAACTCCTTTGAATTGTTTTCTTTTTTCATTTATTAAAGAATTATCTACAAAATGGAACTTTGAAAGTTAAGGGATGGAAACCAGCTTTTCCCACCTGGCTTCTAGTTTTCCTCTAGGTATCTGTGTGACAGACCAAACCCTTTGAGCTTACTGATCAAGGGGCTGATAACACATAATCCATAAATATCTATGGTCACACAACATAATTAGCAGTATAATACAAGGGCTCTCTTTATGGTAGCTGGTCTATACTCATCTAGAGTCTTCAGGGATACCTGCATTAAGTTTTAAATTTCTGAGCTGTCTTAGTGTCAGTCATGCCTTTAAGAATGAGGCAGCTA
The DNA here is from genome assembly GCF_003668045.3 of Cricetulus griseus. Taxonomy (NCBI): domain Eukaryota; kingdom Metazoa; phylum Chordata; class Mammalia; order Rodentia; family Cricetidae; genus Cricetulus; species Cricetulus griseus. The sequence continues at coordinate 270,270,149 of NW_023276807.1, read as the reverse complement.
TGTAAACTGTGGCAGGGTTGTTCTTCAGCTTGTGAGGAATGTCACCAGAAAGCACTGGGCATATTGTGTTAGTAAATATACGCTGCACAGACAGAAACACAATGAAGAACCCTGTATCCCCAACAGGCTTGGAAGCCAATGATGTGTGAGTGTTTGCTCGCTCGCACATCTGAAGAACAGTGAGTATATATGTGTGCATGCATATTTATCTGAAGAACTCTCTCTATGGTGGGGGATACGAGTCATGGAGTCCCTTCTATGTGAGCTCCAGAAACCTTTGCGAAATCTTCACCTGGACAGCCCTCATCCTGAGTGGGGCCTGGGGATGGCATCCCCATTGTTACTCAGTCCCTTTGGACACACTTTCTGATACATTGCTGGGGGAAATGAGACAGAGACTCCCAAGGGCACAAATAGGTCAGCTTTATCTATCACAAAGGCAATAAAGGAAAGATTCTCAGCTAAATTTTCTTTCCATGTGTGTCTTAAAATATAAGTAAAAACGTCATAAAATCCAAGGTTCATTTTCATATTTGAACACTTCCCATCTACTTTCACGGCCAGTTCCAGGAATGCACAGAGACAGAGATCCCATCTTTAAATAGAAAAGAGAAAAACTCTAAGTATACTCCTAAACCCACATCCAGATAGAATATATTCAACGCATCGTTGTTTTCAAACTGTGGTTTTTTTCCATTGTGTTTTCTCTCCAAATTTAATTCAGTTAAGAATTTCCCTTCAGTATTGAAGGAAAGCAACTGTAATAGATAACATTCAAGTGGGACATGGTATTTGTCTCCTGGGTGGCCAGCAACCCATGGCTGCATGCACACAAGGTGCTGGTGGAGCTCCAAATCCCACTGCTAGAATTTCCCTTTCCTTCCCTGGCCCAGTCTTTAGTGAACACTTCTTCCCAGCTGACCTTTGACCTACACTCTCTCCCCGACACCAACATAATGGTCCCTTCATCTGCCACTATTACAGTTTGAGTGTATCCTATCCCTCACACACTCCTGCTCTGTGTTTTGTTCCTCATCTTGTTCTTCTGAGAGGCTGTGGACCCCTTGATTGGCTCCCCAGGCTGCTGTGATACGGACAGGCTGCCACACATGACCAACACTCTTAACTGAGCCCCACCATGTATCCCCCACCAAGATGCATTGATGCTTCTAAAACCATGAGCCAAAATGATTGTCTCCTTCTTAAGCTGTTGGTGTCAGGAACTATAGGTACAGTGAGGTAAAAGGGAATAAACAACACCTACGAAGGTCAGGGCTCCCCTCTCACCTTTTAATATCCTCAGAAAGAAGGGTTGCCTCATGTTGTTGATGGACATACGTTTAAAACAATCAGTGCATTGCCATAACTGTTGGCAATTAAGCTACCAAGGCACAGACGTAGTAGAGGACAATAGGAAGCTGACGTCTGCATGAACACAGCATAAGTGTGATGGACACAGACACAGGTTGTCACAGGCGTGACCAGTGGCATGGCTTTTCAAAACAGCAGTGATGCTGGAAGGACCTTGGGCAGTTCTGCTTCTGGAACCTCAGGGTTGCCCACAGAAGTAGAAGGAGGAATTCAGAGTAAACATGGTGTGTGTGTGTGTGTGTGTGTGTGTGTGTGTGTGTGTGTGTGTGTGTGTGTGTGTCTGTGTGTGTGTGTCTGTGTGTGTGCGAGGCGTGCCTGCGCGTTTGTGTGTGCATGCACACATACAGCACCAGCCCAAATGAAGCTCCCAAGTTGTTAGGGACACACTTCTGTTTATCCAGTTGCTGGTTGCTGTAGTCTATAACAATTCAACTACTCTAAGACAGCCCAGAATTAAAGCTTGGTGTAAACAGATGAAGCAGAGTTGGGATCACAGCTCCTATCACTAAGAATAGACTCCCTACATTATGTGACTGGCAGGACATTTAGTGGTCGTGAAAGTCCATGGAGTCATGTCCATCACAGGACATCAAAATCTGTCTACTCACGTCCACTAAGTTCCAGATATCTGCCCTAAATTTCCATGACGCACCTTGGGTGGGGCATTCCTCATCAAGAACAGTGTTGTGGGGTTTGGGGATGCCCAAGTGTACATGAACTGGCACTGGCAGAGTGAGCACAGAGAACTTCAAATGGTACCAGGCAAAGGAAGATAGGACTTTGCCTGGGGAAAACTCCATAGAGAAGCCAATCTCCAAACATTTGTTCTGAAGAGTTTGCAAGAGGTAGGGATCTGGCCAAAGGCTAGAGCAACAGGTGAAGAGGAAAGGAAAAATCCAGGTAACACTGCACTGTAGTTATGGGCAGCAAAGAAAGGCCACATAGAGATCACGGATGTTAGAAACTCATTAACAAACAGTAACCTTTTGGGGTCGAGGAGAAAAGGAAGGAGATGAGGCTAAGAGAAGTTCACAGCTGTGGTCTATGTGGGCAGAAGGACCTGAAGCTGTGCCCCAGGTGAAAGTGTTGAAAGTGCCCAGGTGTTTGGAAATGGGGCACAGAAGTCATGGACATGAACTTGAACATGAGGTGGAATCCGAGTTCCTCAGGCCACAGGATGGCTAAGAGACACGCACATTCACCGAGTGAGAGCAAGGGCAAGCCAGACTTGGAGACCAAAGGACTACCTGAGCAGGATATGGCACGGTTCACTGAGTTTCTTAGAGGTGACAGACGTTAAGAAGCACCAGGAAAATGACAGAAAAAGAAAAACAATGGAAGAAACTCCTCCGAACCATCCAACGTGAAGGGAGAAGGAGGTGGATTGCTAAGAAGGACAGCCTTGGCGTCCACCGCTGCAGTAGCAGGGCATATGTGTGCACAGCTGTCAGCAGCGAGCTCTTCACTGATTCTCCAGGTGGCGAGAGGACAAGAGCAGTCAGGGCACAAATACAACGCTGGTGTACTTGGTGGCATAGGGACACAGCAGAACAACAGAGGGAATGTCCCATGCTTTCTGCACTGGTGTCAGCTGGGCCCTTGGACAGCTGTTTTTGGAACCTCAGGGCTGATCCCAGTAACAGGGGGATGAGCAAAGCTCACAGAGGAGGGCCAGCCTCCCCTGCAAGCCTTCCCAGGCTCCTTTCTTTCCTTGGAAGAAAAGGAAAGGAAGGAGCTTGGGAAGACGGTGGGTGGGCGGAAGTGGGAGTTGGTGAGCTACAGAAGGAAGGCCTGAAGAGCCAGGAGGAAAGACAGTGGCTTGAAGACACACAGCTGGATAAGCAATTCTAGGTGGCTGTCTCACAGCCCTGCCATTTCAGTCAGGTAAACTGTCCACTGGCCCCACAGGAGGGGTGGGGCTGGGTCCTCAGATGCTGCCCAAGGTGAGAACACGGACTTCCAGCAGTAGTGTAACATGAGAGGAGAGAAGGGACAGAAATATCAGTTGTGTTAAAAAATGGAGCTTCTTTGCAAAGGCAGGACCTGCTCCTGGATGGAGGACTCTGTTCTTGTGACTTTTTTTTTTTTTACCCATTACTGGCTGGCTTGGAACAACGGCAAGGAAGGCAGGTGCACATTTCAAAGGTTAAGGGCTTTGATATGTACAGTGTACAATATCAGCAAGTCCAGAGGTCTAGGGAGATTAGTGGGAAGGAGGCAGCAGCTGAAGGCAAGGCTATTCTCTCCTGAGCAGAAACTGTGCGTGGCATCATGGGAGTCCATAAATATCTCCATGTGTGCATATATACGGCTGTGTACACGCTGAGCTGCAGTGGAGAGTGATGTAAGAACCGGGTGTGGCTGATACCCCTCACAAGAATGGTTCAGCACACACTGCAGTCACACACACACACACACACACACACACACACACACACACACACACACACGTCACACACACACCCGGCAGTCACACACACAGACACACAGACACAGACACAGACACAGACACACAGACATACAGACACACACACAGACACACACACACACAGACACACACACACATAGACACACACACACACACACACACACACACAGACATACAGACACACACACACACAGACACACACACACACACAGACACACACACACAGACACACAGACACACACAGACACACACACACACACACACAGACACACACACACACACACACAGACACACACACACACACACACACGGTCACAGAACAGAAGTGTCAGCGGCCTCCCTTCTACCTACTGAACTGCTTCGCACAGAGTACAATGTCACCGAGAGGAAGGCGAGAGTCAGGCGGTGCTGGAGGAAGTGCAGTGTGGACCCACTCACAGGTTACCAGGATAACAGCTCTCACCCCAGGTTAGCATACTTAATGGTGAGATAAGACCAGGCAGAGCTTTTAGAACAAACATTTACCCAGCATCATTTGCGATAAGATTTCTCAGGTGGAAGGTAATAAGCATGAGAACTATCACAGAGTTCATGCCTGGTGGCCTGCGCTGCCTGGAAGAGAGAGGCGCGTGGGAGCCAGCGGGAGGGCTGGAACGCAAGCAGCCTGCAATACCCACCAGGCCTCAGCTTACGCACATCTCTGTCCAGTCTTGCAGTGTCAAACTCAGGGTGGATCTTTACAGCTTTAGACAATGATGTCTCCCAGACACCTATTTCGTCCGCTCCTCTCTTTCTCCTTTGTCCTTTTCTTCCTCCCCCAGACGCCCTGCAATGCAAAGACAACATGGGTGCCGCCGTCCTAGCTCCTTGGGGTCCGGCTGCTTTCCATCATCTCCTGGGCTTCTCCATCTTCACCCAAGCCACCCGATTTGTTCCTGTGTGTTTTTGTGCTGTGACCTCTCAAGCCATCTGCCCACACTATTTCCCAACCCTCTGCCACAGCCCCGCAAACAAATCAGCACAAAGGAAGCTCATGGCCTGTCTGCCCACAGCCCTAGACATCCCAGTCAAGACCTTACAATGGTTTGCAACGCAAAGACCTTCATGGAGGCCTCACGGCTTCTCTGACCACCTGTCTAAAATGACCTCTGCCTCCCTTCCAGCCATTCTGGTCTTATCTGTGTCCTCGGGTAACCAGACACATCCTGCCTCCAAGCGTTAACCTCATGGATCCTTCCGCTGGGAATACTCACCCAGACAGCCGCACCCTGGAGGTCACCCTACAGGGAAGCCTTTCTGATGTAATATTGCATCAGGCCCCTGGTTCATGCAGGCTCATCTTGCTACATCTCCCTCTGAAGCCCTCGTCAGTGTTCACTGCTCAGGTAGTTATCTCATAGCTTCAGTGTAGTGGCTTTGAGAAAGGGACAGGGTCCGTGCGTATCCCCTGACCGCTAGCAAAGCCTCTAACTTTGGGACACAGCAAACACTGGACAAATCCTTACTGAATGGGGAGCCAGAAGATGAATGGGCAAACACACGGCTGGACAGACTCCAGAGCTCATAGTCTGTGCCTGCTCTGACAGGGCGCTTGCTTTGTTCCTTCTTCATGATGGGACTTGAAATAGTCCTTGGCCTCTCTTGCTCCTGCTGTGATTTCTGCTCCCCAGGAATCCAGTTTCTGGGCTTTGAGAGGGAGGGGGCTTGGCAGTTCCTAAAGCCACTCCTGTCCTTCAAGTTCTATGGCTGTTTGGTGACTTGCAAGGATGATTTAAGGAGAAATGTATTTTTAGGGACTCCTGTGAAAAATCTTATCAGCGCGACTGTGTTTGGCCTAGATGTGTTAGCAGGCCCTCTGAGCCATGGGATCTAATGGGAGCGTATGCCATGGGAAGGGAGACATTTGCAGAACACAGAGGGAGCACTATAAAAGGTGGCTGGTGCTGTTCCTCTTACACCTGGCACCTAAGGAGGGTCAGGAAGGAAGGGGACAGAGAGGACTGAGCAGACTGTCCCTCAACTGCACTGCGGGAGGGACATGGATCCGGAGACTGGCTCCTCACTGGTTGAATTATCCTTCCTTTTGTTTGCTCTCCCACCAACACAGAACATAGGCTATTTCCATATGGAGGCCCTGCACAGAGGTCATTTCAGTCTTCCTTGTGCAGTGGAAGGGGTTGTTGAGGGCGCAGTTGGGGGGAGGGCTTCTGAATGTCAAGGGCAGTTACACTGGCGCTCTGGGTTGTCTGGGGAAGTGACTGTTGACCCTGAGAGGCCATGAAGAAGTCCACGGCCCCCTCTTTGGCTTGGCTTTGTCTAGCAGCTGCACAGCCCTGTGGATCAACAAGTCTCCGGGGTAGGCCTCAGAGAGTGGCCTCCTGTAAGGCAGGACCCCGGGTGCGCTTTCTGAGGTGGAGATATCACATTGAGAGCCTTCCAGCTCTTGGCCTCTCGCCACATCCAACCAACCCCACACACTTGTTCAGGACACAGCAATCCTAGAACAGAACCAGACATGAGCTATGAGGAAGGAACATTCCATGGGTTTCTGAGACCCTAGAAAGACAGAGAACCACTATCTTGTTTGAACCATGTAGGTCACTGCATGGACAGACCTGAGACATATGGATGATGATATTGAGAGCAAGTCTTTCCCATGCCCTACCATTTGAGTGAAGAACAGACCCAGGAGTTGAGGAGCAACAGGAAGAAACTGATTGACAATAGCTCAAAATAAATAAATAAATAAATCTTGTTTACAGTGATTTCACTCAACTTTAGAAGAAAGGAAGTGAAAAGTCAGTTTCCAGCCATACGTGTTTTAATTGCCATTGACATGGAATGACTCAGCCACAAGAATAAAGTGGGCTACAGAAGCGGGTTTGAGACGACAATCCATCCATCTTTAAGGAAACTGAGCAGATAGATACTGAAACCAACAACCAATAGTTACTGTGTTTCAAGTCTGAACTATGAGGAATAAAATGACCCAGGCAATTATGTATAAACTGCAATCTATACGCCCAGGCACATGTGGGCACTGCAAGATGATGTCAGTGTCCGCTGTGGGATGGAGGGGTGCTAGCAGCGGCTCCTTACGCGGGCGGGCTCCCTGGTCTGTCCCTTCACTTGGGCACAGCTGCCTTTGTTACTTTCCACAGACCCAGTCACTCTTCAGAGGCCAGTTGCCACCGTCTCTGCTTCCCTGCTGCCTACACTTGTCATTATTTCCAAGCAACCCAAGCAACGTCACCCTGTGCTGTGTTGCCATAGTAACCATGGGCCAACAGTTTGAGGAGTGCCACCGAGCAGCAGAGAGAGAAGACGACACTACAGGCTGTTCTGGACCTGGTCACTCGTCACATCTGGGGTGCCAAACAGGCTTCTTCCCACTTTACGGAAGGGGAAACTAAGGGAATAGGCCAAGGGTCTCCTAAACCCTGCCCACGGTGATGGAAGTGGATGAGTGGATGAGTTCACCCAACACTGGAGCTGTGCCCACTATTCACATTTATTTCCATAGCAACACCTAGGTCTAGGCACGGGGGTCACATCTGTGAACCAAGAACCTCGTAAACTCCAGTGCTCTCTGCTCAAGTGACTTTGCCCTTGATTTCCCAACGCAAAACTAGTACCCAGATGTGAGCACTGTGGTTTTCCCGGGCTCACCGGCTTGTGGACCCCGCTCAGTCTCAGCATTCCCTCTCCCAATGGCACTGCATTTCCTCATTTCTTTTAAAAACGTAACCATTTCTCTTTAAGTTGTTTTTTTGTTTTTTGTTTGTTTGTTTGTTTTTTGAGACAACTGCTGAGCTGGAAAATTAACAACCCAGCATAACCTTCGATACTACCCTCAAGACAAACTCTCAGGTTACTTGTTGATTATTTTCTGAGATGATTTTATCATCCCCCTTCCCGTGTGCCGACTTCAATTGCTCCTCTAAGCCTGCTTGCATCTCAAACTGGTCTGGCCTCTTTCTCAAGAGAACCAATGGCTTAGAATGGAATCAAACCTGACAGAGGGAGGGCTGGCAGGAGGGAGGGAGGGAAGGAGAGGGAGGGAGAAAGGGAGACACAGAGAGAGAAGGAAGGAGAGAGGGGGAGAGAGAAACAGAGAGACAGGGAGGGAAGAGGGGAGAGAGGAAGGGGAGGAAAGGAGAGAGACACAGAGGGGGCAGGGAGGGATGGAGGGAGAATAAGGATTTGAACACCACTTTCCTCTGGTATGTAGATTATTATATACCTACTTAGTTAAGTACTTTGGATATATGTCTGGCAAATTCCAAAACCAAAAGTGTTTTGTTTCTGTCTCCTTTTGGTCATCAGCACATGTGTGAAAGGGCAACCATGCCTTAATCTTTTGTTTTTTAAAGTTCAATTTTGCACAGTATTTTAACTAACAATTCGATGTTAAGTGATTGTTATGGTTACAACAGAACTCCCCGTGTATGTGAGCATAAATGGTGTTTTGCTTACCGAAATGTGTCTTCTCGGTGGTGATTGAAATAACTCACTCACAGTTTAACAACAGGATGCCTCTGACAGGAAAGACACTGCTTAATTAAACTCACAGTGCTAAGAGTCCAGAGACACAGCCATGAACCCTAGACAAGACATCCACCTTGAAAGGTCCCTGGCGGTGTCTACTCACTGCTGAGACATTACACTGGCCATGACAGAATCTGGAAGACTGACATTGGGAAGGCTGCAAGAGTCTATGGAAATTTTGGTGTAGGTCACTGTTCAATTCTGCAGCGGCTGGCAAGGATAGACATCTCCGCCTGTTTCCACGTTTCCAGTAAGAATGACTCATCAATTGCAAATACTGAGTCTACTGGTTCATCACTCCACCAGCTGCTGTAACTAGTGCCTCATCACACTCAGCTAGCAAGCATTCCAAACTTTTGCAAATCATGGTTCCAATGCCAGTTTTTTGCTTTTTGTTTTTTTTTAAACCAAGCAGATAATAAATATCTATGACCTCGAGAGGGTCCACTCTAAGTGTTCACTGTTCTCTGTCATAAACTGATGGCTTAGTTTTCCCTGCTTCTCCTTCCACACTTGGTCACCCAGGGTGTGTGTGTGTGTGTGTGTGTGTGTGTGTGTGTGTGTGTGTGTGTGTGTGTGATGGGTGCTCCATGGAACACTCACTTAGCTGCCGGAAATGGACACAGTTGGGAGTTCAAAGAACTGAGATTTAACTTCTGCACAGCACATACTGCCTGGGAGATCTGGGGCAAGTCACAACTGCCCTCTCAGCCTCAGTTTACCACCACACAAGTGACGAGTCTGGACACAGCAATGGCTGTCAGGTGCAGACATAAACAGATAGAGTCAAACGTAAACACTGCAGCTTTCAAAGACCTGAGATCGGCTATATTTCGAGTTGTTGGTAAGTTGTTGGAGGGTGAGTAGCTTGAAATGTATCTTCCCGATAAGCACAGACGGTGATGGAGTAGAAAGTGAGATTTGGAAGCCTTCCTAAATAAAAGAAAAAAAAAAAGGCTCGTTAACCCTTCCTGCCCTGCGCCTCCTCTGCTGCAAGAAGAGACCCTTGAGCAACACTGATCAGCAAGCTATCCATGCCAGGCTTCTTCTACCTTGGACATGCTAGCAACCATGCTCTTGCCTCAGAGAGAGGGCTGGATCTCCAGGGAAAGGCCTGAGACCTGTGGGGATTTTCTTCGTTAACCCTGAAGCAGAAGCCTGGGCTCATTATGGCTAATAATTCTGTCTGACTCTCTAACCCTGCTCAGAGGAGGTAATAAAGCTGCTTCTGGAGCTGAGGGCCTGCAGTGGGCATGAGAAAAATCTGACGTCAGCACCACCACCCAGGCTGGGAAACCCAGCACACTAATTTATTTAATGAAAAATACGGGAATCAGCTGTGTGTGCAACTGCAGAGTTACGTGCCGAGCCTTTCGGTTGTAATTGTGCATCTCAGTAAGAGGCGTGATTGCTTCCAAAATATCCATCGGATATCTACTTCCCTTTCAAACTTAAAATCTGTCTGAATGCAGTGCAGTAAATGAAAGGGAGACTGGGAACTGCCGAGGATCATAGAGTCCTCCAATCTTACCTCACAAATAAAGGACGGCGCGTGAGGGAAGAAAAATGCCAAAAGGGAAGTTTAAGTCAAATGTTCAGATTCAGAGGCATGGCAAATAGCATGGATCTTGTTTCACTGAAACTTGTACAAGCAAAATCTTTTGGGCCCGACTTCAGAATGTTATTAAACACCTTCCTTTCTGACTTTTTTTTTTTACAACGAAAACCCTCATTCTTTTTCTAAAATTTAAAGTAGTCAATGCTTCAAAATTTCCATGTGGCTTCTGCAAAGAAAAATCAAAATCATAATTATTATAAAATTTGGAAATGGTTTATTCTAGTTTGTGTCTCTATTGCTTCCATAAACATGATGAACACCATGACCAAAAGAGATCTGGGAAGGGGGGCTTAATTTGACTTTCACGTTATAGTACATCATCCAGGGGAACCAGGGTGGGTGCTCAAGGCAGGATCCTGGAGACTGGAACTGAAACAGAAGCAGTGAAGGAACGCTGCTGACTGGCTTGCCTCTAGTTTGTACAGCTTGCTTTCTTAATTAGCCCAGGCCCAGTTGCCTAGGGATGGTACCACCCACAGTGGACTGGCCCCTCCCATGCCAATCAGCAATCAAAAAAAAAAAGTCTCACAGACAAGTCCACAGGTCAGTTTGTTGAAAACCAGCACGTGGCTCAATGTTATAAAAGTTTTATCTAAATAGCTAAATGATTCTTAGCAGCATTTAACAGTTAAAATTGGATATGTCTAGAAGAAAAAAACTGATGATTCCCAAGAAAAATCTATCACATTTTATGAAATGTAGGTTCCCAGAAAATATCTTAGGATCACTTCTGTGTATTAGTACATACGCCAATGCCATCTCTACAGAGAACATTTGTGTCACTATTCTGTAAAGTAAAAGGATTTCCTTTAGGAAGAAAATTATCACACTTGAAACTTGCTTAAATTCTCTCCATTTATCTGCATGATGCCAAACTGTCTTCAAATGAGAAACTTCGGGGCCCAAGAAGCCGGGTCTCCAGGAAGAAATAAACAGCATCTATGAATGAAACCTGCTTTAATTCTTCTGTCACAGGTGCCTCGAACTTCTTAGGATTAATTGGTACATAATAAGATCTTGATGAATCTGCATGTTTTTGCTTGGTAGCACTTGTTGAACTGTGAGCGTTTGGGGACAGCAATCATGCAAACAGAACTACACATCCCTAACAAGGGTCTGTAGGATATAGGAGAGATGGATAGATAGACAGATGGGTATATGAAGAAACGAATCAAAGCAAGAAAGGGTTATTCATCTTTATTTTAAATGTGTATCAAAATCAGCAGGATTTATATGTAAATTTAAGTAAACTACCCAAACTTTGTTTATAACATCAAAAATCTAATAAATATGCAGCGTTCAAGTAGATTCTAGTCAGCAAGAAGAAAAAAAAATCTACTGCTGGTTGCTATAACTCATTAAAAATCTCCTAGGGACACTTTCAGCCACAAATGATGGCAAAACACAAGCGGCTCACAAATTTCCGAAAGTCGAGATCGAGGGGGTGAATACAAACAGGAGCGTGCATTGATATTGATATGCAGGAAAACGTGGGCAGTTATTGGACAAAGTGGGGACGTGTTCCTATCTTCAAATGATGTGATCACAGACCCAGAAAACCCAGGAGAATTGAATTTAATCCTCCTCACACAGAAAAAGTGGGCTCAGTCAGATAATGAGATAACCAAAGAAATTTCAATGGCGCCAACGGTTTTCTACCAGCAATCAGGTAGAACACATAATAAAAAATATTTCATTAATAGTTTTCTACCAGCAATCAGCTAGAATATGCAATAAAAATACTTCACTTATAGTAGTTTCATAAACACAAAACAACTAGGAATGATTCTAACTGAAAAATATACTGGGGAGGCATAAACAGCATTAAAGTTTACTTTGGGATGTAAAGTAATACTTGAATCGTTAATAATCAAGACAGGTATTATTGATTAGCTCTCTCTTTTTCTCTCTTCCTTCTTTTTCTTTTTTTGATTTTTCCCTGTAGCTGTGGGGATCAAATCCAAGGCTAAAGGGTTTGTTATTGTTTCCTTTTTAACACCGCCTCTGTGGATTGCACCAGGGGCTCACAAATACTAGGCAGACTTTTTTCCACTGACCTCCTTCTCCAGCGTCATCACCGTTACTTAAAGTGGAGAAGAAATGCCTCAGCAGTTAAGGGTATCTGTTTCTGTTGCTGAGGACCTGACTTTGGTTCCCAGCATCTAATTTGGGTAGCTCACAACTCCAGATCCAGGGTATCCACTGCCCTCTTCTGACCTTTGCTGGTACTCAAACACAGATAGCATAAACTACACTGACAAAAACTAGTTTAAAAGTAAATTTGAGTTCTTACTAACCTAAATTGTAGAGTCAGTAAGCTCACTTTCATTAACGTCTCAGAGATTATTTTTAGTGTTGGAGAAGGTTTGTGTAAGTGGGGTGGGGGGCATGTAAACATTTATTTTGGTGTTTCTCTGAAAGAAGAAGCAGAGAACTGAGCAGAGGTTTCCGAAAAAGAAATCACAGTCCATGGGATAAGTCTTACAACAGAGGATGCTATTTAAAACAATGAAAGCCACAGTTTGTTGCTGCTGAAGGAAAAGACACATAAATCAGTGGAATCAACTAGAAATTCCTTTAAAATTTTTTTGTAATGCTTGTGCATGGGAGTGCGTGTACACCTGTACCAAGTGCATGTGGGACTCAGAGCCCAGCTTCCCGGAGTTCAGCCCTGCCTCACTGTTGCTCCAGGGAGTGAACTCAGGCCTCCGGCTTCTACGAAAGCCCTGCTATCCACTAAGCCCTCTCACTCCACCCTCAACTAGAAATTACTTGAGCAAATACTTCTTTAATCCCAGCACTGGGGAGGCAGAGGCAGGAGGATCTCTGTCTATGGATCAAGTTCCAGGACAGCCAGAGCTACACAGAGAAACCCTGTGTCAAAAAACAGGGCTACACAGAGAAACCCTGTCTCAAACAAACAAACAAACAAACAAACAAACAAACAAAACAAAGAGTCACAACCTGATTATAACAAAAATATAACCCAAAAAGGGGGGCGGGGGAGGGAATAGGACTGTCTTGTTGCAAACAGGCACACATGTCCCTCTTCGAATCAAAACTATTGCAAGAAAATAAAAACGATATTAAAGCCAGCCAAACACAAAGCCTACGATGACAGCAAAAGTCGGCTTGAGCACTGAGTAACTTGACCCACAGTGTCCAGTACAAAGACAACTTAAATTTATTAGGAAGGAACTGGAGACAGTACCAGCCATGAGTCTTGCGCTCTCCGTGCTTCTCACAGCAAATAACTAAGCTTTGTCTAGTAGCAAGGCAGATCAAGAACTGGCAGCCCAAGCGGTACCCCCTGAAAGTGGAGGTGGTGAGAGGAAGGAGGCCTGGCTGATCTGCATGCTGGCACTCTGGGGGGCAGGGGAGCTGGGAAGGGAGAAGTTACTCCTGACAATATGAAACTGAAGCTGCTGCATCACTAAGCTCAATCAAATCACATCGAGGAATCTACTTGACACTCAAGAGGGAAATTTTACTGATAGGCTGTAAGATGTTGTGCTCTGGCTTGAATAATGCAGAGGCAGTTCAGGCCTGGGAAGGTCTCTCTTCATTCAACATGAATGAATGAACCAAAACAAACAGCTGGATATGCCAGGAAGACCTGAAAGGATGGAGCAAGACATTCCACAAACCCAAAGGAGGATTAAGAGGCTTGCATGAGGTCTCTTGTTGAAAAAGCAAAATTTAAGAAGTTGTTGTGTAGCTGCATATTTTCCAGCTTTCAAAAAAAGATGAAGAAAGTTGAATTTAGGAAAGCCAAACAAATTAAGAAGCATTGAGAAAGCAGCAAGAAACTGAATAAGTGTGGCAGACAGCCCTTGATGCCAGATTAGAAGGGGAGGCCACTGACATTTTGAGTGCAGAATTCAAGTCTGAATTTGGCAAAATGCATCATCAATGTTCAAGTAGAATCCATCAGATGGAGAAACATGATGAATATATGGACTACAGAGGGAAAAAAGAAGAAAAGAAGAGAGTAAAGTAGCCCAAGGAAGAAGACAAGGACTCAATCTAAGAACTGCTAGATGTTCATGGAGAGAAAACAATGAAATAAAAGGGCAAGTCAAATGTAGGTAGTGATTCAAGGAAGCCCTGGGAATGAACGTAATAAGAGGTGTGCATGTCTTGGCCACCCCATTGGGTTTGGACTCTCCCAGCAATCATGATAGCCTTGGAAGATCTGTAAAATTATTGAAGGCCTCTGCCCCAGAGCTAACCACAAATGAACCGAGTAGGTTACAGTTTCTCTTTTACAACACAAAACAGTAGATGCTAATAGCAAAATTGTGTAAGTTTCAAGGGAGAAATTTAATAGCCATTACAAAATATTCAACCATGTCACAGTTCTAATAACAGTTCTAATATGCAAGTAAAACATTCTGAGAGGTGTAAAGGGTTAAAAAAAATATAGCCGTTCCTCAAATCTCACTTTGAGAAAAAAAATCAGAAGTTAGAAAAATTATTAAAAATTAGAATTTATGTGCTCAGATTATAATCACAATATAATGTATAAAATAAGCAATTAGAACCAACTGAATATTAAGTGACAAGAAATATTAAAAACAGATATGGTCTCAATATATTGAAATTTTAAGAACGGTATTATTAAATCTTTTTTCTAGCAATGTAGCATGGCAAATCCAGATACTTACTATATGATTTTAAATATATTTTTTTTCTTGAGAAAAAAAGGTTTTACCCTCAGAAGAGAAACTGAAACATAAAGAGTAAAGAAAAATTCTAAAAGTTCCCCTTGTGCCTTTAAGACTGCAAACACGTTGTTTCTTCATTTGAAAGTGAATAGTAGGTCATATGTTACTAGGATCGAGGGCTGATCATTTCTGAAATGTGGACGTACCTTCCAGAACCTCAGAACATTCTCAAAAGAAAAAAGATGGAGACATACAGACAACACGTGGCTGAGCCTGGATACAGTTCTATTGTTGAGAGCTATGCTCGCTCAAACACTACAAGAGGCATTTTAAATATCAGTCTGTTGTCCAAACTGTGTATCAGAAATTATGTGTTATCTAAGAACAAGTCATGAGGTAAAATACAGCTTAGTATTTAAACAACTTGATGATAATTTGGATAATTCCAAATCACAGTAAGTGGCTTGGGATGGGGTGGGGGGTGGGGCTGGACAACCTTTAAGAGATCAGATAAAAGAACAAACTCATAGAGTACAGTGACAATGGCTTGCAAATTATAGCTTTCTAATAATAGTAAAATTTGCATAACACTTTTCAGAGGCTTGGCATAAAATGTTAAATTATAACTGCTTATTATTGTTTCTAATAATAAAACATAACTAATGTAAAATTAACCACTAAGACACTGTAAGTGGCAGTCAGGATGGTACATTCAGGAAGGGTTCCGCCCTGCAAGCCCGTTACCCCTTTGATCTCATAAGATTTCAGGAAGAAAAGAGGGATTCCACGAAGAGTCTTATTTTGATTGTATTATTCTTAGAACAATGACTACCACACGACCTCTGGTCTTTCACGATTTACACAGAGATGCCGAGCTGTGGCATGGTCCCTTGGAGACCTACGCCCATGATTTAGAGATGGGTGGCTGACATGTGGGGCGAACACTGAATCTGTGGCATTAAGGACTTGGAATCAGCCAAGGACAAGAGCCTCAAACATCACTACAAATACTACAAAGAATAAGTTGTGTGAAAATAAATTACTACATGCTAAATTGAGGAGTAATAAACACCAGGCGTTGCTGTCAAGAGATATTATTTCCCACGGGACGAGACAAGAACAAGGTTGTGCCATGGCAAAGACATATAGCATATGGTAAAAGATTTGCACCTCCAAAAAGTTAATTTTTAATTTGACTCAATGTTATTTATAGGAAGGTCAATTGACTAGCCTATAGACTAAAATATTAGCTGTCTATAAAGGGATTTAAAACAAAAATAATGCTAATAAACGAAAATGTGATTTAAAATGTGGAATAAGTGATATGGTTAATTCACCATTCTCTCTCGATCCTTCCTTCCGTCCTTCCTTCTTTTTTTAAAGCTGTTTAATGGATGAACTAAACAAAACATCTATTCTCCTACGTTGTTTTAATGCCAGGAGTCCCATTGTCCTAACTGTGGCCTGCAGTGTGGCCACAGCTCTACCAATGCTCTTGACTGTATCATTAACTTCAGTCAGTAAACAGGAAGGCAGGGTACAGGAGCAAGGACCCCACCTCTCAGAACTAACCCATGTCCGCTCCTGGCTTGACACACGGCAGGAATCAAATGACAATCCAGAATTTTCAAAAGCAAAGTAGCCCAGCCTTTTAAAGGAAAAACATCCTCCAGGATTCTAACATTGTGAACACGAAGCCAGAACCCAGGAGCTCATTCCTCTAAGAAGTTTTAAGAAAAACCAAAACAAGTACACTATGCAGTCATTTTTAATGAATCGTCTTTTCAGAGAAACACACTGGACCATACTGGAGCTCTCTTCAGAGTTTCAACATTTTCTTCTTACATAATCTTTACCAGGGATAATTATCAGCTGACGTTTACACAGTGTTACCCAGTGAACAAGGAAGCTTTTAGCGTGCATATCTCCTTCAATCACACAGGCAGACAATGGGCACCCAAAAGATGGGCTGTGACAGTCACGAAGAATTCCAACAGCTAGTTTAATTCTCGGGGCTCCTCAACACTTTCTCCCTAAGATTACCAGCTCCCCATGGGTCTCACTGTGACCCCATAAGTGATTCAGATTGATGATCCACCCACCCCCGTGCTATTTTTGGAACATCACTAAGTGTATTAAGACAATCTCCTGGCTCTATGCTAAAAACTGGCTGTTAGCAGCTCATAAAGCCAAGGTCTGTGTCCTTCAGCAGGAAGGAAAAGGCCATTGAGGAGGCCTGCCCTGAAGTACACCTCTGCACAGTACAGCTGTCTCTGTACAGGGTCAAAAATTCAGCAAGAGAATTTAATAAAAAGGAGAGAGAAAAAAACAAGAGAGAGAACAATAGGAACCAGAGAGAGAGAGAGAGAGAGAGAGAGAGAGAGAGAGAGAGAGAGAGAGAGAGAGAACAGTAGCTAACATCCTAACATTGATGGCGGGGTCTCACTTTGTTAAGGTCTCCAGTTCTCGTTACTTAACACATAAAATGTCATTTTGAGAGTCCTGTTTAATAGTTGGAATGGATGACATGTATTTAAATCTAAATCTCTAAACAGAATTGGTTCTATTTTCAGATTCACACTGAATAGTCAAACTATCAAAAACTTACTTTTCTGGTCTCTATACTGGGATAATAATACCCATCTTTTGGATGACTGATACGATAGTATTAAATTTAAAAATGTTTTCGAAAATAAAGGTCAAAGTGCCATGGCAGACCCTTTGAGGGTATCCACTCTCTGTTTTTGTCTTAAAGGCCATGTATCATTTAGTTTCAAAATGGAAGAAGGTGGTGGCAACCTGTGGATTTGGGCTAATCCTCAAATTTATTTTCATGGAGGGAAACAAGCTCTCACTTTACTTCATAAACTAAAATAATAATTATACTTGAAATTAACACGAGACAGCAAAGCACACTATCAAAAGGGCCCATTTCAGAGTAACAGCCCTCTCCCAAATAAAAAACAAAACAAACAAAAATATTCAAAAGTTATAAAAAATTTTTCTACTCAAGGGTTGTGAAAATAAAAATGTTCTCTACGTAGCTGAACAAAATCAACTCAAATGTCCTTCCTCACAGCAGAAGTAAATAAGACACTGGAATGGCTGCCACTCCTGAAGAAAGAGTCATTATTTGTTGGGTCTCGAAGACACCCAGAAATGGTGTCAGCAGTAACACAGAAGTTATTATCATTTTGTAGGTAATGGAGACTCCTGAGAACGGCTTGGACCAGCCTTTGCCAAGGATAGCAAATGAAGGCCACCCGGTGCTCTCTTCCCTGGTCATGGCAGGCATCACTAATCGATCCCAGTATTCTCTCCCCCTGAACACACCTAAGGACATCTCACAAATTTTCCAAGCAGACAGCCACCAATAACTTATCAGAGTTCCTGAGTTGAGTTGAAAATGCCCCCAGGCTAGGCCAAAGTTTGGAACTATTTATGAAATTGGGGTATAAGGGGCTTGCTTGATGAATAAATTAAGTCTCAGCATAATTCTGATGTGAATATTTACCCTACTTATGAGACCGACTTTGCTGGCACTTCATTACCATTCATTTATATATAAATACCTTAATACCCCTCACAAACCACTCTTACCTCTTCATTAATAAGAGCTTCTTAAGGGTCATTAGTAGATAACACATCCTTGCCCTCTCAAATTGCTGTAGGCAATGATAACTAGTAAAACTGTACATCTCTATGAATAATGTATGACTCGGGTTTTTCAGTGATTAGACTGAAATGAAGTTTTATCATATTTCACTTTCATTTTCCATAGTAGGGCACACATATAATCCTCCCCTGGGCCTATACGGCACACCTCACCCGGATAAGCTTGTTTTTACGGGTAGTGTGAAGAAGTACCCAGAACCGATTTCTTCAAAACAAGTCAGTGAAACAAATGTCTGATTCTTTGGTCAGTGCTCACCAGCCTCAAAACAAACAGGCCATTATACGAGGGGCAAAGAATTGAGATTACAAAGCCAGCCAGGAACAAGGCACGTTATCAGTTGGTCTGCATTGCAGAACAAAGTCACAAAAGCTTCATGAACACATGAAAAAGTCTAAGTGCCAGAGTTTCCAGCAAGCTTCCATGTTTAGGGCAGCCATCCTGACCATATTCTCCCTCCAAATGCCATGTTTCTCTTAGGTTTTCTGAATTTGATTCCTCCAACTGCATTTCTAGGCTCTGGCCTATTTCTCTCTTATGGCCTTCAATTTTTTTGTTTTCAAAATTACAGCTTGCATTCACTCAGAACAAAAGTCATGATGTTTAAAATGCAAGAAAACATAAACTCATTGCAAATAGTTTATGAGTTGGCTTTAATTTTTTTTTGACGTCCAATACTATGTGAATAAACTAAACACAAAAATCATGTTGGAATTTTCCAGGCAGTCCTGTGACCTCACCCTGTCAATTAGACTCAGCTACCAGGGGTTTTGAAACCACCATTATTCCATGTCATGTGAGAAGTTTTTGTTGTTGTTTTTTCTCCGGCATTTCTGGCTTGAGGGGAGAGTAAAATTCTGTCCACAACATGGCCAGAAGGAAGGATGAGGTTGCTTTGCAATGTTTGCTCTACTATGGAAGACAGTGTGTGCTGAACAAGCCAGAACCCAGGTACAAGTTTCCCTGTGTTCTTTATCCACAGTCCTGCTGAACAGTTATGAGATCCAAGATGTGTGCCAGGAGGTAAAAACGGCCACTCCCTAGCCCTGTCCACGCTGCATAAAGCAGTCTTGTTTCTCTGCCTCACCTTATGCTATTTGATGGCAAATTTAACTCTTAATCCGTATGGTTTTCCCCTGAAACAAGGAGGAAGCCAGCAAGCAGGAAGAAAGCAAAGCTAACAGCTTAATGCTCAATTGCCCGTTAATTTTAGTTTATAGATGAGACTTGATAAGTCCCAGAAGCAAGTAATTAGCAGGCATTTGTTAATTAGAAGGACTGTGCTACTGAGATGCCCTGTTCCCCTTGCTTTGCTTGCTGTCCTTAGCACAGCTTCCAAGCTTGTTCAAATCTCCTCAGAAAAAAGCCTAGGAAAGCCATGGCCACCCTCTCTGAGCACTGTCCCCTCTAACCTTGCCCTGCGTCCTTGAGGTTGATCACCATGTTCTGTGTTTACAGCTAGAAGATTTGACAATCCACCTTGAGGCCAGGTCCAGGCATCTCTGGGGCCCAGTACCCTGAACGCCATCTGGCTCAGGTTGGCGTTCACCTCGGGACTGTCAACCAAGAGCCATCAAATGGCGTTTTATAGGAAAATAAGGACCAAGTCTGTTTTAACCTCCAGGGCAAACTGAAAATCAACAACAGAAACTTGGTGCATTCAAGGAATATTGTCTTTGAATGAATTGTTCCCTCATACACACAGTGTCTATAGATGCTACAGGCCACAGCTGTCCCATGGGGGCACAGGGGAGGGAACTGCACTGAGGCAGTGACACTGGGCTTCAGCCAAGCTGGGGTGGAGGTAGAGTCAGCAGGCAAGATGGCGGGTTCTCCACAGAAGGCCCTCAGAATCCTTCACCTCCCTCCTCTGCTTTCATTTTCCCTCTCTCAGGAACCTCTTTCAGAGGATGACATCATTGGAAAATGACTCCACCATGCACGCCAGTTATAGTAGCATCCCCACAGATCCGAGCTTAACTGTACTCAAACTGTCAATCAAGCAACAAGAAGAAGAAAAAATATATAATAAGTCCTTCTCAATCCAAGCCCTACCCTGGGGGCTCCAGAGACCTGGGTAATTCACTTACTATGCTGATTGGAACAGAAAATCCTCAGCTATACTCTTCTATCTTCCAGGACTGAAAACGGATGCCTCTGTGGTTCAGGATGAGTGCCAGGCACCACACAGCACCCCACAAAATCAAATGCTCATGATGAGAACTGTGTTTCTATAGATGGTGGCAGGTAACAGGAGTGATGATGCCATTATTGTTCATGCAAGAGACCTGAAAGTGAAGCCTCCTTGAGCCAATCACAGGGCCTCACCTCTGATGGTCTGACTCTCCACAGACACCTCAGACCCCTGCAGGGAAGTAGCCCTGCATGACTGACAGCTACATGGAAATGGCTCATGGACCCTAAGCAATAGATGAAACCTATGAAGACAGAAAGATGTCCAAGCCAAGTGTCTGCTCTCCATTATATGCATACAGCCCCAAATACAGCAAAACAAATACCTTAGTAATTGTCCTTGGTGTTCCCAAGATACAGTCTGTAAAGACGTTTCTGGAAGTATAGGAATGTGGGTGGATTTGCTAAATATGTTGCCCATTTCCTCGCAGCTTAGCGCAGGCTGGGGGCACCATGTCTGAACTGTGAGTACAGGCCCAGCCTTTCCTGGGCAGCTTGGAAGGCAGCAGAAGTTGCTGAACCAGGCAACTTCCTATCCAAGGAGCTTGATGTGTATACACAATAGGAGCTCATTTCCTCCCATTGGCTTTTGTTGGAGTGGTTTCCTTTGATATGGAATGAATTCTACTCCCATTCACTGGTATCTACTCCAGTGTATACTCAACTCAGGCAAGGCCTACTCCAATCGAAATCATATCCAACTTGCCCACCTTGGCTTGGCCTCCCCCTTTTCTCTATTTTATGTGAAGCATCATGTGTTCAGGGTCAATGCAAACAGAGTTCATTTCAGGTTTCTCCGTTGTTTGTATCCATGGGTAAGCACATATCCATGTGTGATTGAGCATGTGCGTGCCGTGCCTTTGCAGGGCGGCCCTTATGCATTTCTCTGACTTCTTGATTGGCTGCTAGTTATTTTGTTTTGTTTCCTTTCCATAGTAACAGGGCATGAAACAAACAGATTTTAATCCATATTCTCTGAGTGGGGGGACTGAAAGTTTTGAAGATGTATCTGAAGAATTTCAAATTTGAAGACTGGGAAATTTTTGACAATCTTTCTTAAGTAAAAGCTGAACCTTTTAGACGTTTAGTTCCCAGGATTTTATGTGTTTCCATTTTTACTCCCTTCTCTGTTTTTGAATTTCTTTTTCACGATTCTGTTCCAGTTTCTCCCTGTGTGCTGATCAAATGGTTTCTAGACCATGCTCCATTCCTTGCTTTGTGCGTGACCCAAATCGTATGACCCAGAGCTCCAGCACACACCTAACTTGTGAAAGTCTCTTTACTGCTGAAAGGTTCTCAGTGGAGGTTGGGAGAGAGGCTGTGACATGATCTTCTAACACAGGCAACTGGGTCACCACATCCAGGAAGTGGGGTCTGCTTCCAGGAAGCACCTGGAAGCATCCTTGCTTATTCTTTTTCTGAGCAACAAAGCCATTGACCTTTCTCAGGGACCAGAGGGCCAGAATGGACTGACAGATGTCACAGGAGTTTTTCTTTGCTCCAGAGGAAATTCACTCATTCATTCACTCATTCGTTCATTTCCAAAGTTTAATTTCAGGAGTTGGGGCCTAACATGGTCCAGTTATCATCTGCTTGAACAACCTAAAAGCAGGCTGAGTGGAGCAATCAATTTGATCTGTGCCAAAACAGCTCAAGGCATGGCCTACTATGGAGCTTGCCAAGCGCTCCATTTTCACACATGCAGTATAGAAATTTTCCAAAGGTAGGTCTGCCTGTTTCCAAAAGCAACCGTGTCTCAACCATACTAGAAATGGGATGGCCCTTTTAGTCTGAGGTAACATGTTCCGGGGGCCCACCATTCCCACAAAATGTAAACATTCCCCAGAGCCTGGCATAAAAACCTTCCACAGCAATGAGGCCTCCTGCGTTTTGCTGAAAGAACAATGCACTCTTTGTGAGGGACAACAAGAGCTGATGAATTTGCAGAAATCCTATGTTGAAGTCGCTGATATTTCTAGAAATGCTTAGAAGGCTGTAGTTGTGTACTCATCCCAGAAAATGTATCTTAACTATTATGTACTTAATTGATTGTTTAATCTGTGTACCCTTTTATGTAAGTGATTCCATTTAATCCTATTCCTCAGAGAAGCAGACATAGTACACCATCTGAAGGATAAGAAAACTTAGGTTCAAATGAATGTCCTAAGGTTCCTGAAGTTGTACACCTACCTTGCAACAAGGCCAGGATTTGAATGCTGGGTTTGAATGGCCCCTAAGATTGTGTGCCAGGAGGGCTGTGAATAATTTGTGTTTAAATAACTGGATTCTTCTAATAAATGTAGATTCCCGGGCTCCACCCCAGACATCCCAAGTCAGAATCTTGGGGCAGAGGCCAAGAAATTTGCTTTTTTAAAAACCAAGTTTTCAAAAGAGTTTGGGCAGCTAACAAAAATCAATTTCTGGGGCAGGGCAGTGAGTCGCTGAAATGGGGATGGCAATAAAACATGTTTTTCTTCCTCTGGAATCACAGCTGGGTCAAGTTGGTGGGATATAGATACGCGGCCTTGTCACATTGCTTCAAATCTCATTTTGTCCTTGACCATGGGTGCCTATCTTTTTTGGCTTTCAAGTGGCCATGCTCTCAAGGGTGAAGAAACAGGCCAAGCCATTTTGTGAGATGTGTTGTCCGTCTTCTTCAGATGAACATAACCAGAAGTGTCACTTCTATGGCAATTAAGCAACCAGGACTTGCTTTTTAAACTTAGGGCACTCTAGACAACTCCCTGTTCAGCATTTTAGCCCTGGTCTCTCTCTGACTTTCCTTTAATTGCCAACATTCTTCTGTGAAGTTTGAATACATAAAGAAAATAATAAAGATCCCTGGTTGAAGATACAGGGGCTCAGCTGCCTTGTCCTCAGCATTACAAAGCATGGCTTCACAGAAATGTAGGCACTGCCAGGGTGAAAAATGTATTCCGTTTTATGTTGCAATGGAAAATTCTGCCTCTGTTTGGGCAAACCATGAAGCATGATCTGTATGAGTCTGACTCACAGCTAATCCTCATCTAGAGAAATGCCTGTCTAGATAATAAAACATTTCATTCATTCCATCGTATTCTGAGAGTATTTACTGAATATGCACTAACTACCCAACGCTGGCTCGAGTACACCATACATGAGGATTACTACCACAGACAGCACAGTCCACGTGCATATCTATTATGATAGATTATATTAAATGGGAGATCAGAGCCAGGATCCCCAATTGTCCTTTGCTAAAGCCCAGGGCACAAGTGAAAATCAGGAAAAATAACAAAAGAAAGATGATTGTCGTGTGGCATTGCAGTGTTGCTGTGGTTTAGCTAAGCCTGTAAGTGATACAGAGCTCATCTTTAATTAGTAATGGGGACCGGTGCAGTCTGCTGGCCTCTCCCCAATACACTTACTCCGATGAGCGTGATTCATTTCTCGACAAAGCCCTGGAAGCTTTTGGAGAAGCATTTAGACATCAGTTTACCGCCTGCCATCAGATTTACCTGATTCTTTTTACCTACCCCACCATGAAGAAGCAGATCCATCCTTTTGGTTGTGAGCCTAGCCTTTACCAGCTGAGCTATCCCTCCAGCTGCAAACCCATTCTTATAACTGCTTCCAGATACTTTCTTCCCTGTGGCTTCAGACACTATGCTCCAAGAAGCCGCTTCTGATTCTAAGGTGTCTCCCTGTCAGCCCAGCACACCCACCAACAATATCGTAACCCTATTTCTTCTTGCCTGCTGTGGTGGTTTAAAAGAAAATGGCCCCTAAAGGGAGTGGCACTATTAGGAGGTGTGGCCTTGCTGGAGGAAGTGTGTCACTGTGGGGGCGGGCTTTGAGGTCTCTCTTGTTCAAGCTTCCCTCCATGTGACTGTAAGATGTCTTCCTGTTCCCTGCAAGCTAAGATGCAGCCAGCCCCATGTCTGCCTGCAGGCCACCATGCTCCCCGATAATGGACCGAACCTCTGACACTGTGAGCGAGCCACCCCAATTAAATATTTTCTTTATAAGACGTGGCATAGTCATGGTGTCTCTTCACAACAATAGGAACTCTGAGACACCTGCTCACTGCATCCATGGCGTCACACACTTGCGACATTTTTACATTCCACACTTGCAGTAGCGCCTTGTAGTTTAGGGTCCCACTCAATAGTCTCCCTAAAGTGTTCCCAAAGGTCAGGCATGACCTCTTATCCCCCTTATGCCAGGGTCACATGTCCAGTTCCTAGCTTTCTTAAACTCCCAGATCAGGCCTTATTCCTCACCACCACTTGGTTATGTAAAACCTTAATGTAGAACAAAGCGGATAATAGAATCTGTTATTCAGACCCAAAGGGCATGCAGTGGGGTCATAAGGCCCACATGCCTGTGTCAAAATGCATTCTTTGAAATGTCACCCACCTTGGATGTTTACGTCTATAAAGTGGCTAACACATCACCCCCCCTTAAACACGAATCCTCCAAGGCTGTGCCACCAACTTTTTTCTAGATTGCTTAGTAAAGTCCTGTTCTGATCCCAAACATCAGCCACCTGTGGACCAACTCACACCGTGACTGGCACCCCACAATTCCCGGATTCCTAGGACCCCAGCCTCTCATACCCTCCCGCCATCCATACCCCAGCCTCCCATCACTCCCGCCATCCATGACCCCAGCCTCCCATCACTCCCGCCACCCATGACCCCAGCCTCCCATACCCTCCCGCTATCCATGACCCCAGCCTCCCATCACTCCCGCCACCCATGACCCCAGCCTCCCATCACTCCCGCCACCCATGACCCCAGCCTCCCATACCCTCCCGCCATCCATGACCCCAGCCTCCCGCCATCCATGACCCCAGCCTCCCATCCTCCCGCCATCCATGACCCCAGCCTCCCATACCCTCCCGCCATCCATGACCCCAGCCTCCCATACCCTCCCGCCATCCATGACCCCAGCCTCCCATACCCTCCCGCCATCCATGACCCCAGCCTCCCATACCCTCCCGCCATCCATGACCCCAGCCTCCCATACCCTCCCGCCATCCATGACCCCAGCCTCCCATACCCTCCCGCCATCCATGACCCCAGCCTCCCATACCCTCCCGCCATCCATGACCCCAGCCTCCCATACCCTCCCGCCATCCATGACCCCAGCCTCCCATACCCTCCCGCCATCCATGACCCCAGCCTCCCATACCCTCCCGCCATCCATGACCCCAGCCTCCCATACACTCCAGCCATCCATGTCACCTGGTGATTTGGGGTCTCAGTTTGTGTTTCCGGGTTCTGGCTTCTGCAAGTCCTACCAAGCTCTCCCCACTTTGCTCTGTATCAGCCCATCTCTTCCTGCTTTATTCTCTTTGTCACTATTCCAGCTCCGAAAGCCTTTAACTCACCCAGTACCTGTCATCTGGGTCTAAGTTCAGCCTTAAGCCAAGACTGATCCCATCTCCCATCTGTTCTTAAACACGTGGCTGCTGCTGCTGTGCTCTGGATGAAATCTAAAACCCCTGCTGTAGTGTCCTGAGACACCTACAAACCTAGTCTGTGCCAAGTGCTCCCTGGCCTGCAGCCTGTGGTCCAGAGAGTCACACCTGGGTGCTCTCCGAAGGGCAGGCAATGCCATCAGACTTCTCCCAGGCCACTGAGAATGCTGTGTCCTCCAGGAAGCTTTCTCCGCCTTGTCTGAATGGCCGAAATCTACTCACAGGGTGCCTTGTGGCACAAGTGACCTTTACCACAGTGGCTTATCTGCTATCTTCACGCTCACACACCACGAGGGAAAAGAAAAGGGGAGGAGATTCAACAAGTTCTTTTCCTCTTATACCTTTCTTACAATATATTGTTTCTGTAAAGCTTTTCATGGCTAAGGGGAGCTTCAAGACATAGAACATCAAGGTTAAACTGACAATGTCATCAGCCCCAGCCACAAATCACTGTGGTGGGATATTTCCAGTATTCTGACCTTAGAAAATTTCCGTGTGGGTGCGCGAGTATCCATGTGCATGTGTGTGTGTGTGTGTGTGTGTGTGTGTGTGTGTGTGTGTGTGCATGTGTGTGTTAGTGTTTGTGCATGTGTGTATGTGTGCACGTGTTTATATGTACTTTAGTGTGTGTGTGTGTGCATGTGTTTATTTATATGTACTTTGGTGTGTATTTGTGTACAACCTCAGGCACTACCCACTATTTTAGTGAGACAGGGTTTCCCACTGACCTGGAACTTACCAAGCAGGCTAAGGTGGCCAGAGGCTGGGGAAGTCTCTGCTTCCTCAGTGCTGGTTACAAACACACACCACAATTGCTAAGCTGTATTTTATATGGGTTCTGAGGCTCAAATGAATCCAAACTCTTATTGACTGAGCCATCTTGTCAGCCCTACCTGCATTAAAAATTATTCGTAGATATGCACTCCCTCTACCTAAATAGTAACAGGAACTGAGGACCATAGTGTGAAGGATAAATGGCAAAGGGCACTGGGATCTGAGGTGCCCTATTCTTTCTTCTTTCTACTAATCTTAAAATCTAGGAAGAAAAAAATCCTAGAAACTAAACGTTCATGTATTTGAATAAAACAAAAATGGAGAAAAGGGAGAGATCTTCATAGAAAATGACAGAGGACAATGATAATAAAATTATTATTGCTGTCTTTATAATTACTAAAGATTTATTTCCTTTTCAAGTTTGAAATATTACTGTCCTCGGGGCCTGGGGTCACATGTCTAGCTGAGCGGCTTGGCCTTTTGTAGTTCTGGTTTCTGGTGAGATCACTGATTCTTGGAGAACCTGAAAGACCCAACTGCAAAGGCCCAGAGTATAAGAAGAGGTTGGAGAGGGAGTAGGTGCAGTCACGGGCCTTCTGTACCCGCCTTCTTGGTATTTTACAACAGCCAGAATGTAGAAACCAGCTACAATTTTTACTCTTTTTATTAAAAACAGACAGAAATGGCCACAAATCCTAAGTGTCCAGCCCACTCAGGTTCTGTAAAGCAAACATTATATGTGTAACCCACACCCAGATTAAGAAATCAGACATGGGCAGGATCCCCGTGAGCACCTTAGGGTCCTCTTGGTCCAGTTCATTCCCCAAGGGTGACCACATTCCTTTGGTCCCGCTGGCTGGCTACATTTTCCATAAAGCTTTGCACAGCAGAGACTGTGTTCTTCTCCCCAAAGCTATTCTGGCAGCAATTGCCATTTCAAAGCAGGAGGGGGAAAACATGTGTGAGGGAGGAATTTTGTGTGTAGGAGAAAAGTGCTTCTAATTTTCAGTCCTGCGAATGTGAGGGAAAGAAGGAAAACGTGACAGAGGGGCTCCCTGGCTTCTCTTCCCTGACAGGGGCTAGAGGGAGTCCAGAGACAGGCTATTTCCAGGACTGGATGCTGCTGTGGCCTTTCTCTGCCTTCCCCAGAGCAGGCCAGCAGAGGTTACACCCCCATGGCATTCACGCGTGTGGAGAGGGGTATATGTTCATCCACATTTAACCCTTGAGGAAGGGGGATGTCACCAGCCTAAGTCAGGGTTTTCTGAGTTTCTGTAGGACTGTAATGGGAAGCTCACTGGGAGTCCTCATCTCCACAGCTCTGGCAACTAAGGGAAGACAGGACCGAAATGGTCCACTGTCTGCAATGTACTAAGGCTCTCAGAATAACTCCACTCTGTGGTCCCGACAAAGTGTGCAGGCCGCACCATTACTTTTTCTGGCTTTCTAGTTCATCAAAACGGGAGATGCTGATGAGAACAGCAGACAATTCTACAACCACAGAATGGTTAACTCAAGACTTTGCACACCCCTGGAGAGGAGAGACCAGCCAGGCATCTACAGGGTACTGAATGGTGGCATTTTCCAACTGTGCACTTTGAGTTCTCCCGGGGCCAGTAATTCTACAACCATCAGCCCCTCAATCACTTTTCCTCATCAATTATTTAATCTGGCCTGGGTTATGTAACATATAATTTAGCCTGGGGTGGGGGGGTTCATGCTATGTAGTGGTCAGTGAGAAAATTAGCAGTCTTCATTGAAGAGGTAAAATTTCAGTTATGGCAAGAGTGTGGGTAGGGTTTGTCTGACACTGTTGAAAGCAGCAGTTAGGGCCAGGAAGAAGGGAGGGAAGGAGACAGAGGCAGAGAGAAAGGGAGGGAGAGGGAGAGGAAAAAGAGAGCCCAGTGTGTGGTAGAATAGAGGCCTAGTGATCTTTAGGTTAAACATCAACCTAAGGATTTTCCTAGCAGGAGTCTGACTCAAAGCAGGTCTGGAAGGCTCACGGCACGCCCTGGTTTTCTCCACATTCACACCTGGTGAGGAGCAGGGAGCGGCTGGGTGCTCTCCTCCCTCCTTTACCCTGGGTCCTGTGAGCAGGCCCAGCATAGCTGAGGGAGAGAACCAGAAAACCCTTCCTTGATCCTCCTTCAGGAAGGGAAGGTGGGCACAGCCTGCTCACCTGGCTGGAGCTCAGATTAACTAGTTCCTTTGGTGACCTTGGCGCCTACTGATGGTGCAATGGGTCTTTGAGTGTCTAAGGAAGAGGACCACAGCTCAGGACTGGGCACTGCTGCTGAAATAATGGCCATGTGGGTGGAACAGGGGGAGAAATGCAAATACAAAGTGAAGGGCAACCCAAAATCTGCACTCCAGCTTTGAAAAGCCACTCGGTGTGGTCTTCCCACCACATGACACAGCCTCCCTCTCTCCATCCCTCCCCCTCCCCCCTCTCTCTCTACGTGTATACCATCTACGTCTTTGCCAGCTGTCCATCTATCATTTTTAGACCAATGTCCAGCATGCTAGCAGATGTCTCCAGAGGCAGCGGCGGCACAATAGTGGATAGAAGACGATGGTTTTAAAGTCTTGTGGACTATCTGCCCGCTCTTCCCACGTATCCAAACCTGAGCAGAGCCGAGGAGAAATGGTGCCCAACCCTTTCTCCATCTCTGCTGGTTCAATATTCCACAGGGATTAACCATGGGCTAAAATTGCCAGAATAATGTGGTGTGTGTCCCGGGGCTGCATAAATGAAAATATTATATCCTAAATAATAGAGGTGCTGCAATGACCCTATCCACGGCTTACAGCCTCCACTAGGCAAAGGACTGGCCTGGTGTGGAGACATGTGGGCTGCTTAGGAAGAACAGGGTGGGCATTGAAGGTGATGGGAGCCACACAGGGAAGAATTTCCTAAGCAAACATTGTGGTTTATGTGCATCTGGGGTTGTGCTGGTCTACACTAGCTGCAATCCTTAGAAACTGCTTGTTAGAGCTCTGGGACAGGCTGGCTATGACCGGCACCAGATCATCGCTTGTCACTCAGGAACTTTTCCACTGGGGGCAGCCTTCTGGTTTTCATCTGAATGGCAGGGAAAGTGCTGCCCCATTTTAATCGTCTCCCAAGCCCTTCCCTGTCCTGGTGCCTGAGCACCCAGAGCAGGCTGGCAGCAGCTGGAGTATAACCCGTGGGAAGTAAATAGTTAAAAAATAGACCAGAGCTGTCCAATGGCCCCTGCAGACACGGAGGCAGCAGGCCCCTTTGATCCTGCCTCTTAATTGCAGCTTAGTTGTACCAGGGAACTTTAAAGAGAAGAAATAGGGAGACTTGAGAGATAGGGCTTGTTTTGTTTCCTGTGGGGATGGTCTTTGTGGTGGCTGCCAGGAAGCTGGCACTCCAGGGCTCAAGTCATGGGTTTCCTAAACAGGAATGCATCCTGCCTCTCATCCGAGCACCAGATCTGAAGAGATACCCAGGAATCCTAAATTTATGGTGGCCACTTGGTAGGGAAGCTAGGAGCAGACTTGGGCGGGACAATCAGCAGGAGAAAGGAGACCACAGCTTAGCATAGCAACAGGCAGAGCAGACCACAGATGCCCCAGAGCATCTACACGGGTGTGTGTGTTTGTGTGTGTGTGTGTGTGTGTGTACGCCCTTGGTGGAGGATGGAACTTCCTGCAGGAAACACAGGAAACACGGAAACACACTGTGCAGGGAGGGGAACTGGAAATGAAGAGTGTTCCTGGCCAGGTGGCATAGGTGGGGCAGAAAGATTACAAACTCGAGACCAGACTGGACACTTTAGCAAGACCTTGTCTCAAAACTGAAAGTAGAGAAAGAACAGGATATATAGCTCAGTGGGTTTGCCTAGTGTGAGCAAAGAGCTGGGTTCCATCCCCAATACCCTCACCACACACACAAACATGTTTCTAGGAATTCTCTCAGATAGCAATGTCAAAACAGCACAAAACTCCTCAGATTTGAATACTTCTCTCTCTCTCTCTCTCTCTCTCTCTCTCTCTCTCTCTCTCTCTCTCTCTCTCTCTCCCCATCTCTCTCTCTCTACCCCCCATCTCTCTCTCTCTCACACACACACATAGCTGAAAAGTAACAAAAGGCCAGCTAATTCTCATCAAATAATGAAGATAATTCCCTGGCCATGACCTGGTACTTAACCAAGTTCCTTTGTGAAAAATGTCCCCTGACTAAAAAATGACTTCCTGTCTGCAGAGTACACCAGCAATGGCTTTTTGTCTGTTCTGTTTAAGTCCACAGGGAGTAGGTGTACCATGGACATTTTTCCTAAGCAAGCCCCCCTTTTGCAAGCCCCAAGGGCTTCCTTGCCTGAGGTGTTGGATCCTGCCAAGGTGTGTCTCACCTTTGTTCTGCTTCTGATTAGCTTGTGACTCTGGCAGATAACTCTCTCCCTGTGTCTCACTTTCTTCATAAAACATTTTAATGGAATTGACAGACACCACTCTGACAGAAGTCCGCTGTATGTTAGGCACTCAATAAGCTCGATAAACATTTGCTCTGTTTCATTCTTAAAAGGTTACTGGTCAATTACAAAGCACGCCCTACCCCCACCCATCTATGCATGTACTAAATAGGCAATCGGGCAGGAAAGAGTCCCCTAAATCAGTTTAGATCCATTCTTGGCTCCAGGAAAGGGAGAGTCTTGCTGGAGACTGGGAAAGAGGAAGTACCCCTGAGAAGGGAGGCCTGGCAGGGGCACAAGGCATGAGACATAACAACATATAAGATCTGTACTCAGGCCTGGACTTTCCCTTGTGTGATCTGATGATGTCTTCATTATAGGCTGTACGTGAATGTGGCGGTCAGACACGCCATGCTGGCGGCACTGACTCATCATCACACCCTTTGGAGAGGACGAGGAGAGGAAGATGATCTCTCTAGCTTAAGGCGCAATGAGTGAGACTGGCAGAATTCCCCAAACTCATTCACCGAGTGTTCAACATATGAGGTGGGCACACTAGGCTTTGGGACTTTAAATACATCCCGCCTAGGAAGAAAAAAGAAAAAGTAGGGGTTACTCAAGGCTGATTTCCAATGCATGTGTTTCTTAGGGAAGAAAAAACAAAAAGATCTCTTGAGGCAGATACATAGATCCAGAGGCCTTGCCTGGGGTGGTGACCAAACTCCTTGTGCAAGTTGTGAGTCTGTGTCCACAGTGACCATAGACATCTTGCATGGGAGATGTCTGCAGATGAGCTCTGTGTAGCCACAGATGCTTGTCACTGCTGTCCCCCTGCCTTCAACTCTCAGGCCTAGCTGGGCTAGCATAAGACTGGAAGGTGATATATCAGTGTGACCCGACCTCTAAGCGAGACTCAGCACCCTGCAGAAACTGTCCAGGCTAACGGGTGTTGGCCTCTACCCAACATGGGCTCTTCAGGCAAGCCACCCCAGCAGACCCATCAGCTGCCCTAGTGTTCCAGGTGCTCCCCAGTGAGTAGGCCGAGCAATACCATCATCTTCATCCTCGAGAGGCTCGTTAGAAAAGCAGAGTCTTAGCCCCACCCCCACTCCCAGACCTACTGAATCGGAATCTGCGTCCTTAATAAGATCCCCAGGTGACCTGCAGGCACAAGGAAGCTGGAGCTGTACTGCTCTGGTTTAGTCCTTAGAGGCTTTTGGCAAGAGGGCGCCAACCACACCAAACACGTTCTCATCCTGAGAATTTGCTTCCAAACAGTCCTTATGGCTGGGTTCAAGGGAGACCTGGGAGACCCAGGAGAAACAAGACACCCAGTGTCTGGCGACACTTCTCTTTGGAATCATCATTCTAACTAGTGACCTCCTGAAAATACACATTTTGAAAAACGCAGATGCAAAAGTCTTGATAATTTTGCTTTTAAATGCCCTACCTCTGAAAATCTATGTCTCACACCACCTATGCATATGGGAGATGCAGCTAGGCATGTTCTCTTACACACTGTTCTGTGGCTTTAGACATGACCGTGAACCAATGTTTGCCTCCAACAGGATCCTTGACAGAGACTCTTGCTAAAGAGGGTAAAGTACATGTGATCATTAATTGTGATTGCCAGCTGGATGGGATTTGGAATTACCATGGCAACAAACTTCTGGGCATGGCTAAGAGGGAGTTTTGAGATGGCGTGAGTTGAGATGAGAAGACCCGCCCTAACTGTGGACAGCACCATTCCGAGGACTAGGGCATCCTCAGAAAGCATCTTTTCCATTCCTGACTGTGGGTGTAATGCAGTCAACTCCCTGGAGCCCTGCCGCCCTGGCTTCCCTGCCCTGGAGGACTTTACCCTCAAACTGTGAGCCCAAATAAGCCTTCCTTCCGTCAGCCGTTTCCATTCTGTATTTTGCCCAGCAACAAGAAAAGTAAACAAATGATTCTTATGGATTCAAGGAGATTAGGATATGATCCTCAAGAGTTTTGCTTATTTATTTTTTAAAAACTATTTTTCTCTTTTATGTGTATTAGTTCCTTTGTTAGTTCTGGGCCACCAGCTAACTTTTTCAAGGCTCACCATTGGTCAATTGTCTCTTTCTCTTTATGTTCCCTCATTCTGTGTGGTAGGGAGCATCCGTGACATTCATCAACTACAGTTTCAAAACAGCTGTCTTGGGCTTAGAAAGCGGTAGTCCAGGGCCTTGGCTGTTCCCCATCCCTTTCCCTCTCTGTCAAGTATCTATAAGATAACTCTACAGACATATCCTATTACTGGCTGAAAGTACCCCCCACTGGAAGCTCACAGCCCACCAACTTTCTGCTCCCGTTGGCTAGTCTCTCGATCTCTCTCTACCCGACTTTCAATCATGGCACCTCAGTGTCTCTCATGACAGAAACTAATGCATTTCAGGCTTCTCTGAGCTCTGGCCAGCTTCTCTTACTTTTCTGTTATGGCACACTTTGGATCTTCTCCTCCACTTTCATCCACCTCTTCCTGACATTATGCCTGGAATACTGTAAAATTTTTGTCCAATGGCATCACTCGTGACAAATGTTCTAACCTCTAACCCTATCTTAAAGCCCAGTAGAATTTTCGGGAAGTGTTACATGTAGGCTAAAATTAAACTCTGCTGTATGGCTCTTCAGCTCTACCCTATTGGTTCTGACCCCCCCCCCTCATGTAGCCTGATTACCCATTACCCCAACACTAACTCCCCATGGTGCAAAGTCCAGCTCCCAGGGTCCCTTACCCTCACCACTGTTTCTCCACCCTGAGCTGTTGACCCAAGGGCTCCCCATGCTTTTTGATCATACACTCCTATTATAAAATATGTTTTAAAATCAGAAACGACCATCGTAATAGTTCCTTAATAACAATGCCAATATGATCTATTCATCATCAAACACACATGAAAATTGACAGTTTAAAGTAATACACTAATAATATATAAGTCGAGCTCTCCCCTTACTAATAAATAATCTTATCCTTGGCCTAGGGTATAGACTTTCCACATTAGAAAGGCTGATGTAGACAGAATGCTTGCATTTAGAGCCAAGGAAGGTAGCCCTTCTTCCATGAAATCCTGTCTACCTTCTGACCCAAACACAGCTCTTCTTTCCCCAATTCTCAGAACGTTAAAATTGTATTAATCATCTATATCATATGCACTTCCCTAATATTTTTAGTTTGATTAATTGAAGCTTGCATTTAGGATGCCAGAAATTTATAGATTTTTTAAAGGATAATTCAATCTCTTAATTAAAAACATTGCTATCCTCTCCAAATTGCTAGGGTTGGTCTCTGCTCACAAAAGCTTCAAGTTAGACCACAGTGTGACTCATTTGGCTCGTTAAGTATCATAGAGGTAAATTTCCATTGGCTTAAGGGCTAATGTTCCCACTTTGGGGCTACTAAAACTTGTAGTATATGATTCAACCTCACTCAAATCCTGTTCGAATTTAATCTGCTAAACAGGAAGTGATGGTTCTGATCACTTGAGGAGATGATAAACATAAAATCTGAAATAGCATATACATGTAAGATGCAGCCACAGCTATCACTCCGAATTTACTAGGGTGGAGACTAACTACAACGGAGATTTCTGCAACAATTCATCTTTCTACCTTGAGACTTCAGTTCTATCTGAAAGTCGTTTACTTTCATCTCTCTTTTATTTATTCAGCTGAAAACCTACAATCCTAGCTACCTATAGGACGTGGGAGTCTCAGAAGCCTTAGTTTACATCACAGCTTTTGCTATGATGCGGCTGTTACCAAGTCTTCAGATTTCTAACTACCATTGGGCAGGGAGCACTGTTGATCTGGTGGGGCTCTGGTAATCTTCCAAATCTCCAAAGGCAGTAGATATGTGTAAGGCATCTTGCTTGTAAGGAATGCCCCTGAAGGAACACCCCATCTTTCCACCAGTTTAAGGGATGAGATACCCTCAGAGGTACAGAAGGCTGTGACATTGCTATCACTGTTGACTTTGGTAGTCTCTGGCACACAGCACATTTGCAACTATGAATTCTAGAATACCTCACTGCTGTGTGACTGGTTGGGTTATGTGGTCAGCATTGGCTGTATCCTGAAGCAATCCAAGCTGAGAAATCTACCTCTCTGAGGGCTGTCTAGGCCTAACACTGAGAAAGTACTTAATGGGGACATGAATTTATGTCCTCACATCTGGTATCTGGGGCATTGCACACACACACACACACAGAGAAAGATACACACACACACACACACAGACACACATACCCACACAAACAGACACAGACACACACACACAGAGACACACACACACAGACACACACACACACAGACACACACACACACACACACACACAGACACACACACACACAACACACACAGACACACACACACACACAGACACACACACAGACACACACACACACAGACACACAGACACACACACACACACACACACACACACACACACACACAGACACACACACACAGACACACACACAGACACACAGACACACACACACAGACATACACACACACAGACATACACACACACAGACACACACACACAGACACACACACCATACACCCGAGGCTGGTCTAGAAGTCACTATGTAACACAGCATGACTCTGAACTTCTGACCCTCCTGCCTAAAGTTCTTGAGTGCTAGGATTACAAATGTGCTCCACTGTGCCTGGTTTTCGGTGGTACTAAGTAACAATTGATCCAAGGCTTCAAGTATGCCTGGCAAGCACTCTACCAACTGGGATACATTCCCCAGTCCTCTAACAAGTAAAAGTTTTTAAATCTAGTAGTAACTCATCTCCTGGAATTGTGCCCAGAGAGTGCTAATCCAGGTTCCCACCTTTACCTCACCATTTGGGCCGTTAATGGAGATAATGCCAGCAAAAGGCCTTGTCAAGTGCAAGGAGCCCCCACATCCGTTCATTCTTCTGAGGACAAGCTGTGCTTTGCTCTTATCTTGTTTGTAAGGATCTGCTTTCCTAGCTTCTGTGCATTGCAGACAGCTCAGGAAAGAAACTTGCCATGTTATAGGGCATCCCACAGTCTCTCCTGTTTCCACTAAGGTGACTTCACACCCTACAGATCTTCAACAGCCAGCTTGCCATGGGTGCTCCTAACCTGGGCCCAGCTCCTTCATCAGTGGAGATCCAGGGCTGATGCTTTAAAAGCAGAGGCTGCCCTTTGAGACTTCTCTCTCAGCTCTGTGCTAACCACATAGTTTGTCTTCGTCCAAAGGAAGGATGTTCAGGGGCAAAATCCCCCAATCTACCACCATCAAAACAACTTAAAGAGGGGGAAATCAGCTAAAAACAAAACAAAACAAAAAACAAAACAAAACAAGAAACCAACCCTGCGTTTAGGAAAGAATGTGGGGAAGTCTAATCCCCCAGAGGCAGCATCAGCATCGGGTTTCCTCATAATTGCAGCATGGGCTGTTGGGGGCAGGCAGCAGCTCAGAACTGGGAGAGGGTCTAAGATTTCCTTTTGTTCTGGCTTCATAAGCGATGTGCCCTGGTCCCTCGCCACTGCAGGCTCTCAATAGCCATCTATTCTGGATGTTTCCAGCACCCCGAAACCATGGCTCATCTCCCTTTATGCTAATCATACAACACTGTTGGTAAGAAATACCGTAGAGGTGAAGAAAATAGAGCTGTCTAAATAGAGATATCTAAAATCTAAAAATCTTTTAAAAGAAAGTCTGTTTTGTTCTGCTTCTAAACACCAGAATCATGTCTAGATTAAAACCAATGTCTGATGATTAACGATGCTAACTTAATATAAGCTAATAGTGACTATTTAAAACCTTTGAGATTTGGGATTTTACAACAGGTGTGCTTGGACTTAAATGTAAAGGCGGGCACCTGGTAACTTGTGTTCTAACCAAAGGCAAGAGCCTGCCCAAAGGGCATTTAACAAACACTTGTTGACTGGTTGATGGAATAGCCGACCCAGGAGACCTCAGACAATGACTTCTTTCTCAAAACACTGGAGTACATTGTTGGGTCCAAGACGTTTTGTCATATTGAGGGGGAGTGATAGGAGGCCTGATGAAAACTGTCCACCAGCCTGGGGCTCAGGCTCCGCAAGAAAGCTGGAGCCTCACCCCACACACCTGTTTTTACTAAGTGCCCCAGTGGAGGTGGGGCCTAGCGATGAGGAAGCCCAGCCCTTGGAGGCCCAGGCCTGAAGCAAACACTGCAGGAATCACCTTTGACTCCCCACCAAGACTACTGCTCTAGCTGCAAGGGACACTTTGCACACATTTTCAAGAAAGAAAACAAAAACTGGATTGACTAAAATTCTGGAAGAAACAACAACAGTACTGTAACTGATTGGCAGAGCCCTTCCAAAGCAGAGATACCAAGTTCCCAGCCCCACACAGCAGAGCATGTATCTGTCTGGGTGGCTCTTCCCAGGAAGGAAGCCTGGGTTCCTGACCCTTCATTTGTTTTCTGAAGTCTCTTCCCTGCTCGCCTTACAAGGCTTCAGGCTGGGCCGCTGCAGCTTCCGTCAGAAGGAAAAACGGTCCTGTTCTCTGTGGGGTCATGACCTTGGGGCTCTTCTGTGCTCACCTGACTGACTTTTGACCTGCAGATCTGTCGTGATGGAGACTCCTGCCCACTGTCCTCTCACCATAGCTGCCTGCTCCCTCTTTGCTCACTCTCTGTCTGACAAGCCAGTAGCTGCTGTTATGGCCTCTCAGGGATAGCTTTCTGTGGAGGTGCTGAAGGAGCCTGAACTATGTTCTCCACAGCCACTACCTCTCTCGTCCCTGGATCGTCTCTTCAATAACTAGAACTCCTCACCCACCTCGGTGTCCTCTACCCACTTCCGCACAGCTACCGTTTTGTTATTTTGGAAACATAAACATGTCAGTCTGCTTTTCCTCCCACATTTTTTTTTCCTTGCTGGTAAGAGAATGCAAGAAGAGAAGAAGAGAACGTGTGTGGCGGTTGACCCAACTCCTACAAGAGGAATTCTCTTTACGCTCAGTCTCTAAATCCTCTTGTCCGATTCCTGCTTGAAATCCCGAGTACCTGCTCTTGGATTTCTATGGCGCTCCCTGAGCGCGGGACTGGCTGGGAGCCATGTGATACTGATTTGTTTTCACCATGGCAACAGCAAATTAAAACAACGAGCAAAGGGAAGGCAGGCTGCTAAGCAGTAAAGCTACACGGCTAGTGTATTTCACAAGCTTTCTCCCTTCCACCCAGTTTTCTCTTGTATTCACTTCACTTTCACAAATTCCATACACAAGTCAAAGTAAAAATAGCACTGGACGCTTTGGGCACAACGGCACTACGGTGCCCACTGTTGGAAGAGGCTGGCTCTCCCAGCTGCTGGAGCATTAGACCAAATGGATGGAGAAAATTCAAACGACCATACTTGGAAATTTCATTTGTTGGTTTAGGCACACACGTCGTTAGAAAATTTATATGAAATTGCTAGAGACTGAAGGGTTTCCTATTTGTGGTAACACCCCAAAGACATTGCCAATGAATGTCTCCACACAGAGGTTTCTTCCCTTTGTACTTTACACAGCTCAGAGTACCAAGAGACAAACAACTTTTGTTATCGTTGTTTGTACAAACCGGGTCCCTAGAATTCTAAAATAAGAGACACTGTGGTAAGCATTACATGTTCTACGACAAGAAAGAAACTGAGGCAGGTACTTACTCAAGGCCACGTGGTGGGAAAGAGGAGGCTGGGCTGATAGCAGGGACTCTTGGGAACTGCAGTGTCCTCTAACCCAAATTCTTTCCTTTAAAGGCAACTCAATTAAACACCAACCTTTCCCCTGATCCTTACAATCAAGGGTGTCACGGGGACCACCTGTGACCCAGGGTTAACAGCAGGCACTATTGTCTTAATTTCCTTTGAGCCATCTGCCCTAGGACACAGTGCTCTTTACCTATGGGAGCAGCTGTCAACCACCGTCCAAGCAACCTTGAACTTGATGGCATATCCTGGGCCTTAGTTGATGACTCCAGGGCAGCTGGGAATGGGACCCCCCCCCCCAGGGATGGTCCACATAGGTAGCCTTACAGAGCTGCACCATGGAAGACTTAGGCCAGAAAGACAAAGTGGCATTCAGCTCCCCAAGGCTCCCCATGGTTTTTCTCTAGCCAAGCCAGAAGTCTGCAGAAAACCTTCGAAGACAGGCAGGTAGGAGAAGCCACCCTATTTGGCCTGAGAAGGGGGAAGGACAGGCTGTGGTTTAAATGGGAAGACATAACTCAAGTCCTGCCAACTGGGAGTGTGAATGTTCCTGGCCTGGACACAGAGAAATATTCCTCTCCACGAGCCGAATCAAAGAACACACAGCAGAAATAGTTGGGGGATGACGTCAGGAGTTCTGGGCTAGTGTCCTGCACTTCTCCTTGAAAGTAGAAACAGTGGGTCTAGAAGAATCTACGTGGCACTGCCCTCCTTTTACATGAGACTTCCTGTCCCTCGGAGTGCAGAGGAAGAAATTTCCCCTTATGCAGATTGTAAAAAAAATGTCTCCTGTTTTTAATTTTTGTTCCTCGTTGTCTCCTAAATACACACATGTCCTAATAGATATTTTCCTACTGAATCTTTGTCTTTTAAAGGGACAGTAAGGCTTTTAGAAGAGCCATTGGAACACTCACGGGGGTGGTGGTTAGGCAAGTTTTTTGTTTTTTTTTTTTTTCTTTTTCTCCTCTGCTTCAGTGCTTGCTAACTATTCTAAAAATGTTACACATTTATTGTAAACACATGCTTCCAAAGCCTAACAAAAAAAGCATGGTTTCCTCATGCCTGGCAGAAATTTAAAACGGAAAAGGGCAGAAAGAATTCTTTAACACAGAGATCCTTTCCTTCTCCTTGAGCCAAGTGTGTTAAAAATAAATCTGCTCCAACCTTTCTAGCCACTGCTTCCCGGCAAGAAAGTTGATCTGGCCGGGCATAGTGAGAGCCCAGG
Organism: Cricetulus griseus; assembly: GCF_003668045.3. NCBI lineage: Eukaryota > Metazoa > Chordata > Mammalia > Rodentia > Cricetidae > Cricetulus > Cricetulus griseus. The sequence goes on along the minus strand of NW_023276807.1, from coordinate 270,230,004 downwards.
TTTAAACGCCAGCCTGCTCTTGCTAAATTATTCTGCTGGCTGTGTGTTCTCATTAAAAATGCATACAGGTCAGATAATTGCGGTAAGCGTTATTAACCCAGCTCCACTTTTGAATATAATGGTCCCACTTTTAAGCTGGAAACAAAGACGGAGGCTGCCAGGAAAAGCAATGTAAACACCGAACTACAGTGTCTAAGACCAGCCAGGAAGCTGCCTCCGGCTTGGTGGTTAAAATGTGCTTCTGAAACTCAATTAAAGCCATTGCCCTGTGGCACCAGGGTGGCCCCCAATTTCTAAGAAACAGACAGGTTTTGGTCCCGAACGTTCAACCGATGATTATTTACCATGAGGTTTTTTTTTTTAATTCTTAATTTCAAGTGTGTTTTCCAAGAATAGGATCCATGTAAACTTTATTCTGTAAGCTCACCACAGCAGCAAAAACATTCTTTAAGAAAATATTAGCCTGGATCTCTCAGATAATTAAAAAACAAAAACAAAAACAAAAACACAATCATAAACGTGTCTGTTCTTTAAATAAATAAATAAATAAATAAATAAATAAACCCTCGGTTTTATATGCCTCACCCAAACGGGGCGGCGTAGATTTTCCAGCCTTGCCATTTCTTGTTCTCAAACCCAAACGTTACGTAAAAACTCCAGGGTTTCCTGCGAGTATTCCGTTCGAATTCGTGGAATGCGCGTCTCCCTGGCTTTCCCTCAGCCCACACTCGGAATGCAGCAATCCTGCAGCAAACTCTAAACATTAAAGAGAGAGAGAGAAAGAAAAAAGAAAAAAGAGGGTGTCCTCCTACCTTGTTCAGCTCTGCTCGTCCTCCCCATGGACAGTGGCCCCGAGAGCATCCGGCAGCACCGAGTGGCCGCGGCTTCTCCACCGCATCATGAGCGAGCGAGGTCCATGCAAACAGTTCTGCGTCCCTGTTTATTGTACTCTGCGAGCCGCCGGCGGAGGCTGGAAAATTTTTTACCTTCAGATGATGAAGCAAAGACGGGTCTAAACTCTGTTGCTGTGAGCTGCAGCCCTTCCTCCCCGCAGGCCCCGCCCAGGCGCTGCGGGCCAATCGCGGGCCAGCTCGTCAGCCCTCCTCGTCTGAAACTGGTCCCCATAGGATGACTGACACAGCAACACCGCGCAGGCTGGGTCTGAAAACAGTGCGTCCATACTGATGGAAAAGGGATCTCCCTCTCCCCAGAAGGCAGTCTCAGCAGCGAGCCTGAGCCGGCGAGCCGGCGGACCGGCGGGCCAGCGGGCGAGCGGGCGAGCGGCTCGCTATTGGCAGAGCACAGAGAGGGGCAGCTCAGACAAACACGCTTCCAGACAGACAGCCCCAGAGCAACGTCAACATTCCGGGAAGTGTCTCCTAAGGTGGCCAGGAGATGCAGTTGCACCCCAAAGTGGAGCCCTTACGACTTTGACAAAGCATGCGGATATAGATAGATAGATGATAGATAGATAGATAGATAGATAGATAGATAGATAGATAGATAGATAGATGATTGATAGATGATAGACTATAGATAGATGATTGATTGATAGATTATATATAATATATATTAATAATACAACGTTTGCCATGGAAAGTAATACCTCACCAAACATATACAGGCGTGTTCCATGACCCAGGAAGGCTGTAACCAAGTCCGAGCACACATTCAAGATCAGCACATGCTTGCAGCCCCAGCACACAGAACAGCTGCCATTGCAGTGGTTACTTCCTGGAACCCGTGTATCTTCCATCTGTGTGTCCAAAGCATCAGGGGCCTTAATGACTTCATTTGGCATCTGTACATTAAGCTTTGAGGCTGCTGCCTGGCACCCACCAGAGGATTAGGTGTGCTGTAACCTTCTTAGATGCCGTTTGGTGAACACTCGTTCCCTGGCCCACAGTGTCACTAATGCAGCCACACCTGCCGGAAGGCGTTTTACTGCTGTGCACACGAGCAGCTGGACTAAGGGGCATCCTCTGGTCTTGGCCTACAGAAGACGACCCAGAAGATGCTGGGATTCCCCCGAGAGAAGGCGAGGGCCGGGGGGCGGATGGAAAGGGTTATCCCCCACCCCCAGTCAATAGCATTTCTTCATGCTTTGAAAACAAAAACAAAAACATATGGCATTTAGAAACACAATAAGCACACATTTCCTTCCACAAAACACAACATTTCGGATCTTGAAAATTAAGTATGATGTCCTGTGACTAACTCCAGGCAAGAACAAAGATTGAACCTAACTCTGTTCTTTTTGTAAGCACCTGTTTAATGCATCGTCCACAATAGAGCAACAGGATGATGTAATGATTTCGTTTTGTTTTTTAATTTCGCACTTGCATCCTTAAAACACAGCATTTCTTGTTTGTGGACTAATTTTCTCTACTAGACCTCATGTCTTATTCCGCTTTAATGCTTCATACTCTCATTTCCAGTCAATATCATTATTTGTAGGTTGTGGTTGAGTCTGTTTTGTTTTCGTTTGTTTTCTGAAAATTTAAAGTAGGTCCATTCAAACAGGTGGAGATTCTTTTACAGTATCAGCACACTAACGACACACACCTGGCCAGTGTGTCCTCAAACTTAAAATTATCCTCTTCCCATCTCCTCTTGCTTCTGACATGAAATCCCCAGTCTCCTAACCTTATTCCTTAAACTTTAGCCCCCATTTGCCCCCATTCTCACTCAAGGAAATGAAGACTCTTAGATTTTTCCTCCAAGCTAGGCCAGAGCTCTGACCTATTCCCCATATGATACAAGAGCTAATTGGTGGCCTCTGGGATTCAAGGCTCTTCAGCTCCGGTCTTCCCTGTTGCCAGACAGGTTTTTCTGAAGTCATGTAAAGTCATGTTCCTTTTATACTCAAACCTGTCCCTCCATAAAATCCAAATTACAGACTTTCAAGGTCCTGCAAAATGTGGCTCCCGCCTTTATAGCCAACTTTACCTCCACTGTCTTCCTAAAGGGCCGTTCCTTCTCTCTACCTCATGTTTCTTTGTTCCTTACCAAGTGTGTAGACCTCGGCTCACCTGCAATTGCTACAGTCCTGCTGTCCTCATCCACATTGGCTTCTCTGATGTTCAAAGGGCCTTCTGTGCTGTTCATTGTACCAGTCTATTTTAAGCACTTAACAATGCAGCCTTGTATAGCTAGCTCGCCTGAGTTGATCTTGCCATTTCAGAAGGCAAGGTCTGTGTCCTACATTAATTAAGAGAAGATACATAAAACATCTATACAAAGACTGGTGCCACATGATGGCTCTCCTTACAGTAATTTCTGTGTTGGACAAGACGCTACACACAAACATGCTGATTATTTGTGTCACAAGAAATGACATCATACTTACTCATTTGTACAAGCCAAAAACCTGGCACTTTTTCTTGGCTTTCCTCCCCAACCACAACTTGAAATGCATTGTCAAAGCCTGTCAAGTTTAATGACTGAATATTTAGAACATTTTACTTTGTTCCTTCTCTGCCCGTGTCCCTTTGTCCAGGTGACTGACATCTGACATCCTTTGCCTTAACTCTTGAAATAATAGTTGCTCCCCTGAGTGTTGTCTTCTCTCTCTCTCTCTCTCTCTCTCTCTCTCTCTCTCTCTCTCTCTCTCTCTCCACTTCTACTCCACTTCTTCTCCTATCTCTCTCCCCCTCCCACACACTCCCTCTCTCTGAATCTATGATGTCCTACAAACTTAGGGCTCTGCCCACAGTGTGGACCACCAAGTTACATCCCAGTCCTTGCCTTTCTAAACATTTGAGAAATGATTTTACTATGTTGTTCAGGCTATGGGTGACATACTCTGCGGTCCAAGTAGGCCTTGAATTGTGCCCCTATGTCCTCAACCTCCCAAGTATCTGGGGTTACAGACCTGTACCGTCAGTCCTGGCTGTGAATATGTTCTTGACCCCCTTCAAGCCTTACAGAATACTTCATCCAGAGGAGTGGCATTTTAAAAGCAATCTTGTTTTTCTTATTCTTTGCTTAAAACTTTAATAGGGACTGAATTGTTCACACCTGCTACCCGAAGATGCTGAAGAGCTAACCTTGAAGGAATGATATATAGAGATGGGTCACTTGGGTAGGTGAGGTCATGGGGATGGGATCTTCTTGTAGATATTCCTGTTTTTATAAAAAGTGATACCAGGAAGAGGCGTTTGTCTTTCTTCTTTCTTCCTTTCTTTCTCCTTCTCCTTCTTCTTTTCTTTTCTTTTCTTTTCTTTTCTTCCTTCCTTTCTTCTTTCTTTCTTTCTTTCTTTCTTTCTTTCTTTCTTTCTTTCTTTCTTTCTTTCTTTCTTTCTTTCTCCCTTGAGAAGCCACAGTGAGATCTGCTTCTGCAGGCCAGGAGGAGAATCCTCAACAGATGCAGACCATACGTGTACCCTTCTCTCAGAGCTCCAGCGCTCAGTTGGGAGAAAAGTACATTCCTGTTGTATAACTATGGACTTTATGGGGTTTTTTATGGCAGCAGTCCTAAGTTGGGCTCCACTGAGTTCCTGTAAAGTCAACTGTGGCACTGCATCTTCAAACCTAGGACTAGATGGTGAGTGAGAATAGGAGAAGCTAGGGGGCCAGCTAGCGAGTAATACACAACAGCAAACAGCAAGAGACACTGTCTCAAAAAGACAGGAGAAGACTGACAATCCAAGTTATCCTCAGGCATCCGCATGCATGCTACAACATTCACACACCCAAATGCTTGTCACGCACACACACACACACACACACACACACACACACACCGTATGCATGCACAGACACACACCCTACACACAAACATACACACAAGGGACACATAGTATAAACATATATAACATATGTATTTACATATATAATCTTTGAATTGCTCTTAGGGGAAAAAGACCTAAGTTCTCCACCTGTCTTCAAAGATTCCATGGAGCCTTTGCCTCCCTGGCCTAATCAGAGTCCATTTTTTCAGGGAATCCTTCCCTGACCCACAGGCTGAACTTAGGTCAACCTGTTGTTTTCTCCCACAGCCCTGTGAACCAGAGAGCCACACTTCTCAAATTCTACGGAGCATGAAAATCCCCAAGAGATCTTGTTAAAATGCAGATCCAGTCTCCGGAGTTCCTGGGTGGATACTGAGATTCTGATTTTCTAACAAGCTCCCAGGTGAGTGCGCCTGTCCACGACTACTCTTCAAACAGCAAGACTGTACAGATGTTGTTCACTCCTTTGCTCTTGCTATGGAGAGTGGTGATACATTAGTCTGGTTAGTTCTTATTTCAGGTTTACCTCCCTGTCAGCTTGTGAGCATCAGAAGTCAGCAAGTTCTCTCGTGTATCTGATGACTATGTGCCTGGCACATGAGGTGATCAATGACAGTGTGTATTAAAGGGACAAACCGATTATTCCAATGCACTATAGAATCAAGCCAAATTTCCCTTCTCCCCACTACTTCTTTTTCCTTCTTCCTTCCTTTTTATAACGTCAGTTTCTTGGAAGTGTGTAAAGAGACAGAAGTGATATGGGAAAAGATAGTTAATCTTTACTGATGTCATATGTTAAGGAAAAAGCAGAAAAGAAAAACAAAACATATCCAGATGTGTGAGGGCATAGTGGCTAGCACCTGCCTGTAATCTCAACATGCAGATGCAGGATATTATGAGTTCAAGGCCAGCCTGGGCTACATAGCAGGATGCTATCACTAAACAGAAAAACAAGGGCTGAGGCTATATCTCAGCAGTAGAGAGCTTGCCTCACCCACATCAGGTTCCCTTACCAGCCCTAAAGAAGAAAAGATTGTGTCCAAAGTAAGAACACAAAGATACCTTTGATTTGTCCAATAGCAGTTCTAAACAGCAACGAGTTTTAGATCACCATGTCCATGTAAATACGAGAATGGTAGAGAAACCAACTTTATAATAATTCAACATGATCACTGGACATAGTGACACTTGTCTGACCTCTGGACCTCCAGGTCCTCACTGGAATGTCCCAGAAATCACTTATCTTCACCTTGTCTCTTGCTACAATTCTTTGACAAACACTTTTTGGCTGAGTGAGTTTTTCTTTTGTTGAAAGGCACTCCTCTCATGCACTCCATTTCTCTCTGATCTTGGAAGGGCAGTAGTTTGAATGATACATGTGTCACTGTGCGGCGAGGCTAAGGACCCTATGAAGCCTTGCAAGAAGGTGTACATCCGAGCCGAACAGGCATTGAGGGTTTATCGCCTGCCCAAACTTCCCGTTCTCTCTCTCTCTCTCTCTCTCTCTCTCTCTCTCTCTCTCTCTCTCTCTGCTCCCGGTGTGTGGATGAAGATGTAATCATCTAGCTTCCTGCCCCTGCTGCCCTGCTTTGCTGGCCACCATGACGGCCTTTATCCCTCTGGAACCGCAAGCTAAAATAAATCCTGTTCCTCCCTATGTTGCTTGTGGTTGCATTTTATTGCAGTGTCCGAACAGTCACTAATGCAGGAGGTGAGCAACTACTGACAGTTGTTGAACAGGCAATAAGTAGGCGTGGAGTAGACAAATGGACAAACTTGAAACGGCACCAGTGGGAAACCAAAGAATTGATGGAGATGCCACAGAGGTGATGTATCTAGTATGTAATAATTGTGTGTATAGAAAGACAGGAAGATAAGTAGCATAGTTCTTTGAGTATCCATAAATTTTATATAATACACTGTTCATAAATTTAGTATGATATACCTATACCTATCTTGGGTACTCACTACAAATGAAATATTATATATATATATATATATACATATATATACATATATATGCATATATGTATACATGTGTCTGTATATGTGCATATATATATATATATATATATATATATATTGTGTGTGTGTGCACACGTGCATGTGTGTGTGTGTGCACGCACACCATGTGCACATGTGTTTTATAAAGTGTGGGTAGAAGGAACGCAGAGGTGATAGCAAAGCTAAGAGGCACATTGCATGGAGAATGCACCTTCTCTGGTGGGCAAAACAGAGTCAGCAAGTTTTTCAAGCAAGGAAAACCTTGTTTGTTCCAGAATGTCCCTGTTAGCTTTATGTCAGCTTGACACAAGCTAGAGTCAACTGAGAAGAGGGACTCCCAACTGAAACCATGCCTCCCTGAGATGCACTTGCAGGCAAGGCTGTGGCAAATCTTCTTGATTCATGATTGATGTAGGAGAGCCCAGTCCACTGTGGGTGGTACCACCTCCCGAATGGTGGTCCTGGGGTGTGTAAGAGAAAGCAAACTAAGCAATCCTCCAAGATATCGGCTTCAGTTCTTCCCTCCAGGTTGCTTGCTGCCTTAGCTTCCCACAGTGATGAGCTGAGGTGAGATGTGTAAGCCTATAAGACTCCTCCAGGTGCTTTTATCACAGCAATAGAGACTAAGATGACCTAGAAAAGTCAAGATTTCCTATGAGTGGAAAGCACAGGCCCAGAGCATATGGAAGTGTGTGACATACCAGAAGAGAAGCCATTGAGAAAGTGGGTGGTGCTCACAGCGAGGGTAAGGCTGGGGTTTCTGTGGCTATTCAACTGGAGGCTCCGTCCTCTTTCAATGTGACGTTTCTAGCATGTCCCTCCCCATTTACTCCTTTGTCATACACTATTTTTTATTTCCTTTGATTGTATAAACCAGGATGGAAGTCCTTTAAGGGGGAAAACATGCATTTAATAGCTTTTATCCTTTATAATGTGTAGTATGGACATTTCACTGAATAAATTTTATTTGATCATTTTTCTTTTTAAATTTTAATTTCTTTGTGTTGTGATTTGCTTTTATTTTATGTACATTGCTGTTTTGCCTGAATCTATGTCTGTGTGAGGGTGTCAGGCCTCCTGGAGCTGGAACTACAGACAGTTGTGAGCTGCCATGTGGGTGCTAGGAATTGAACTCTGCACCTCTGGAAGAGCAGCTAATGCTCTTAACTTCTGAGCTATCTCTCCAGCCCTGATCAATTTTCCTTTAAAATTATAAAGAAAGTCTACATTCTATATAAATGCTGTGTTTTTCTTTTTAATGTGTGGGTTTTTTGAAAGCACAAGAGGAACAGAAAAGTGGTTTTCTAATTGTCAGAAAAAGTTATCAAATTTTTCATAAGAAATGTTAACTAGATCCTAAATTTTGTCTAATAAATCCAGGGGTAGAGGACTCTGAAGAAAATTAGGAATAGCATTTTTTCTTTTCTGGGTTGAGGAAAACAAAACTAAGTAAATTGCATAGGGTGTGTAAAGGAACCAATGTGTGAGAAATCCCCCACAAAGAACATGGCAGACCCCAGGGATGAGGATACTTTAGTTCCACCCACTGATGTGGCTTCCATTAGCAGGAGCTCTAGAACCTTCCTGAGATTTTCATGAATAGGAAGTTGCTATTTGATAAGAAGGAAACAGTAAGATGAGCAGAGGCAGGAGGTGGGAATTTCCACACTGGCTTAGCTCATGGAACTCCTGTTTCCTGTTGTGTTCTCACCATATTCCTAGGCAAACAGAAACATCCAATAATGCACACATTTAAAACATATTTTCATATGATATATTCTGGTCAAGGTTCCCCTCCCTCATCTCCTAGATCCTCCCCAATCTCCCTATTCTTCCAACCCCAAGTCTTCTTCCTCTCTCTCTCTCTCTCTCTCTCTCTCTCTCTCTCTCTCTCTCTCTCTCTCTGTCTGTCTGTCTGTCTCTGTCTCTTTTGGTTTTTCGAGACAGGGTTTCTCTGTGTAGCTTTGGAGCCTATCCTGGCACTCACTCTGGGGACCAGGCTGGCCACCAACGCCCAGCTTTCTCTCTCTCTCTCTTAAGAAAACAAACAGGCAAATAAAAAAGGCAAACAAACAAGAATAAAACTAAGTGAACAAAGTGACAAAAAGGAACAAAAATCTAAGAAAGAGCACGAGAAACACACATGTTTCTGTATATACCACACACACACACACATACACACACACACACACACACACACACACACACACACGATTCATTAACAATTCAAAATCAGCAACCATATTACACACAAAAAAAGGAAATCTAAAGAAAGCACCATGAGACAAAATATCTTCACAAACACCTCTGAGTTTCTTTTGTGTAGGCCGTCTACTGCTGGTCGTGGGTCCTTGCCATAGGGTGGTTTGTCTACTCATGAGACTCCTTTGGAGAAATGAATTTTTCCTTTACAAGTAGTTGTTAATTGGAGATAAATTCTTTGTTGGGGGCAAGCGCTGTGTCCACCTCCACATTTCAGAGCTGTGACCCTGACTGCCTTGGATCGTGCGGGCCCTGTGTGTGGTGCCACAGTCTGTGAGTTCGTATGTGCATGGGGCCCGTTCTATCTAGAAGAAGACATGGCTTCCTTCATGTCGTCCATCCCCATTGGCTCTTACAATCTTTCTGTCTCCTCTTCTGCAGAGTTCCCTGATCCCATTTAGGACTGATTATTTCAAGGTCTCTCAATTTTTGCCCATTGTCCAATGTGGGTCTCTGTATTAGTTTCCGTCTGCTGAGGAGGAAGGTTCTTTGATGACGACTGACCTAGACACTGATCTAAGAGTATAGCAGAATGTATTAGGAATCATTTTGTTTTCCTTTAGCAGAACAACAGTATTTGGTTTTTCTCTAACTTCATGGCCTATCTATTCTCAGATTTTCAGCCATCTGAGCAGTGGTGGGAGTGAGCTCCAGCTCATGGAGTGGCCCTTAAATCCAATCTGATAGCGCTTGGTGACTCCTACAGCTCTTATGCTGCTGTTGTATCATACGGGTCACCCTTGTATACCAGAAGGTGGCCGTTCACCTTTCATCCTCTGGTAGCATGTGTAGACCTTCCAGTATCATGAACAATACTTAGTAGGCATGAAGGTTCAAGTATTAATGGATAAGTTTGCTAAATAGTTACAGCCTACACACTATCTTTTAACAGCTCAGGAGCTAGGAGGTTAATGCAAAATATTGGAAAGAAATAAGGTTTTTATTTAACCCCAATTAGTTATTAATGCATTGTGCTTTCCTATTGGGTACACAATGCATATAATTCACAAAGCTTGAGATCCGACTGGAACCAATATTCCTATTTCTGTTTGTTGCTAAGTTTGCTTTTTTATATATTAGATATTTGCTTTTCATCCTAGAAACTGAGAAGCCCCCCCTTTCAAAGATAAAGTTACCATAAATAACAAGGCAGTACAATTACAGTACAGAAACTGCAAATCATCTTGGCCTAGAAGCTGGCAGTGCCCAACATGTGCCAAGCTTTAGCTTTCTCTTGAAAAATCTAAGGAAATCCACAGAACCCCTGTGAGCTCCTAGGGTAGCTGCCACTGCAGTTTGGGAAACAGAATAACGAACTGGTCGATGTCAAATTGCCCCATAGCTTTTTTTGGGCGGTGGAGGGGCGGGTGGTTGCACCAGGCCTTTTACCTCTGGCCCAAGGACATTTGAAGTTCCAGAGAAAAGGTCAGGCCAGAGGTTACTGGACATGTCCAGTCCTGAGCCTGAGATCATTTGAAATCTGACAAGTTTTGAGATACGAGTTGAAACTATCTACAGTTTTCTAAAATCACAGATGCTTGTGACCCAAAGGGTGGGAGTACTAGATAAGGCGAGGGCTGCCTCATGCTGCTGCCTCATGCAGCCCGAGGGGCTCCTAATGACCAGCCACTTTTCTGCCTGGTTAGTTGTGATGATAATCACCTGCACAGCTGCAGCAGCCTGCTCCTGACTGTTTCGTGTGGTGGGACCTTGTCCTTCTCCTGGGTAGCTATGGACTACAAAGCCTCCTTCAGTTACCGCAAGGGTGAGTTACATTCGACCAAAGACCGTCAGACTCCCTGCTCCTATCTCTTCCTCCATAGTGTTTCTGAAGTGTCCTCCTATTCAGATTATTATATTTTAACAGTATGATTTTTCCTCCTGGAGGTGCGGCTGACTGAACTGATTTCTTCATCTATAGCCTTTTGCTCATCTCCTAAGTGATAGCTCAAGGTAAAGTGTGGTGGGCAGGCAGGAGGCCCTCACCTTACTTTTCCTCCTATGCCCTTCTGATGGGGGCGGTCCTTCTGTGTATGTCTATCTTATTGGTTGTTGAATAGAGCACTGTTGGCCAATGGGGGAGCAAGTTAGGTGGGACTAGGAGTCGGGGAGGATTCTGGGAAATGTAGTAGAGACAGGAGTTGCCATGTAGTACCAAGAAGACAGGCGGCAAGGCCGCCGTCCTCTATAAGTCTTTATAAATATATAGATTAATGACTATGGTTGATAAATAAGACTGAGCTAGCAGATAAGAAATCCTAGTCATTGGCCAGCAGCATTGTACCTAATATAAGTCTCTGTGTGTCACTTTGGCCACCCACGTGACTGGTGGAACTTGGGCGGCTGGCTGAAAGACTTGCCATTACACCCTTTTTTGGGACTCACCACCCTTTGTTACAACCGACAATCTGGTATTTATTGACAATCGTCCATCTGCTTCTTGGGAAGCAATACCTGACAATCAGGGTCTTCATGTAGCATTTGTTGATATGTTGCAGTACCTGACACCCAGAGTGGGCAATAAGGTTTGTTAAATAAGCAAGAAAATTTGAGAAATTAAAACATGGTATAGGGCTGATAAGTAATTGTGTTTGGTGCACACAGCCAACATCAAAGCTAGACAGACTCTTCCTAGGGGGTCCTAGAAAGTTACTAGAGGCAAATGTTTGAATCATGGGCAGAGTTACAAGGTCAAACTCCCAGACATTCTATGCTAGTGGTGAACTGGGTTTTTGTCTATCTTTGATGTTGGTTGGGTAGTCCAGGGCTCTAGAAAGTATCTTTCATGCAACAGGAGTGCCTGTTCTTCAAAAGGTTCATAGCTAAGTGACTTTAAAAAGGGAAGTCCTTGTGTGATTATGGGCTGGGCTCTTATGACAACAAGGCAGTGGAAGCATGGACTAGATCTGGGAGGATAAAGTGAGGTAACCCTGTCCTCATAGCCGTGACAGACAGATTGCATTTTACAAATCAAATGATATTGATTTAGTCCAGTATAATGCTCCTTTCTGACAGACTTCAGGAATATTTCGTCCTGCCACCAGCTCTCTGGAATTATCACCTGGTCTCTTACGCAGCTAGGTACTACTCACTATACATAAACCCCATCTAAGACCAGAAGATAGAAAGATGAGTAACACACAGGCCGGACCCCAAGAGTTTCTTCAAGCATGACACAGCGCTCCCCAAAGTGAGATGATGGATGGGTGGGCATGTATCTCCAAATGTTCCTTCAGGGAAAGGTCTGTGGTACGTAAGATGAAGAGTTTGAAATAATTGATTTTATGAAACTTCTTGGAGCCTTCATTCTGGGAGAGTGCTTTGCAAATCTCCAGAGTGAGTCTGCACTGTGTTTGAGAGTTTATTTCACCACAGAATTCTATTGTTCAAAAACACATCTAATTATGTGATGTACTATTAGTGTTACTAGGAGACAGATAAATCTTGGAATTTGTTTTTTTAATTTTCCCATTTTCCATAGATGCTTACTTTCTTCAACTCAACATCTTCTGCTTGGTCCTCAGTGTGGTCAATGATTTTCGAAATATATATTATCTCAGGGCTACGCTATCTCAATTTGGGAACCCACAATTAAGCTAGAGGTTCTGTGACGCTAGCCTAGTTTGGCCACCAGTCTTCTAGTCCAAGGGCCAATTTGGAGATCCATGACCCAAGCTTTTTTGACTAGCCAAGGGCCCCCTGGTGGCTGGATGTGAACTATACACCTCGCCAGCTGTCTTTGCAAATCGTTAACTTACCTAAAATCCAGTCTTTGAATGAAAACACCAACTCCCGGAAAACACATCACACCTTTTTCCTCTGCTCAGTACTTTCCATGATGACTCCTCTGAGGTGCTTTGCACGGCCTGGGTACAGGGAGATGTTGTCTATTAAATATTTACATAGTGGCTACTGTGTGTCTGGCACAGTACTCTCAAACACGATACATGATTTCTGTCCTGACTTTGTGCTGCTAGAAAATCAGCCAGAGAAATGGGACAATCTTCCTAGTAATATGTCACTAGTCAAAAGAGGAGGTGGTCTGCTTCAGTTGGGGATGACTTTTCAGTCTGTGCCCTTGAAAGAGTCATGCCATATATTATAAAAATCACACGGTCATTAGAAAGGGCAAAACTAAGACTAGTAAGAGAAAGCAGACATAGTAAGACCGAACAAGAGATGTGTTCGTGTTTGTTGTGTCTTACAGTCCTGGGGCATGCGTTCTCTCACAGTTAGGAAGACACAGTGGCAGGGCAGGAGGTAAGGCTGCTCAGAAGCTGTCCTCAGCCAGGAAGCAGGTTAGGTGAACAAGAAGTGAGATCAACCTAGAAACCCCAATGACCCACGTTCTCCAACAATGCTCCATCCACCATTTAGAAGTGCCGGAACCTTCATACATAGTGTCACAAACTGGGGCCCAAGGGTTTAAACACATGACACTATGGAGAACAGTTCACATTCCAACAACAACCGGAAGTCATGTCTGTGTTGAAATCTCCCTTGTTGTTTAATCTTGCCTTTGAGCTATCACTGCAAGTAAGGCCAGAGCCCTTTGTGGAAACCTCCATGTCATGGCTTTTTTTTATTCCCAGCTAGGATCCCTTTGCTGTCTTTTCTGTCGATGACCATGAATTCTGGGTATATTACTATCACCCTGTCTACTAATTCGGTAGAGTCCTATCTTGGCAACTATTTGTGTATGTGTGTGCATTCGTGTGTATACATGTACATGTCCCTCTCTCTCTCTCTCTCTCTCTCTCTCTCTCTCTCTCTCTCTCTCTGTGTGTGTGTGTGTGTGTGTGTGTGTAGAGGATACATACACACTGACTTTTTTGATTTTTTTTTTTTTGCTGTTGTTGGTTGTTAATTTTTTTCTTTTTCAAGACTGTGTCTCACTATGGAACCAAAGCTGTCCTTGAACTTGATGTTCCTTGTTTTGGCCTCATCTCAAGAGTACTGGGATTATAGGCATGCCCGGTTTGATGTATGTTCTTGATGAATATAAAATCTCAAATTGGTAGGAGGTGTTTCGACATTTTTTTCTCTAGGACTCATGTTCTTTTTTATAATAAAATTTTACCTTCTTTGTTCAAGGAGACAATACCTGGCTTTGTTTTATTTGCTGCTCAAAGAATACTATGTCATGGATATATTCTTTCCTAGAAATGGGCAATTATTCCAGCGAGATCAGAGAGGAAAACAGGTTCACCTTAGCAACAGCCTCCAGTGTGCACAGATGGGTTTACGTTGCATCATTCTGTTCCTGTACCACTGTGTTCTTCCTCTAAGATCTCAAAACATAGCTCCATAGTCCTCTCTGCCTTTGGGGCTTAAGGGACGAGGAAAGCATCACTGTACCTGAGCATCCCTGAGTCATTCTCTTCCAAAGCTTTGTGAGTAGTACCTCTTGGCAGCAAAGCAAATGTCGAATGTTCTTATGTTACGCTCTGCTCTGTGTGCAGGGTTTTGCCTGCATCATCCCTCTCCCAAGCTGGTACCCAGACACTCCTGTGTGCCAGCCTCACCAACAAACCCGATCATTTACTAATGGGATAACTTTATTGTGCAAAGTAGTCCGATCCTGAGACATCACGTGGAGATCACAGTCTTGAAGGCAGAGCTGAAAGATTATCCTCTCAGTGCAGTTTCCAACCCCTATTTTTGAGGGCTGGGGATTACTTAGCAACATGTTTTTGGATTATTTTTCAAAAAGAGATTTTTGACTCCCTGAAAGTATGTGGTTCTACAGAACCTGGGTGTGGGATCCCATAGTGTGTCACATCACACATCCAGTGTCATGCTCTCCCCAATCCTGGCCCTGTCCCTCCTCCTTTAATGTCCTCCATATCAGAAAATTCTCCTTACCCAAATGACTGAATGGTAACAGCCAGGAATCCATCATGTCCCAGGAACTGGGCTGTGACTCCTCTGCTTAGAAATTCCAAGATTGGCTTTGATCTCATAATAAGGAGTATAAGTAAGCCTCACATTTTCGTAGACTCACTTAAGTCATTGTATCTCCACCCAATGGCATGTTTCTATTGACAGGAGAATATCTGTGGTCAATAAACAGAGAACTATTCACATACATGTTGCATTGTGGGAAAACCAGACCGTGCTTTTGCAAGCCAGAGTGAGGCTGTAGCAACAAGGGTTCTTCTATCCATGTTTGCTCACATTAACTGTCAGGCTCTAAAAGGAACTTGGAAAGTTCTTGCTTTGCTGGATTCCTGTCTGAGAAACACAGATGATATTTTTCATCTATTTAAATCTTAGGAGTTATTTTTAACACAATTAAGCATTTATAACTTCACTTTAAAGATATACACTGTAGAGTTATATAACTCACTGAACTATTATTTTGGACTGCACTTCGAAAAATTCTCTCACCTCAAGATTTCACACTTAGATATAATGAGAACATTTTCTTTTGGTTAGAAACCAATGTCTTTTTTTTTAAAGGACTTAGAAATTTCTTATCTTATATTGATTTATTTACTTATTTTCTGTTGTGTGTGTGTGTGGGGTGGGATGCTTGACACAGCACACTTGTGAGAGTCAGAGGACAAAGTGAGAGACTTGGTTCTCCTTTTATTATTCGGATTTTGGGGTTGAGCTGAGTTCATCATGCTTGATAAGAGGAGTCTTTAACCATTGACTATCTCTCTAGGCCTTAAGGAATTTTGATATTAAAAATAACTAAAACAGGGTTACCAAACTTGTAGGAAAATGTGAAATTTTACCAGTGTGTGATGAGCCTACATTTTTCATTCTGACCCAGTTAACAAGTATTTACTGCTCTAATGGGACATTCTGACACCCCAATGAGGAATATGTCATTGCTTTCAAAGGGACAAAAGAGCTAGCTGATTTATCTTCTGGTCTGCAATCCTGAAAAGATTGTTAAACATTCATCAAGTTAAACACACGCTTGAAATGTGCTTTACAGTAATTTATCGTTTCCCAGTATCTTCGATGTGACTTCTTTCAGGTGTGGGAACAGACTCAAGCAGATTACAGATAATCCAAGGTATCCAGGAGAATGTGGGGGTTAAGGCCACCCCTCTGTAAACTTGAATTAATTCTCAGGTACAGGCTAGTTCTAAAACTCAAGCAAAGATTCACCCCCAGTTTGAGGACACCGGGCTAGGATTTGGCAAGTGAAACTTTGATGTAATCCCTTGTTTATATAGAACAAAATAAGGGTAAGATTGCCTTTGGAAAACAGAAATGCAAAAAACTTACTGAAATATTCTGAAAGAAACACAGAGATTAAGCTAAAATGCAGTTGATTTGTCCAAATCATATATTCATGAGAATTCTCATCATTTCTTGCATCTTTTTAGCTGGTGAGGTGGCCAGTTTGAGTTTTTGGTCCCACCTTTAATAATAAGTTTAATGGTTGGGTGGTGGTGGTACTTGCCTTTAATACCAACACTCTGAGGTAGAGGCAGGCAGTTCTCTGTGCGTTCCAAGCCAGTCAGGGCTACCCAGAAATACTCTGTCTCAAGAAAAATAAAAAGAATATGTTGGATACAGGGTTTCTCTGTGTAGCTTTGGAGCCTATCCTGGCACTGGCTCTGTAGACCAGGCTGGTCTCGAACTCACAGAGATCTGCCTGCCTCTGTCTCCTGAGTGCTGGGATTAAAGGCATGCACTGCCAATGTCCAGCACAAAAGAATATGTTTAATGGAAGACATAGTTACCACTCAACCAGGAGTGCTTTGTAAGAACCTGTTCTTGGTTCATTTGGTTGCTGGATGAATAGTCAAATTCATTCTTGTAACCTTGAGGTTCAATATTCTTGTAGCCATGAGCTACATGTTACTCTTGTAACAATGTGTTACACACTCTTGTAACCATGAGCTACAAACTCTTGTAACTTTGGTTACACACTTTTGTACCCATGGCATCATATGCCTAAATCTCTAGAACATTATTCAGTTTGTAGTCATCCTTCCAAAGTCAACTTTCTTGGAGTATGTGCACATTCAGAGTTGGGTAGCAAACAGCTTGTACACCCTGCACACCTGCCCGGTCAATAGCACTGGATAAAGCCTGAACCAGATTGATTCTATTAGGGACTGGCCACTTTTGGATATACTCTGTTTCTTCTCTGACACTTTTTTAGTTTTCTTCTGATTCTCTCAAATTCTTTTCAAGGCCTTGACCACGTGTGTCTTCCACGGAGAGTCCTCTTCACTGTCCCTAATGGTCTAAGGACAAAGGACCAGGCTAGTGAGATAAACAATGAATTAGCCTTCTAGAACTCAAGGAGCAGCCCTGCTCTATTGTACTCTCTGGGCCAGGCTTCAGGTCTCTCAAACAGTCCCAGTTTCGGCTCTGCAAATGAACCAAGGATATGAATGGAGACGAGGCACAGGTGTGAATGAGGCACAGGTGTGAATGAATCAGGCTATGACGTCACCTCATCACCTCACAGATCGGATATGCAATCTTTGAGTCCCACATTTATTAATCAGTTCCTCCCAACTCCAAGACATTCCCACAGCTTTTCTTGCTAAAATATCACCCTGAAAGATAGTTTGAGGAGACTTAAGAAGGCATCGTTAGGGGGTTTATTTAGGAAATGTTGCATATTTGGAGATTCCAAGTGTACATTGGTATAATCAAGTCTCTTAGAAACATGGCAAGAAAGAAATGTTTGATGATTTTGAACCTCAAATGAGTAACTTCCACTGATAGAGTAGTTATACCTTGGGAAACACAAGCCTTCAGAAAAAACAAATTCAGCAAGGAAAGATTCTCTGAGTTGAAACAATCCTTTCGACTCATTTGGTCTGGGTAGCTAGCATTTTCAGGTCTACTTTAGCAAACACAGCACAACTAGCCACTTGGGATTTTCCACAAGCTTGTGGGGAGTGGGGAGGGAGACCAGAGTAAAAGGAGAAAACTGTGAGTGGAAGAACAGGAGGTACACAGAGAGACCCAGGCACCCGACGAAAGCCCCTCCTGTTGCTTGGCCTAGGCTTATTGAATTCCTTGTTCAAGGTCCACTACAGCCTGGAACTTTAATGTGAATTCATCTTCCTGACCCCAGATCCATGCTTTTCCAAAGCCCTCCCCTGCTTCGATATTTGTTGTGATATTACACTGTTATTGACATTATCCAGGTGATCAATCAAAGAGGCATCCGAGGATGCCGGTCAGCCCCCAAGTTCAGGTCCATCTATCCTAGATTAGTCTGAGACCCCTGGCTCCCCAGGAGACTTCATTCCTGCCATGGGGAGAGACACTTATCTAAAGGACTAAGTGCATTTGTGTTCAGGAAATAATAGATACTCAATAAACAGTGCCTGTTGTAATATTAGTGTGGCTCACCACCTCATTCTAATAATTTGCAAACTCTATAGCCAGGGCTTGATTTTCACTGCCAGTAACAAAAGGTAGAACTCTCCTTCTCTTTCCACTCCCATCAGCTAAAGGAAGCCATGGAAAATGAACCACAGGCTTCTGGAGTAGCCTCAGAGATGGCCCCAGCAGCTGTGTGGTGAACTAGGTGGGTGAAGCAGGCCTAGAGAGAGAAAACACCCATGTTTCCTTCTCTCTTGGAGGCTCAGCAGCAAATGCATCAAGGTAGATTTTGCTGGGTCAGGTGCTTTCTTGCTGAGTCATGACTATGGATACAATTGGGAGAGACAAAGGGATGTTTACCAAGAGCTGACACCATTTCTGGCTACTCATTGGCTTTCTATGGACTGATTTAATAGCTCTGATCTTTGATCTCAGAAATAACTGTGTGTGTGTTACATAAGAGTGAAACCATTCTAAAGAGGTAGAACAAATACCTGGGTGAGGAAATGTAAGAAACAAGTAGAGAATGTTCACCAGATTTACCAATATTTTTCCCTTGGCACTCCACTGTTTTTTTTTTTTTTTGTCTTAGCATATTTGATTAAAATTAAAATTTAACACCGGGTGTTCGTTTACACTCAGATCTGTTTTGATGACACGTTGCTGTGGGGCAGGGTTGAGTATTGTGTTCTATCTGGGTCAGCTGAGTGAATCGACAGCGTTAATGAGCTTTATTAAATCATCTTAGTAAAAGCCCGGCTGTCGTAACTGTTTACTTAATTCTACGTCCAACAGCAACAGCTGCCACCCCTGACGATACCTTTCTGAAGGAAAGGGGCTGTAATCAGCAGCACTGCCCTACTTAGAGTCCCTGGAAAGGTGCTCTGTGATAAGTGCCCACCAGACAGACCCAGCTTTCTACTAAGAAGGGTTGCCATGTAGGGAGGAAGGTCAAGGGGACACTTTTCTCTTGCCTTTGTTTACTCTCTCTCTCTCTCTCTCTCTCTCTCTCTCTCTCTCTCTCTCTCTCTTTCTCTCTCTCTGTGTGTGTGTGTGTGTGTGTGTGTGTGTGTGTGTGTGTGTGTATGTGTGTGTGAGTGTGTGGGGTGGGGCACGCACTGAGACCTGCACACACATTTGGGGGTCAGAGAGAAGGATGTCAGACATTTTATTTTTAATTACCCTCTGCCTATTCCCTTAACACAGAGTCTCACACTTGCAACCATGCCTGGCTTTAAATGGGTGCTGGGGATTTGAACTCAGGTCCTCCTGTTTATACAGCGAGTGCTTCCAACCATTGAGCCAGCTCCCAATCTTCCTTCTTTATTTTATTTTACATTGTTTTGGCTCCTGGGAAAGGACAAGCTTGTGGTGATGCTCATCTTCTGGTTGTGGCACCACGCCTGGCTTCTGCCCTTTGTTTTATATGCAGAACTCCACAAACACCACTCCATTACTCTATAGCTTGTTGCCTTGACTCAGAACCCAGTATCTACAAAGATTTAGTGTTAGGCTGATGTGAGATGGGCAGTACTACTTCCTGCTCATCAGGAAGAGTTTCTTGATGAATAAGTCCACCAGTCATTTACGTATTTTTAAAATTATGTGTATATGTGTGTATCTGTGTACCTGCGTGCAGTGCCAGGAGTGGCAGAAAGAGGGCACTGTAACTCCTGGTAACTGGAGTTACAGATGGAGAGGTTGTGAGCTACTAGACATGGGTGCTGGGAACCAGTCTCTGGTTCCCTGAAAAGTAAATGAAGCAACCTTTCTTAACCACTGAGCCATCTCTCTGTCTTTTGATCTGCCATTTAATGTCTACACAATTAACAGAAGTCGTCAATGTTTTTAAGATAGTGTTTCTTTTTCCCCCCTGAAACTGTAAATTTAACCGGCGTATGAAAATAATTCCAGTAATCAAAAGTGAATTCTTTAGGTTTATGAAACAAAGGTGGTCATCTTCAGCTTGCTATCCCATCCCTAACAGCTTGCTTAGATGTCCATGGCTGAATAAAACTGTCTTCTTTTGAATAGACGTTGGGAATATTTAAAATACAGAGATGCCTTAGCATGTGTCCATGAATCCCAGCATCCACTTTAGCTGTGCTGCTCTGTGGAAATGTGGGACCCCCTGCACTGAGAAAATCGTCATGTGTGGACTTCGGGAGAGGGTCACACGGCCGATGTCTTCCTGGAAGGAGACAAGTGTCTCAGTTTGACCTTTGGCCTCGGCAGATGTGTAGGTGGACAGCAGAAGCCACCCGCGTTGGCCCAGGACAACAGCTGCTTTGGTTACTGTGGCTCTGCTATGTGTGTGAAGCCAGCTCTGTCACCTTTGCTTGTGGTTGCTTTGGCTAATTAGGGTCTTCTCTGCTTGTATATGAATTTTATGAGCCTTGTATATTTATGTGACAAATATAATCAGGCTTTTATAGAGATATACTATGCAGTCCACTTTGAGGAATATGGATGTTTTAACACGCAGTCTTCCAATCCACAAACAAGATATGTCTTTCCACTTTTTGGTGTCATCTTCAATATCTTTCTTCAGTGTCTTTAAATTTTCATTGTGGATCACTTTTATCTCCTTGATAAAATTTATTCATAGCTTCTTTGGTAGCAATTGGAAATGGGATTGCTTTCTTGATTTCCTTTTTGGCTAGTGTACTATCGGCTCACAGCAATGTTGCAGGCTTTTGCATGTTGATTTTGTATCCTACAACTACTGGATTTACCAGTCCAAACAGCTTTCTTGGTAGAGAACTTAGATTTTTCTCTATAAGATTGTGTTATCCCCAAACAGAGATAATTTGTCTTCCTCCTTTCCAATTTGGATGTTGTTTATTTCCCTCTCTTGCCTAATTGCTCTGGCTGGGACTTCTAGTGTGTTGAACAGACATGACAAAACAGAGAAAATCCTTTCTCTTGTTCCAGATTTTAGAGAAAATGCTTTCTATGCTTCCAGGCTCAGTATGATGTTGTCCGTGAGTTTGAGCCACTTCACGCCATGATGTGGAAGTACGTATGCTCTCTCTGTCCCTAACTTGTTGAGAATTTTGTCATGGAGGGATGTGGAATAAGATGAACGAATGTATGAGCTTCAGTGTATAGTTACAAATGCTACATTTTTGTACTCACTCCCCTTGTTGGCTTAACTTGTTCATTCCTCATTCATTTAGTTAAATATGCATTTTTCAGGGTATCTGTATGCCAGGTAGCATTTTAAATACTGGGGCACTATTGAAGAATAAGAGCTGGAGAGGTGGCTCGGTGGTAAGGAACACTTGCTGCTTGAGCAGAGGACTTGAGTTCATTTCTCAGTACCCACATGCTGGCTGGTAACCAGCTCTAACTCCAGTTCCAAGGAATCTGATGTCCTTCTCTGGCTTCTACAGGCATGGCATGCAGGTGGTGCACATGTACCCATGCAGGCAAAATGCTCACATATACACGGTAAAATAATGTTTTTTTAAAACGTGTAAAACACCCATAGATGCATACCTTTATAGAGAAAAGAAAGATTGATAGTAACTAAATGAAACACCACAGTTAACCACAGTAAATATGATATGGAGAAAGGGATACAGTCAGAGAAAGGGATACAGTCAGAGAAAGGGATACAGTCAGAGAAAGGGATACAGAATCAGGGTCAGGTAGGAGTCTCTAGCACCAATTAGCTGTCAGAGGCAACTAAGAAACCTGCATTTGATCAACACCATGAGGAAGCAGAGAGGCAAGTCCTGGAGACACCCCAGAGGAGGGTTGTTTCTGACATGGAGTAAACAGCCATCGGCGAATGGCTCTTGAGGTGAAGATGCTCTCCCCTAGACCACAGAGAGGTAGCGATCGAAGTGTTTGGGAAAGACAGCAGGCCAGTAGTGCAGGAGAAGGCCAAGGTGTTCCATACGGGGCAGAAATTGAGACAGTATTTGAAGGTCTGGACTTCTGTTCTTACAGTTGTTTATGCATTAAATTTACAAATCCATACATGAGATGCAATAGCAGGGTTTGTTTCCACATCAATGTACATACTAAGATGAACTTTGGAAAATCCTGAATACCTACCTCACCTAAATCCCTAAATGTCTTCTGCAAAGCAGTTCACCTTGACTTTTCATGTACAAGTGGCCTGTATTGAGATTAAAGTTCCAGAACATTGATTCTAGGGAAAAGTCTATTTTGTCATAATTTCCCTTTCTCTGGCAGGGTGTCTGGAGACACTTGTGTCTGTGTTTCTGGGGCCTTCAGTCCTCTAACAACATTGTTTCCCATATAGGAAGGACAAGAGGATCGGAATGAAAAGGGAAACACAGAACCAGAACGGGAGACAAGGGTTCAACATTGGGCAACTTCTTTGGCCCCAAAGAAAACCTGTGGGTTGTGCTGTCATCAAGCCCAGGCTGAATGTACTGAAGAGACTCACTCACTTCGCACCTGAGGGTGGGGTACCACACTGCTTTGTTCTGGATAAGAGTTTGTCTTTATGATGAAGAGCGCTTACTGTTTTCTTCCCTTTCCATCCTACAGCACACCTGTCCACGCCCCTGCTGCATGGTGTCTGAGACCTTTTCTAAGCATTCCACCTGTCTCAGGTCCTGCAAAGGTTGTTTTGGGTTTTTTTGTTTTTGTTTTGTTTTGTTTTTCCTAATACTGCATGCAGCAGCAGACGGGGACATGAGGTTGCTACGGAGAGAAAAGCTTCTTCTGAATAATGATGGTGACAGTGATGACATATGTATTAGGAGACTCTGAATGATAGTGACAAGTGTGCTTGGGCTATTTGAAGAAGCTTTGCAGTTATCCTATTTAAGCTTCACACCCCTTCTAGTTGGAGAGCTAGGAACTGGCCAGTCTGCAATGGCAGCCTGGCTCCTTTTGACCCTAGGGTCATTTGTCATACGTTCCATGCTCCATTCCTGGGGTTTATATTTTTTAAGTTTTTGTCATGGGAAACCCTGAGCATGAACAGAAGCAGTGGGGTGAACATAATAGGCCCTCATGCATGCATCGCCCAATCTCAATAATTATCACAGAAAGCCAGTCCTGTTCATCTATTTTTTCCCCCGCAAAATATTATTTTGAATTAAATCCAAGACACCAGAGCATTTCATGTGTAAATATCCCAGCGTGTGTTTCTAAATGAGAACTTAAAAAATATATTAATATATATAATCACGGTACCATTTTCACATCTAAAAATATTCATGAGACGTCTTTCATTTCAAATTTCTCCTCCCAAGCAGTGGTTTAACTACAAGGCCGTGATCTAGTAGGCATTGTATGATATTATATGGGAGAAAAACCTAATTCTAGCACCCAACTAATCATAACATTTGTATTCAGGCATTGTACGTCAACAGTGTTTGATCAAATGAGACCATTAATATGTAAGCTACTTGGCCAGTGTATTGTCTACGTGATGACAGCGATATGATTTAGAAAGCCAACATTAAGAATTTTAATTCCCATGTTTATCTGCCTCATAAACACCCTGGCAACCCCTGTGGTCTGTATACAACCAAGGGCTTGAATTATCACTGATTTATAATGTAAAAATCTCAAATCCTCAAAACTTCTGCAGGTTGTAATGCCAATAGATCTACTGGCAAAGTCCTAAAGAATGTTATTTAATAAAGAAGATCTATGAAGATTTGTGAAAGCAGAAATGTTAGTATTTAAATGAATAATAACTGAATGGCTTGAGTGGCTCTCCTCTCTCAATGTACCTGTCTATGTGGCCATCCCACCCCTCACCAGCACACACACTTACCTCTTGACCTTCGCGCTTACCTGCACACATGTCTAAAAGCAGTTTTTACATATTTAATTATTTTTGTCACAGGGTCTTAGATATAGGCCAGGCTGGCTTTGAACTCTCAATCCTCTTGCCTCAGCCTGTCAAGTCATTGGGATTACAGGGGTTCCAGCAAGCTCAGCTCAAGAGGCTTTAAAAATAATATGTGAAAGAAACTATTATTTCTCACAGTCTAACCACGAAGAACAGGATAAATATCATCGATTTATTATGTGTTATTATGGGGGAAAAAGAGAAATAATTGCAAGCTCAGATGCAACCCAGAAAGAAGGGGGGTTTGTGTGTCTGCAAAGGAAAGATGGTTTGAGGGCCGGCCTTTCTTCTGTGGACTGGATGCCCTGACTGCAGCTTCATTTCACCAAGAAGAAAGTGATCTGTCATTAAACGCTCATCACTCAAGGTCTTCAAGCAAGAAGTGTCTTTCGAGGAAAGGTTTTTTTTAGTTCCTCTACCTTTCCTGATTTCACGATCTTACAGAGTGAGAGAGGGAAGTAATCCCAAGGAGAGAAGTGAGTCCGAGGCTGTAAATTGGAGAAAGAGAAGAACGGGCACGGAATCAGGAAGTCTCTGAGGAGAGTGAGGGGCTGGGGAGGTGAGCCTGCGGGCAACTGGGCTATCTCTGTAAACACCAGCACTCACATAAAGGCAGGCTGGACGCTTCTTGTGTGTTTAATCCAAGCATGGGGATCGCGGTAGACAATCAGAGAGACCTGAGAGAGGAGAACTTCTGGGTCAGTGAGAGACCCCTGAAAGGCAGTAGGGCGGAGTGAGCCTGGCATCTGCATGGGCATACATGCTCCATATAGCACACACACACACACACACACACACGCACACGCACACGCACACGCACACGCACACGCACGCGCACACACGGCCACACCATATATAACAGGAACTTCAGGATGTGTCCCTGAGGAGTCATTCCATCCACCTCCCTAGTGCTAGGAGAATTTGCTCCAAGAGTGAAGGGTAGAGCAATGAGCTACCTCACCATTCAACAGTAGTCCACTTTGGTCTGCTTAGTTTAAACCATGAGAACTCTGATCATTTTTCAGGGTGGAGTGTGTAGGTGCTAGAATATTAAATTAAATACTCAGATGCAAGGCATGCTTGAAACACAGAACAGCCTAGATTTTTAAAGACATGTATTTAGAATTTTTTTTGTTGGGCTGGAGAAATGGCTTAGAGGTCAAGGGTATTTGCTGCTCTTCCAGCTGACCTAGGTTTGATTCCAAGCATCTACATGTCAGCTTACCATCATTTGTAATTCCAATTCCAGAAGATTCAGTGTCCTCTTTGGCCTGTGTGGCCACCAGGCATGCATGTAGTACACAGCCATACTTCAGGTAAAGCATGCATATACATAAAATAAAATAAACACGCCTTCCAAAAGTGTCTGTAAGGTAGATGTTGTGACACCTTTGATCCTAACATTCGGGAGGCAAGGGCGGGCAGATCTCTGTGAGACTGAGGCTAGCCTGGTCATATGTAGTAAGTTCTAGGACAGCCAGAGCCACACAGGAAGACTCTTGTCTCAAAAATTGTTTATAGTCCACTCATGACAAATGTAATTTGTGAAGAATATAACCCAGGGTTTTTTTTCAGTGTGGATTAATATTCCATATGGCCAGATGAATTACGAAATGTAAACATTATGTGTAGATATTCTACAAACTGAAAAGAGTCAGTCTAGCCAAGTGGGGGTGGGGTAGTTCTGCATTTCCTCAGATTCCTTCCCATGTAAGGTTCTGGATTAGCTCGGGCCATAAGAGGCAGTTGACATTCTCATTGGAATCAGAGTCAACCACAGAAGCCATCTTTTCTCTGCTAGTTGGATTGCATTTTTATGACTCAGCAGCTGACCTCGTGGTCCCCCAGTTCCCAGGAGCTCAGCTCCTTCAGCTTCTCTGAGACCTGGAGAATGTCTGTGTGAAACTCTGCATTGAAGGTTAGGCACTTCTCCAGCAGGTCTCACCAGACCCCAGAGTTAGAGGTCATGACACACAGATAACAGTCTCCAAATTTTTCCAGTTGACCCTGTGGGAATCTAGTTCATCAAGAAAGGTCTTATTTGCATTTCTTTTGATCACACCCAGCTTTTTTCTATACTCACCAGTCTAACATACCCCATTGGATCCATAGTTTAGGTTCCAAGGTATATTCCAAGACAAGTCCACAGCTCCAACTGTCCCCATCTCCGGCTTCCACAAAGAAATGAAGGCTGAACACCTACGGCTTCTTTGCGTTTTATCCGACAGTAATTCTGCTTTTTTGATCAATTGTTGACTGATACAACCATCTAAGGACTAGAAAAACCATTTCAAACTGAAATTCATTGAGAAGAGGGAGGAAGACAATCCTCTTAAGTCTGTGGAAGAAGCCCCCAAATTGGCAAATTATTTCAAACCAAGTCTAAAAGTTTACCTGGTTTTTTCTCAATGCATCAACATAATTATTAATAAATATTATGTCCATTAAGACCAACAGCCCCCAAATTAAAGAATTCCAGAGGTTCTTGATTTATTTGACATTGTTTTAACTAATAAGAAGACACATTTATTGCTTAGCAATGTCAAAAATCTATAGATTTCTGCACCTCATTTTTGAATTCTACTTTGCTAGCTATACATGTATTCTTATAATTGAAAACCACTACCAAGGACAAATGAACATAAGCTGCTTCCCTTGCATCTATCAATAGGCATGCATGTTTGTGTGTCTTCTGCAAAGTGTCTTTCCCGGCTCCAGATGCCTGCCAGACATATTCCTCTGAAATTCTTTGGGAACTGAAACCCTAAACTCAACTTTTTGGTCTCATCATTTCCTAGTCAATATTCTTTCATCCTGGCTTTACAATTTCTACCAGCAGCAGAAAATGTTGCTTGTGTGGCCCCTGGGAATACTTAGGAGGTCTTTCATTTGTGTCTGGGGAGTTGCCCTCATCCTGGGTCCCAGCTCAGGAATATCTCCTTGCTTGTTTTGTTCACAGCTCAAGTGTAACCTGGGCCTGTTCCCGTTTGATGGACCTCCACTTAGAGGACACGCCTGGACTCCAGCAGATTCTGTTTAGAATGGCAAAGGCGGCCCGTGGGTGCTCTCCGCTTTCCAGGAAGCAAAGGTAGATAGAGGTGCTGGCTTCTACCGCCCTGCTCAGAGGTGTGAATCATGTCTGTTCTCCATGGCAACAGTAGAGTCTGCAGTATGCTCTGTGCAGGGTTCTCTGAAATAGTCTCTGGCCTGATTCTCTCTCTGCATCTGAAGATGATATGAGCTTAGTTGTAGCATCAGTAGCTCAGTGACATCAGGGCAGTGAAATTCTTAATTGTAATTAAAGACACCAACTGGCAGAGGAATGTGAAACAAAAACACAGAATTTTCTTTTGTTCTGAGCAGTTACAAAATCTAAGTCTGGTTTCCTCTGTGTGTAGACAGATTCTAAGAATGTGTTCTCGTCTATCCCAGCATCACTACTTTAGGGAGCCTCTGGGAACAGTGAAGAAGTTGTGTTCCTAGGTAAAAAAGTTCCTTTTTGAACTTTATTTTATTTGTTTTTAATTTTCTTTTATTTTTATAATATAATTACATCCTTTTCCTCTTTACTCTCTCCCTTCTAAGCCCTCCCATACTCTTCTCCTTTCTTTCTTTCAAATTCTTGGCCTCTGTTTTTCACCAATTGTCATATATGCATACATTCCTAAATACACACATAACTTCTCAGTCTATTCAATGTTACTTGTGCACATAAATATTTTCAGGCCTGACTCTTTGGTATTGGATAACCAATTATTGAGCTCTTCCCTGGGAAGATGGTTTCTCCTACTCTCAACTTTGCCTGCCGCTCTTTGTGTAGGGCCGAGCCTCCTGGGTTTTGCAGTACCCTGTCCACATTAGGTCTAGTGCTGTTTTCTTTGTTCAGCTCATGTTTAGGCAGTTGTTCTGGTGAGACTTCATGAGTCTAGTTTCTGACATTGTTCGGGGACATGATCTCACAGTAAATTCTCAGTTTCTCTGGGCTCCTGCCTTCTCTCCAGATCGTCTTCTGTAATGATCCCCGAATCTTAGGTATAGGAGTTGTACTGCAGATGTATCCGTTGGGACTGGGCTTCACGACGCTGCATTTTGATTGCTTGTGGTTTTCTGTAATGGTCTCCATGTGTTGAAAAGAAAAAGTTTCCTTGATTGGGAGTGAGGACCATACTTATCTGTGCATATAAGGACAAATGTTTAAAATGTAGTTAGGAATTATGCTGGCTTAGTAAAGTGGCATTTGTAGGTCATTATTGATAGGTGATATAGCTGCATGGGACTGTTGGCGACCTCGCTTCTTTGGAAGTCTGCCTTCTGGTACCATAAAAGTTAGTCCTTGGGGAGAAGGCATGATTCAGGTCAGTTTCAGTTCAAGGGGCCCCTGAGCTCTGCTACTAATGTTCTCGGCGAGAATGCACTTACACTGTGTGTTGTAGTGACAGCTGCAGTGGAGAAAATAAGGCCAGTGAGATGGCCACAGGAAGAGAAGGCTGCTGCTTCCCGATTGTTAGGCTTTCTGACAGAGTGGTACTACCAAGCAGATGAGGATGAGAACCCAGGAAAACAGAACAGTATTTGTGAAAAGTCCTGGTGCAGAGGGGCCTGGTACCACCGGAGTTCCAACATGGCAGCCAATGCACTTGGGAAGGACCAGGGGGAGAGAGGACCTCTCTGACCAAGGACAGAGAGGCAGCTGGGGAAAATCATGGCGGCTCTTCTGTGAGGGATTGGAAGTCTATCCGTTGTTTTTTTCTGGGGGTCTGGTGGGTTGATGAGCATAAGCTTAACTGATCTGATTCGTATTTCAGTGGATGTTTGGAAACATGGTGGCTAGTTAGGAGATAGTTGACTACTGTAAGACTCGGCAATGGTGATTTGTGTCAGAGCACGTGGGGAGGAGATGGCAAACAGAGTGTCTGCTTATATTTTTAAGTCTGATCCAATAGAGTTTTCTGAAAAATCACTGTGGAATGTACTAGAAAAATAGAAGCTAAAGATGATTTCATGAATGTTGTCCCAAGAACCTACAAAGATGGAACTGGCATTTACTGAAACCAGGAAGAATATTAGAGATTGACAGATGAAAATAAAAAAAAAAATTGGTTAAGGGTGTGTGAAGTTTGAAGTGATATATTGGCCAGAATGTTCCAGAGAGTCAGGACAAAATAGAAAAAATTACCTCTAGTTCAAGGATATAGTTTTGTTGTATTCAGCCTGTCAACTGAACAGACAAGGCCCTCTACCTTAAAGAAGATAGTCTGTTTGTTCAACCCATTGATTTAAATGTCAACCAAAAACATCCACACAGAAACAGCCCGGGTAGTGTTGGCCCAAATTTCTGGGCAGTTCATGTCCCAGTCAGGTTGACATTCTAACCACCGTAGATGCTCCTAGGTGTGCAAAGGAGGGCGGAAGAGCAAGAGTCTGAAGTGGTGGAGATCACGTTCACACTAACATCGCTCTGGTAACAGGAACTGACCTTGCTGGGTGTTTGTGTCTAGCAGCAGCAGCCTCGCACAACCATGGAGGTGGAGAGAAGACAGGAATAAAAAGCAGGCAAATATTTAAGAAATTAATAACTTACTAGTCTAATTGGATCCTGATACAATCCAAATACCCAATAATACCACTTCCTAGAGAAACACTATGCGGCTAAAATCAAAATTAGGGGAATTAGAAATACTTCAGATAAAATAGTGGCACATTTGCAGATCAAAGAACACAGAGATAGTGTTGGTGTGATTTATATTAAGAGATTTAAATACCAGAGAGAAAGCAGGGGAAATGAGCACAAAACCAGCTGGAAGAAAATGAGCTAATCAGAAAATGCCTGAACAAATAAAAAACTGTCTCTGGAACAGATGAAAAGAGTACAAGAGCCCATCGGTGTGGTTCCAGGAAAACAACAAACGTCACATGGGACTCAACACACAGCCAGATAAACACAGAAGCTCAACCGCTAGGAGCTGGAAACCAAGCTTCAATTGGTTGTAGGATGGATAGAGTGACTTCAGCATATGCACTATCCACTGTAGAGATGAGACGGATTTACTCCTCAGTTTGTTCTGATTCAGTGAAAAGAGTGGGCTCTAAGGCAGGATAATTACACATGTAGAGAGTAATAATTTTCTAAGTAAAAGCAGAAGCATGATATCAAGACAATTTATCTACCTCCCAAACAAAGTGTATTTTTTTTTTTTTTTTTTTTTTTACTCAAACTAGAGAAAAACATCCAGCGGAGTTTACAGATAGGCGAGTTAATGTGGGAGGCGTCTGACCTCACTCTTGAAGCAGCAGGCTGGATAACCGATGTCTTCGGAGGTTCTGTGACTCTGCCTTTTAATTTGCAGTATCCCTGAAAGCAATTTCCTGGCATTCCACAATCTAGCTCTGGGGGCAAAGTAATTGGTGACCCTTGGTCTTTGTAAACAATCTGAATAACAAAGATCATAGAAGGGACTTTAAAGAGACCTTCAGTCTAAATTGCATCTTTCTAGGCTGCTGGTTCTCAATGATGGATCTGCAGAGCCAGGTGGTAGCAAACAGAATCCTGGAAATGGAAAATGCTCTGGAAACAGTGGAGAGTGACTGGATATTGTCCATTGTGTCCCCCTTATTCCTACCTGTCTGGAGATCGGGACTGAACCCAGGAAGAAGCACCGTATCTCCAGGTTTGGGGCTGCATTTGTGGAAACCGCTGGGAAGCTCAGTATTCCTAGAAGCTGCTTCAATTTCTTCCCCGTGGTTCCTTCCTTCTTTCCTAAATATCAATGGGGATGGTGCATTCGAGCTGTCACGAATCCCTGGGTGCCTTACTGTGTCTTATAGGCGCCCTTTCCCAAGACAATCCATCTATATAAACCCTTGCTGAAAAATCTTCCAACCCATTTAAAACAGATTTTGCTTTCCTGAATGATCTAGGAGTGCTAAGCAATTTTTAAGAGGAGAAGAAATATTGAAGTGTAATCTTATAATCTACAAAGTGGTTTTCGCTGTGCTTCAGATTTGGTGCAATCAGTATTTATCACAGAAACTATTGACGATTTATATAGGCTGCATGTAAAGGGTTTTTGTTTCTTTTATCATTTAGATCCATCTTGCTCATAGAACAGTGGTTTCTGTTTTGGTGTTTTGTTCATGTCTGCCAACAATAATGGGCCTTCAATATTTCAGAAAAAAACCCCACACATGCCAAGAAGATTAAGGTAGAGCATCCATCCTCACCTGATCTGACCATCTTGTACAATCACGCGTCTCCATTCATTGCCATGCCTTACAAAAAGAAGCTTCTCAATGAAGACTAAGAATAACATTTATATGTAGCCATCCACATAAGCATTTAAAAAGTGGCTTGGCTGGATGTCAATTTGGATAAACAACAGTAATAGATTTCTCCTTAGGGTCTAAAACCTCCTCAAATGTATTTTTAAGCCAGGTTTACAGCAGCAAACATGATTTCCTTCTTGTGGAATGGGCCTCAAATCCAATCAGAAAGTACTTGGTTACTCACAGAACAGCAGTACCACTATTGCTCCAGTGGGCACATCTTGAAGGGTTGGTTGGTATTATAGTTTGTAGGGCTCTCAGCTGAGTAAGAACACTGATAACTTTGAGTCTCTAGCAGCCTTAACTGTACCTTCCAGTAGTATGAAAGTGAGCCAGCAGAGAGAAACTTGCAGCTCAGTTCCGACTTAGTTCCAGTTGTTTTGTAACAAAGGAGGATGTGTTTGTAATAACAGGGTTTTATCAACTAGTTCTTGATCTCTAGTCTCACAGATAGCCCTGGTTAAAACCTCTGGGTCACAAAATAAGAAGACACGTGGGAAAGGGACTTTTAGGAAGGTGAAGAATAACGAGAATGGGAAAGAGACAGAAGAAGGTGTAGAGGACAGTAATAAGAATACTCTTCATGTGTATGAAATTATTAAAGAAAAATTTACTAAAATATTTAAAAATAACATTCTTTGGGCTAAAAGGAATGCAGCCATCTGTATAAGTTCATCTTCCTTAGGTTCTGGGAGTCTTTGCAGATTATTTTCCAGTTACATTTTCCTGGTGCTGTCCAGGGTAATAAATGTATAGAACTATTGACCTGGTGCCTTTAGAGAAAAAAAAAAACCAAAACAGACTGAAGAAATGAGGCTCTCACAAGTAAAATATATCATCACTAAGTGACACATCAATTGACAATATTAAAATGCCCAAGATTACCAAGAATCAACCATTAGTGATAATACATCTGAAACCTTTTAAAGTAACTTGTTACATCTACTTAACTGATACCAGCTATAATTACACTATTATGTATAATTTTAGTACCATGGCTTACATCATGCTAATTCACCCTGTGTGCCATATTGAATTCCTAGCCTAAAATTACCAACATATTGATTGTAGTAACACTAAAAAATGAGTAGCTTGAAACAATTACCCCAAGAGCCCTGCTGAGAAGCACATGCTCATTCATTCATTAAAATTTGATAAATTTTTCTGAGTTCCACTTATGTGGTATGTAAGGTCATCAACTCTGATGATAGAGTAACAAATAATATGTCCTTGTGACCGACCCTACACAGAGGAGAGGAGGGTTGTAGACAGATGAAAGACTTTCAAGAAGAATCATCTCATGTTGTATGAGAGTGTGTGATGTGTAAGCTGACACCCTGGGTGACACCCTGGGGCTTACAGAACTCTAAGGTAACATCTAAATTCTTAAGGAGGACAAGGTGTAGACAGAGTGTCTCAGGAAGTAAATCCCCAACAGAAGATGTTCATTGAGAAGGTGCATGGGACGGATATGGCTGATGTCCAGGTGACACCAACAGATGTTCAGAGAATGGGGCCAGATGGGTGGGCACAGTACATGTGTGCTAAAGAGTTTGCACCATGCTAAGTAGCCTCAGAGCATCTCGAAGTTTAGTAAGTTTAATTCTTTTGGCTGCTTAACAATATTTGAGGAGCCTACTTGACTAGGTAGAGCAGAGGGTTCAGGACTTGCTTGAGCCAAAAGGAACCTTGAACCTTTGATCTTAGTGAGGGTGCAGTTGGGGTGGACACTGAGAGTAACAACTCAAATGAATTGGGTAAATGATTATACAATGTTGTTAATGATATGGAGGAAGATGATATGGGCCATGAGGCTGGAATTAGGAGTGGATCTTCAGAAGACACCTTATGAGGTACCATTGGGACACTTGAGGGCTGAGAACAATATTCCCATACACAACATGGGTGAAGAGTCTTCCATGAGAATGATACTCCCACACACAACGTGTGTGAAGAGTCTTCCATATAGAAGAGTGTTCAACTGAGAGTATGCCATGAATGGTGAGGACTTTGACCTGTTTCAGCAGCAGAGAGACCGGTGGAGTTGGAGCATAGCTAGAGGGGGGAGGAAGACACCAGGTAGCATTGGAGGGCTCACGGGAGTAGTTTGATCAAGGGAGGTTGCCACGAGCTGCACAAAACATCTTAGGGGCTCATTGAAGATGCTGTAGGAAGATGTTTAACTACAGTAAACAGTAAGAGGATGTGATCTTGGCTGCTAGATAGAGAATGGACTTCATTTAGTCAGGAACAGAAGCAAGGTCTAAAGGAAGACTTGCCACAGTGCAAAAGATTTTAGGTGGTGGCAGCAGGAATGGCAGTAGTTGGTGTGATTTCTGGGGTGGTGCTGCTCTGTCCACTGAAACTTGGGTGTGGGCTGTTGGGAGAAAGCATTTCATTAACCAATTCTGAGATGTTTGACCTGGACAACTTTGTCAGTGACATCTAGGAATAGTGGCAAGATATACCAACATTTTAGGCATAAAAATCTTGTTTGGCTTCTAGTAGATTTATTAAGCTTTGAGGAGTGTGGGAGGCATTGGAGAGACAGGGAATTCCCACACTAAGACTAAGGAGGCTTTCATAATTGACACGCTGAGGATCTGGCTACAGTAGAGGCAAATACAGTGAGGATTCCAGAGTGCAATAATGCATCGTGGAGGCCATTGAGAAAGCCCCAGATGTATTGACAAAGTCCAATTTGCTCACTGAGTAGAAAGCAGGAGAAGCTGCGGGGTGGGTAAGAAGGAGGAGACAGAAGTAGGAAGTAGGCAGAAAGCCCTCCACGAAACATTCTTGCACATGCCTACAGGTTAGGAAAAATTCTGCAGAACCATTGAAAACCATTTTAACGGGCAGGGTGGCGAAGAGGATAGAGGCAACGAGGAAAGGGCAGAGTAGAGATGAACCTCTCAAGCAGCTTCATGTGAAAGGAAGGTTGGACTGAAGTGTGAATCGCAGGCTGATCCCAGTGCGTGCAAACGCTAAGGGCAGCGAGTCAATAGTCTGAGAGCCCTCGAGAAGGAGGGTGATTAATAAAGACAGGGCCGAATGAGCAAAGAAGAAACCCCTTAATGTGGCTCTATCTATCAGGTAGCAGTTACCTAATAATTGCCAGCCATTGTGCTTATCATGTTTAATCCCTACTAATCCCCAAGAATGGGCACTATAATTGCTTACACACTACTGATAAAGTATTTTTGCTTTTGGTTACTCAGCCCAGGCAGTGAGAACATCGATCAAATCCAGTTATAGGGCCTTCTCTCTTCCCTCCTTCCTGGAACTCTATCCCATTTGCTCAGCAAGCTTTCTGCCTTGGGACGGTATCTCATGTAGCCCAGGCTGGCCTCAAATTCAATGTGTAGTCCCCAGTGACCTTGAGCCTCTGATTCTCCAATTTCTACCCGCTGAAATGTGTGACTGCAGGTGTGCACTCTTACGGCTGGTGTGCACAATGCTCAGGACAGCACTCCAAACTAAAGAGAGGCAGCTACTCAGTGCTGTGAGCCCCAGGCCCACTGGCTCAGCTTTGATCCCTGTGGAATCTGAAGTCTTCCCATGTGTCCCTACCAGCCCAATGTCCAGCAAACATACCATTCAAGGTCTGGCCTTTCTGCCATGGCCATACATGCCCCCAGCCCTCCAAAGGCAGTACAATGTCTCCACCCTAAGGACAGTGTAGCTAGGGGAGAAAGCCTTTCAGAGAACGCCTCTGTTCCAGGCCGGCTTCCTTGCCTGCTGTCCTTCTCTCTCTTCCCAGCCTCCTCCTGATGATCCATGTCCAGGCTGGACCTGCTCAATACTCCCTGACTGCCACCTTCTCTCAAAAGAGCTCCTGTGTGCCGTAATCCTCTTTCCTTGTGTGACCCGTGCTGTAACCACTCTTCCAAGTGTGTACCACAGGATCCTAAGACCAGCATTGGGCAATGAAATCAGAATATCTACAAGCAACTT
Organism: Cricetulus griseus; assembly: GCF_003668045.3. Lineage (NCBI taxonomy): Eukaryota > Metazoa > Chordata > Mammalia > Rodentia > Cricetidae > Cricetulus > Cricetulus griseus. Next base: position 270,194,565 of record NW_023276807.1, on the reverse strand, counting down.
CTACTTTTAAAATATTTGTATTTATTTGTTGGTAGCTTAATACATATACATATATACATATATGATACATATATATACATATATGATACATATATACATATATATGATGTATGTTGATAATATTCACTCCATACTACCCTCTCTTATCTCCTTCTGCCCCCTCTAGATTCCCTTTTCTTCCTAACAAGTACCTTCCTACATTCATTATATATATATATATATATATATATATATATTAATAGACTCATTGACTTTCAGGACAGTCGCCTGCATAAACATAGATGTGGCTATTTACTGGGGTACAGGCCACTTACTAGTGGCTATGCCACTAAATAAAACGATTCTTCCCTCCAAGAAGCTATTTCCTCCCATAGCTCTTCAGTTGGGGCGAGGCCTCAGGTGCCCCTCACCCCACCCGTGCTGGGAGATAGACAGCGACCACAGCAGCTGTGCGTTTATGAATACAGCATCCCTCCCTACCCTCTGCTCTTCATAGTGCTCCCTGTGCCTTAGGACTTGGTGTGTGTCTTAGGGTTACAGCTGCTGTGATGAAACACCATGGCCCAAGCGACTCAGGAGGAAAGGGTTTATTTGGCTCACACTTGCACATCACTGTTCATCACTGAAGGAAGTCAGGACAGGAAATCCAACAGAGAAGGATCCTGGAGGCAGGAGCTGGTGCAGAGGCCATGGAGGGTGCTGCTTACTGGCTTGCTCCCCATAGCTTGCTCAGCCTGCTTCTTACAGAACCCAGAACAACCAGCCCAGGGATGGCACCACCCACACTGGGCTTTATCCTCCGCCATCAATCATTAATTAAGAAAATGCCCTACAGGCTCACTTCCACTGTGATCTTAATTGAGGCTCCCTCATCTTGAATGGCTTCAGTTTGAGTCCTCGACACAAAACTATCCAGCGTAGTGTGCATAATAAAGATGCTCTCTTTATAGCTGAACCTTTAACAGTTATCTAGCATGAGCACTTTGAGCAACTAGGGGTCTCTCACTAACTGCTGCCCACTGCCCGAGTTTGAGGGTAGCACTAACCTACGACTATAAACACAAATATTTGGAGGGTGGTTTAACAGCATGATCATTTAGCAAGGCACGAGCCGTCTCAGCTATGGGCCTTTGAGTAGCTTTACACTATTAGGCATTCGTTCCCTCCTGTATGAACTCAGCTCCACCCAGAATACAGTTGGCTACTCTAATATTCATACTGTGATGGCACTCATATGCATATACTGCTTGGTAGTTCAGTATTGTATCATGCAGGCCTCACCACTGTGTAAGACGGTTGGTGACTTTTCTTCCCCAGTGGACTGTATAGCTCCTTCTGATACTGTGAAAGTGAGTTAGCAGAGAGGGAGTTTTCAGGTCAGATCCACCCTGATCTCTCTATGTGCAATGACTGAAGTGTGTCTGTCTTCCCATCTGCTTACCGTGGGCAGCCAAGAGCAATGGCAACAGACTGTGATACTTTGGGGGCCTTCCTTTGCATGCTTAACAGACTGTGATACTTTGGGGGCCTTCCTTTGCATGCTCCCTGAATAGCAACTCATGGGGAGGTAGCCGGGATGCTGGTGAATTCTTGGGCAATTCTAGTCTTTGGTATATAATCTCAAAGATCTTTCCATGCTCTCTTAGGATCCGGGGTGGTACTAGGGCAGCTCACTTAGGTATCTACAAGGCTGCCCAGAATCAACAATATCAGAGACCTTTGTGTACTGGCTCCTCAGTCCTCTCTGCTTTCTGTCATCTGTGAGATAATTGTTTTCCTAAGCTCTGGTGTTAGACCAGCCTTCAATTTCAAATTATTAGGTCTTATTTCAGCCTCTGATTGTTTATATTTGCTACCTGCCAGGTGGACTCCGTCTGATTTCATCTCCTCCATCAATTGACCAGTTCCTGCCTGAACTATTCTCTGTCTTGGTAGCAACAAGTGTGTTGCAAAAATAGGTGGCTGTGTCAGATCAAAGGTAAACAAAACAGTTGGCACATGCTTTTGTGAAAGAATGAACAATGGATGGTTCTCTTCTTATCCTCTATTTCTATCGGGTAAATATTCTTTAGTATAGGTTATGCCTCAATTTCTAAAGATACTGTTTTCTCCCTCTGCTTTCTTCAAGCTGAGGATCTGAATGGTAACCTATAAAGACCAGCCAAGCTGCCATAGTAACAGGACTGGTCATCCTGGGTCAGGTTGTTTCTGTGTTTTAGATCTTACAGCTAATGGGTATCTGTGTCTATAACAAGGAGTAGCAGGGAATAAAGGTTGGGAAAGACATCACAGTTGCTTCCTAGCCCATAAACACCTAAACTGTAAGTGTCCTATATATAGGAATGTCCTGTTCTGGGCCTCAGTACGTGCCTGGAACATGTTGTTTTTCTTCCTTGAGAGGCCATGACAGATGCAGGATGGGTGATCCCTTCTGGCCCTGTGCCAAATGCTTGGTACAGCTGCAGAGGGAATCACCCTTCGCTAGTCTCTCCTTTCGGCAGGGTGGCATCTTTTCTTGCTGTCCTGAAATTAGGAATGTCACTGTGATATCTCGTGTCACCATTCACAAATATGCCTGCCCTAGAGATGGCGAGTAAATAGGTTTCCTCTAAGGCAAAGTGTAGAGCCATTCCTCTTATACTCTGTCCGTGCTGTAATGGTATCATCACGAGAAGCCTGGCCAAACATGGAGAAACTTGAGTCTAAACTTCAAGCAGGAGGGAACATTTGGAACATGATGCAATAGAAGTTGCTTCCACGTGGGTAGGTGTCTGGTGGTGACCCTTGTCCGAACTAATCCTTCTGTGTTGCATAGGTGATAATTGTAACAGGAAAATTTATTTATACGTTTGTGTATGTGTATGACAGTGTGTGTGTGTGTGTGTGTGTGTGTGTGTGTGTGTGTGTGTGTGTGTGTTTGTGGAGGTCAAAAGTGGATGTCAGATGTGTTTCTCAGTCACTATCTACCTTATTTAAAATACTTTAACATTTTTATTTATTAGTACTTGTTTAGGGGTGGGTCGGTATAGGTGTGTACACATAAGGGTGCACAGATCACTCGGTGTTCCTGTGAAAGTTAAAGGACAATTTTCAGAAGTCAGTTCTCTCCTAACATGTGAGTCCTCAAGTCCAGGCTTAGAGTGAAGAATGTTTATCTCCTGAACCAACGGCCTCAAGGTTGTTTTTTAAGGCAAGGTCTCTCACTGTACCTAGAGCTCACTAACTACCTGTCTCACCTTCCCCGTGTTACACATGACATTTGTGTGTGTGTCAGAGTTCTGAATTTAAATCCTCATGCCTGTGCACAGACACTTCACTGACTGAGCCATCTCTCCAGGAACAACTTCATTTGACTTACTTTAAATACTTTTGCCATTTGTCTCTCATTTAAAACCTCAGTTTATGGAGCTTCCTGCACAAGCCTGGTTTGCCTGAGTTCCATCCCTACAGCCCAAGGGAAGGCTGAAGCAGAGAAGTAACTTCTCATAGTTGTTTTCTGACCTCTACATGCATTTCCTGGTGCAGATGCCCCCCCCCCACACACACACCAGCAACAAATCTTCGTGCTATTATTATCTGTATCGAAACAACCCGGAACTGTGCTGGTCAATAGGTAATAAATTCCTGATCCTGAGTTGCCATTGTGTGGACTAATCTTGTTTCCATAGATTGGTAGGGGTTGGTTCTGGACAAGGCAAGGCCAGCATTGGACTCTGACCTGTCCAGCTGGCCCTGGATGAAGTCACAGTGGTCCTTCCCTTACAGGGAATTTCCTTGCCTAACACTGCTGCTCTTCCCAGGACAGCATCTTGTTGGTATGACTAGTACGTTTCCATTGTAACAATGAGCTCATCAGATCCAGACAAGGCAAACCAGTGGCCTCAGGTCAGAAAGCTGTAAGTGCACAAACTTAGACTCGTTGTCTCCCTCTAAACCTGTCATTTCTCTATGAGATTGCACTTCTGTTTTAAAATAAGCCTCTGATCTGAAATAAACCTGGCACTTCAAGTCTTACAGGGGGTAATTCTGGGAAATTAACTTTACCTTTCCGATCTCATCTTCTTTACTTCTCATGAAAACAAACACAAAACCATTCCATCTTCTTCCTTTACTGTGAGCAGGGCCAGTGTAATGCCACATGCAAAAACCTGGACAAACCGGGACTCGGCAGCCAAAGGGAGTAGTAGAGTGATGCTGGTCCTTGCCAAGCGCTTGCATCAAAACGATTGCGATTTCTTTTTACACGCTTATTTACAGGAACAAAGGCTCTGGAAAATTTATTCATAACACTGTCAGTGTCAGCGAGGGCATGGGTCCTTTCAGGAAGGGCTGAATGCTAGCTCCTGTCACCTACTGCGGCCAGTTGGAGTTTGTTTTCTGCCATGCTAACAGAACACCAGGACACTGTGCCAAGGGCCTGCTGTGGCAGGTGGCCAGAGCCACATGCGTCTTATACACAGCTGACATCCATGGCTTGAACTCATTTGCCCAAACTCACACTGAATGATAAAATATATATCAGCCTGAACTCACTGGCATTTTTCTTCCTCATCATCACAATCAGGCATGATGGAAAAGTCTCTAGGTAGCAGGTGGCCCCCATAGTCTTCCAGGCTGCACATGCTGGCCAGGAGCTTCCAAAAGGAAGCACCAGTAACCACAGGCTGAAAACTGATTAAAAGTCCTTTATTTTGGAATCACATTAACATGCATGGTGTGGGTGCTGGTGCTGGGCTGATTGATGGGCCAGGAAGACTAAGAAGTTGTACAAGTTAGTGCACATTTGTAAATATAAGTCCATATATGCTCACACCCATTTGTACGCAGACAAAACATGCAGAACATGTCTACATGTACATTTTTATTTACATGGACATATTACATACATGTATACAAGTAGATACATATGCACACACACATAAGTACATATTTGTGCATATCTGTATTATATTCATGCATAAGGAAACATAGATGTAAATATTTGGTTCTTCTATCAGATACCAGTTTTATCTTAGCAAAGCTAAAAGCATTACTTCTGCCTTTAATTCTAATGGCCTAGTACCAGTAGCATGGAGCACAGAGCCCACATTGGGAAGATGCTGGATCAAGGTATGTGTGGGTTGTTTAACTGATAGTCTGGCGCTGTGGAGAGAGGGTGAGGGCGTGGAGGCTCTTTCCCGAACTTCAGGAGGTTTGGGTTGAGAATGAAGGAGGTAGCAAGGTCTAAGAGAGAGAAAGATGGCAGCCATGAAGATGGAGCAGACTGATGGGCCCCGAGTAATGGCGGCTGGATGTGCCGAGATTCGATCTGGTGCTTGAGGAGGCTTTGGCCCCCTAGCCACAAGGAAACCAGTGTGGGCTCAGAGAAAGCAGTCTCCCAAGACAGACCTCCTCACCGGCCTTCTGATTGGCCTGGTGTGAGTGTGGCTGAATTTCTGCGGAAAAATTACTCATGCAAAAGTTGCCGGCAGATGTCTGGTTGATTCTGCCACTTTTTTCCCTCAGTTGTAAGACTCAAGGGGTCACGTTATGCCTACTCCAGTAAGTGTGGCAGATGTAGGTTCTGTGATCTGATCAGCAACATAAGGCAGAGGGGAATGTTCCAGCCTTCTGAGATGACAGTATAGTTGCAGCTCTAGAAGAGGTTTTGATTTCTGATGCATCTGATGACAATGGCACCCCAGTGTCCTCATGTTCACCTGTGCCCCATCATCACCCAGGGAAGCATCCGCAAGATATCCCGCCTGCAGGCCACTGCTGCCACTGCACAGTGAGAGGAGTGGAGAGCGGTAGAAGCACCCTGCCTCCCGACAATGACTGTAGCTGCGCCATCTGTCACCCTACGCCCTTCCCAAGGACGGTCTCCCTTTGTTGCTTTATTTGGACAACTACTCTGTGAGTGAATTTAGGGAAAATATTTCCTAAGGAAGCGAAGCCGCCTTGCTATCAGCTTGTATCTGCCAACAGTGCCAATGGGGAACACAGCATCCCCTGGCAGAGTCCCCCAGCAAGTCAAGCACTCCACCCAGTCCCCATAAATTGGGGTCTAACATCTCAATCCTTGTGCTTTGTGGCCGAGATGCTGAGCTGCTGCTTCTATTTTTTTTTTTTTCCTGTTGCATAGTTTGAAGTTCCCAGTGGCTGAGGGAAATCGATAGGTTTGTCTTCCTAATTACATTAGGGAGTATTATGTGTGGCTCTGGGCTCTGATTCCCTCGCTTGCTGCATATGACACAGATAGGAGATTGCTTTTTCCTATTTTTGAACCTTTTAGCTTCTCTGGTTCATTTCTTCCCCCTCTGACATAGACAAACTTTAGTTACTTGTTAACTAGATAAAAACATGAAGATATAAACCAACTGCAAACTTGCCAGTGGTAGACTTGTTAATACAACAGTACTTATTCCACAGACAGCTCTAATAGTCAGTACTTCTTTATAAATAGTGTTTTCTTTTTTTAATGAGAGGTAGACATAAAAAATCAGAATGTGTGTGTACTCGTTGGTGTGTGTGGAGATCAGTAGATGACTTTGGATGTCAGTCCTTGGCTTGTACTGCATTTGAGGCGGGGCTTCTTTGTTTTCCTACCGAGTATCCCAGACTAGCTGACCCCTAAGCTTCCAGATTTTTCTTGCATATTGTTTCTCCACAGAGGTATTGTGGTTACAGAATCCTTGTGTTTGGCTTGTTCATGAATTCTAGATATTTGGACTGGAACCCATTTGGAAAAACAGAAGTCCCATGATAGGCTTTCTCTTCTAGGCTACAAAAGAATGTGGAGTGTACATTGTTCTGGACCGCTGTCTTCAGGACTGTGGACGGAGCCAGCTGTACAGTCCCGGTCGGTTTCTGAGTGGAGGTGTGTGGACTAGGGAAGTTTAATTACCCAACGACGCTAATGATGAGACAGGAAACACCATATCATCTCAGGAGGGCTCCCAGCTGATGCCACCGAGCCGCCCCGGGTTATTGGGAGGTCCATTTAAATAGTCCTCTAAGGGCAGGGGCAACATCGGGAAGCATTTATCACAATGCATATCGCTAACATCAAGTGATTCTGTTGCCTAAACAACTCTTGGTCAAGCAGGCAGAGTCTTGAGCCCAGGTATGGGCCTACTCAAGGATTAAGCTACAGAGATGCAAATTAGGTGGCATATCACCTTCGGCTACAGTAAACAGTTACAGCCTGGTGTTAATTAACAATACAAAGGAGACTCGGAGCTCCCTGGTTCCACTACTGTTTATGTCGGCCAGGGCGTGGAACCCAGAATATTCCATAACAGGGATATTCGGTCCCCCACAGTACATTTCCATATCATCTGCACAGTGAACATCCTAAGATGTGTCATTGAAACTCGGGAAGAATCTTCAAGAATGTCATCACCTAGATAACAGTGCAACCCACAGGGACGGAGGCCTTTGGCTGAAAGTCTCATTATCGTAGTCGAGAGTGAAAAGGAGTCAGTAGACACCAACAGGGTCCTACAACAAAGGGGTCACTGAGTGATTCCTTGGGGAGCCCCGGGGCCCAATTTCAGTATATTGCCTCGAGTTCTAATAGGTCTTAGTAATAAAAGCCCGGAGTCAGATATCAGGGGATGAAAGCTGAAAGATCAGAGAAGCAGAGCCACCAGCCACTAGAGCTCTCACCTCTATGAAATCCTCAGACTGAAAACAGAGCCAGTTGGGTGTTTTCTTGTTCAGCCCACCAGTTCCCAAATAACCACTCTAAGGCTTAGTATTAATTATAATTGTTTGGCCAATGGCTCAGGCATATGGATGACTGGCTCTCACAATTAAATTAAGCCATGTTTACTAATCTGTGTGTCACCACATGGCTATAGTAGCTTACTGGTAATGTTCTGGCATCTTACTTCCATGGTGGCCACACGGTGTCTCCCTGACTTGGCCTTCTTTCTCTCTCTATCTCTGTTTGGATTTCCCACCTAGCTATATTCTGCCCTGTCATAGGCCAAAACAGCTTTATTCATCAACCAATATGGCAGTGTGTGTGTGTGTGTGTGTGTGTGTGTGTGTGTGTGTGTGTGAGAGAGAGAGAGAGAGAGAGAGAGAGAGAGAGAGAGAGAGAGAGAGAGCGAGCAGAGGAGTGCTTCTTTTCTGGATCTGATTATTATCTTAATGAAGTAAAGTGTTCATTTTTTATATTCATCATAGGTAACATGAAGAGAAGCTAACCTTAAATTTGAAAGTTCCCATGAGTGGAGAGAAAAGAGGCTGTGAATAGGCCCCTGATGGCTCAGGGTAATGCTTCCATCAGGAAGGGAACAGCACATCTCATATATGTCACTTGGGTCCCATGGTTCATTGTAAGAGCATGGCATTCTGGTAATTTCCTATCTACTTGCTCTTTTGTTATTTTATTTTATTTTTTATCTGAAGCAGCATCTTTCTATGTAGTTCAAGTTGGCCTGGAGCTCACTATGTAATGAAGGCTGGGCTTGAATGAATCCTCCTGCCTCAGCCTTCTGGGTATGTACCTTCTTCCACAGGCAGAAGGGTCCTCCATTAATTGATAAAGCACTTTTAGTATTGCATTTATCCTTATATAAAACAATGTAATTTCATCGATGTCCAGTGATAGCTTAATTCTAGTAAAAAATAATAGCAAAAGTCTATTTTATTAAGAAAATATAGATAATCCAAAGTGAATAGCTGGAAGGCTTTTTGTACTGAAGCCTGGGAATGGGAGATGGGAGGATCTAAATTAGATTGGTTTGTGGTGGAGGCAACTGGCTCCCTAATAACCAGAACCAGAGCTACAGAGAAAGGGAGGAGATGTGAGAGCCGTTAGTTCCGATTTAGACATGTTTTATGCTCACATAGGATGAGATGTGAGGACGTTTCTAGATCTCAGGAAAGTTTCGACGTCAGGGTACGTGTATGTGGCTTGTGGATCTAGAACCCCTTGTGCAACGCCTTTCGGATAAATGTTTAGCTCAGATAGCTGTTTATCACTGGCTGAGAGTCTGGGTGTTACTGCCACCTGTCAAAGGAAAAGAGCATGTTTTCAAGACAGCGAGTCTAGGTTAAAAGCTACCTGGTCTAGTCACCTAAATGAAAGTTGCGGGGTGTAGAACAGAATCTGGGGCAGATATGACAACATGAAGTGGAGTGGTGGCAATGAAGGAGGGACAAGTCTCGAGGAGACTCCGGCCGTAGGCACTGAATGGGCCTCCTGTACCTGTGACTGTCAGGGGCTGCTGTAGCCAACCTGCTGGAAGTTAGTGACTCAGAGCACATGAACATACTATGACATACTTCAGGGGTGGCCATTTCTTCTCTAGGCTCCCATAGAAAGCCTCTCCCCGGGGACGTTTCCAGCTTCTAGGGTGGCCTGTGCTCCCTGGCTGATGGCTTCTACCTCCAAATCACGTCTTCCAATCTCAGTTCTCACGGTCACGTCACCATCTTCCAGGCTCTTTTCTCTCCTCTTAAAAGGATGTCCGTGGTCCTGTTAAGGCTAGTGTGGATAATTTAAGGCAGTTTCAAGTTTCTCTTTGCCATGAAAAGGAACACAACTGTGGGTTGCATATTTTAGAGTATGGGCTTGAGGCTTATTCAGACTCTCGAGTGAGCAGACAGAGCAACCTGGACGGCTAGATTCCCTCGCAAAGATACTCCAGCTTTGAGAACGCAGGTGCTGCTTGATTTATGATGGGAGTAGTCCTGTTAAACTCACAGTGAGTTGAAAATAATGTGATACTGAGGACCCCAGCTTAGCAGCTCTGTACGCTGCAGTGTTTGCTCTGCTCACTGTTGTGGGGATGCCTGGGAGCCTCACCCTGTTGCTCCCTATCATGAGAGTATCATGCTACAGACAGGTAACTGGAGAAAAAATGCAAATAAAAAATCTGCAGTATGGGTTCTACTGATGAATGTCACTTTCGCACCATCATAAAGTCAAATAAAATCATATGTCAAGTCATTACAAATTGGGGAACCTTCTGCATTTTTTAAAAAATAAAATATGTTTATTCAGTAAACTGATATAAACTTATCATGTCAATTTCAGAACACCACATCTTGTATTTAAGCCTACTTTTGAGGGTCTTCCTAGAGTAATAAATATTTGGTGAAATCAGTAATTCATCTGTGAGTCTAAGCACACTACAAAATGTCCATTTTGCCCTCTGCTCAAAACTGGCCAATGTCCTTTCTGAGGTGGACCCAACTCTAAGTGTGAAGTTATTTAACAGTAAGTGTGCAGGCTTGCTTAGGGACCACACAAATAGCAGTATGGCAAAGGGGAGAGCCTGTGGGGACAAAGTGGGATGGTGGGTAGGAGGACGCTCAGAGGAAGAAAGACAGTGTTTGCCAATTTGCATCTCCCAATGGAGACCCAAGCCTTAGGCAGAAGTAAAGGGAAGAAAAGTAGTGGTTTCTCGTGCCGTGCACAAAGGGAACAATGTTCTGAAGTTTGCCATGAAGTGAGGTAAAAGAGTTGGGAGACAGAGCAGTTGCATTTGAGTAATTACTGATGGGGAATGCACTGTGTATGTTTATCTTATTGATTGTTAAATAAAATACTGTTTGGCCAATGAGACAGCAAGTTAGATGGGACTAAAAGTCAAAGAGAATTCTGGGAAATGTAGTAGAGAAGTGGTGTTCCAGGCAGGAAGTGACATAGCAAGGAGACTCATATTTAAGCAAGGAGAAACAGGAAGTGCCCTTTTCCCCCCTCCGCTCTTCCTCCAGTGGTGCAATGTGATCCACTGGCAAGAGAGGGTGCCTTCCCTGCGCTCTTGGGCATTGGATTCGGCACTTCTGAGATGATAAAGACAGATCCAGATAAAGAAAAACCTCTGAAGGTTTACACTGCATTTAAAAATATATGTAGGCTTGTGAGAGAAAAATAACAGGAGGAAATAGAGTAGTTGGTTGTGGTGGCCAATGCCGATAGGATTTGCTGAAGGAAGCAGAGGCAGATGGATTTCCACAGAGAAACCCAGTCTCCAGAAAAAAAAAGAAACAAAAGAAAATCAAAATAAAATAATAAAAAAGCCACATAAAGATGGAAAATACACAGAGAATCTGGATACTCTATGCCATATTGTTGTCTTTAAATTGTTTGATTGCCGAGGAAAGACATACTGCTGCTAAAATACATTTGATTATAAATGCTTCTAAATCAATCCAACTTATACATCTTACAAATGCTGTGACTTCAAAATTTAAGTCTAAGGACAGGCTACTTGGAAAAAGAATTTCTGTTTGTGTTTCCACAGAAAATAAAAAACTATGAATTCCTTCCAGACTAATATGAATCAAGCAAGACCCCCTGAAGCTGAGACGATACAGCCTTACCGACTACAAAACAAGGACTTGGTCAGTTTTCTATGTTTTATCATGATCCCCATGGTATATGAACATCACCCCAAATCAGCAGGAAGCAGTTTAGAAAGAACGACGCCCAAATTCCCAAATATTGTTTATAAATGTTTGTTTTCATTTAAATGGGGTTGGTTATAAATGATAATGAGCATGTCAATCTCTTTTTTAAAAAAGAAAAGGGGAATAGGATACAGGAATGAATACTTTTCATTGGTATGGATTTTCATTTATTGATACAACTTTAAGGTCAATTTTGTGATCCGTATATGTCTCTTGTTTAGGTATTATGTTTATACAGATCTTTTAAAATGATATGCAAAATTAAATACAGGTTATATAGTTATCTATAATAGTTAGAACTTATAATTAGACTAGTTAGGTTTTCTAGATTTAGAGATGTATTTGAGATGGTTAGGTATTCTTCAAACCTTTCAAAGACCTACAGAAATATGGCATTTAAATGGTTTAGGTTTTTCTTGGCAGTGAGACACAACTGCTCCTGGCACACCAATTACATCAGAAAGGAGGATGGGCATCGAAGAAACTCGTTAGGGAGTTTGCTTTCAACATGGCAAGATTAGCCTTTTAGGCAAGAAACTGCTTTTGCCTGGGCTGTTTGTTGCTGTATAAACTGGATATACAGGACCCACAAGAAAGTGACTGCTGAACTTACAAAACAAGACAGTACTGAAGGGTTCCTGTTGAAATGGAGAAGTGTGCCAGACACACTGTGGCCTATGGGCTGAAGATGGATGCCCCAACGTTACAGAGGAACTTTGGGTGACTGTCCAGGTAGCAGATGTCTCTGTCAATTCTAGAGTTTATATATTATCCTCCTGTGGTCTTTGATAGAGTTGAAGACAGATAGTTATGGTTATAGTTTTCTTCAGTTATTATAAAAGATAAGTTATCCTTCTTTTTATTTAGACAGAAAAGAGGAGATGATGGGGAATGTACTGTGTATGTTTATCTTATTGATTGTTAAATAAAATACTGTTTGGCCAATGAGGCAGCAAGTAGACGGGACTAGGAGTCAAAGAGGATTCTGGGAAATGTAGTAGAGAAGTGGTGATCCAGGCCGGAAGTGACATAGCAAGGAGACTCATATTTAAGCAAGCAGAAACAGGAAGTGCCCTTTTCCTCCTCAGTCTTCCTCCAGTCACGCAATGTGATCCACAGGCAAATTTGCCACAGTCGCTATTGTCTCTCCTCATGGACGGAGTGAGCGGTTGGGACAGGTGGAGATCAGGTGAACTGAACAGTGGAAGGGGAGCAGGAAAGAAAAGTGACTATTTCTGTTTCTTGTTGAGCGATCCAGGCTGATAATGGAGCCCGTATTCCTTTACAACATTTGATTTCTGTCCTACACTCATGCCTGGTGAAACTGTACAGTGATTTCTCAGTAAACTATATATATATACACACTCTCAGTCTATAATAGCAAATCAGGTATTTTTCATTGACAGTATAAAAGCTTTGAGCTTAATTTTCTTCTAAATATAGCAATAAACATGTCTGTGCTTGCTGTAACTTACAAATCATTCTTGTTCATCACCTTACTTTTTTGTTACTGGCTGCTGCCCTGTGTTCTCCCTTCCAAGATAAACCCAGATCCCTTGCCAAGGCCAAAAACATAATAGAGGGGACCTATTCCCAGGAAGGACTTCATGGTTCACTGGGAAGGTTGGTGGCAGCAACAGAGAGTTGTTCCATAAGGCCTGGTTCTTGATTTCTCTATAGTCTTTTGAGCCTTGCCTTGGCAGATCAAAAATTGTTCAAAATGGACTAACACTACTCTTCTGATCTATCGGTGAACTAACCATTCCTGCAAAAGGAAGCTATCCCAAAGCTTTGTTACTTCTTCAAGTCATCTACTTCCAAGCCTTGTCATCTGACTGGTGCTACACTTGTGCCATTGTCATCTCTCACCTGCAGTCTTCCTCCTGGGAGTTAACTTGTATATAATATGTCACCAGTGTTCACTGTGAATGATGGTGGAAAGAGGGGGAAGAGAGAGAGAGAGAGAGAGAGAGAGAGAGAGAGAGAGAGAGAGGGAGGGAGAAGAAGAGGGGGAGAGAGGGGGAGGGCAACAGGACAGGTCCTCCTTAGAGGCTCCAGGTGGGAAGTAAGGGAAACTTACTTTAGTTCTGATGCACAGAATTCAATAATAGATCTGTGTTTTCTAAAGCCAGGTAGAGATTCTGGCAATAAGGAAGCTGTTCCACCAGTGACTCCCTCACTTTTGGTTGTAAACTCAGACTGTCTTCTACATTCCAAAGCTGTGTATCCAGCCCTGTTCTTAGAAACAATCACTAGGATGTCTCAGCTATGCCTCCAGCTCAAAAGTGGGGGTTGCTCCAGATGAGGTGCTGTGTCAGTGCCCACTTGTCCTTTAAATGGACAGTCAACTTCACAAAATTATTCAAGCTGGAATCCTAGGGACATTGTTATGGATTTTCTGTGATCATCCCAAGTCAAATAACCGTAGAGTTTGATTGGTTTTTCCTCCTCCATCTCTGGGCTATGAACATTTCTTTTTCCCTCCATCCTCATCCTAATCCAATGACAATCATCCGTCATCTGCACCACTCTCATAATTGCTTTCTCTCATATGAGTCTTACATATTCTCAGTGCCTCATCTGACCCCCAATTTTATGTAAATCACAACTTGTCCATGCTACAAACAATTCACTGTTTTTCTATTTTGGGTCTTAATGGCAACAGCAGATGAATTTTCTGCCTCTCATGTCTCTGATTTCAGATGCATTGTCTGGTCCCTATGCATCATCCCTATGCATAATCACTTTCATTTTCTCATCTGCAGCCTCCCTTGTCCTCTTTCGTTGTCCTCTTAACAGACCACATTTCTTCTCCCTCTAGGGTCAGAGCACATGCAGCTTTTAACCTCTGAGAACAAGCAGTGACTTGTGTCTGTAGCTCAGGAGGCACAGAGATTCAGGATGCAGTTGCAGGGACCTTTTAAACTACCTTTAATTGAGAGCAGTCAGAGAAGCAGGGAAGTCTGGAATTCAACTTCAAGGAATCGGAGAGCAGACACTTAGCCAGGATCAGCCCAGCACCCAGTCCAGAGGAAGCCTTCGTGAGGGGACTACAGTGGGAAGGTCCTCTCCTGCTACCCTGGAAAGGAATGTCCCTCAGCCAAACATGGTACTCCTTGACCACATTCATACATCAAATAAGAGTAGCGGGCCCTTCAGTGGTGGTGTGGGGAGATGAGAATTGGCCAGAGGGAGATAGAAAGGAAAACTGTGGTGTCCAAGCCAGAAGAAGAAGACCAAACACTGTGAAATCAGGAAAGAGATCACTGGGTCAAAGAAAGTGATCACTGACAACGGTGGGTAGATCAGTAAGTGGACCTTGAGTAGCAGAGACTGTGAGTAGTCAAAGGTGATGACATGATTCTATTAAGAGAACAGTAGGCTGAAGGAGCAAGAATTTGAAGGGGAATGCTGTTTTCTTCAGACAGGAGTGACCAGGACATGCTTAGCGTGTGGGTTATCTCTTGAGTTTCCCTTCACAGCTGCAAGTCTGTCTTTGTTCTAGTGTTGTTTCTGTGGCTGTGATAAAATTCTCTGACCTAAAGCAACATAGAGAACAAAAGGGGGTTATTTTTATTTTAGGTGCCAGGTCACTGTCCATCATGCACAAAAGTCAGGGCAGGAACTCAAGGGCAGGAACTTAAAGGCAAGATTGTTTTCTCTGCCCGATAGCATTACTCATCCTCCCCATGCACCCTCCCCTTCGCTACAGACACAACCCTGAGTTTTATTCTTAAAAGAACAAAAAGCTCATGGAGCCCACTTGGTATTGTCCACTCTTGAGAGTGAGACCTACCCTGGAGTATATATAGTCTACCTACCAAATGGTTCCACCATTAAAGAAACTGACTTTGAGGGGCCAGTAGCTTCTCACTTATCGATGGAATTTCATGCTTCCACCATACATTCTAGGGTAGTCTGACTTGAGCTTGCATGAGTCTTGTGCATGCTATGACAGTCACTGTGAATTCATATGCACAACTCTCCTGTTGTGTCTAGGAAACACTGGTTCCATGAAGTCATCTACCACCTCTGGCCATGACAATCTTTCCAGTCCCCCCTCTGCTAAGAGTGCTGAGCTCTGAGAGTAAAGAGAAAGCATTTTCTTGTTACTCAGTAGAGTCTACACATGTCTAAGCTTCTCACAATGGTGGCTATGGTCCCTGGGACCATGGACATGGTACTTAATCTTGTCTTGCAACATGGTGCCATAAAGTCAATATGTTCTTGTATATCTATGTTTACATTTTGGCTCTCTTGATAGGTAGGTGTGTGTGTGTGTGTGTGTGTGTGTGTGTGTGTGTGTGTGTGTGTGTGCGCGCGCGCGCGCGCGCGCATGTGAAAATCTTATCTTGTGGTTCCCCGTTGGCTCCACTCAAAAGATGCCTGCTAAATCTTTCTGCTTCTTTGGTGAGTGATCATTTTTCCTCATGTGGACTCACCCATTCTGATGCTCGGATGCTCACTGCAGGCTCCTGCAGGCAGAAGAGGAGGAGGAGGCAGAAGAGGAGGAGGAGGAGGAGGAGGAGGAGGAAGCAGAGGAGGAAGAGGAGGAGGAGGAGGAAGTAGAAGAGGAGGAAGAGCCTCGAGGAAGAACCTCTGCATCTTTCAGAGTTCAGGGCTCTGGATTTTTTGAACCAGGATGCTGGGGACATTCGTGATGTCTCACAGTGTTGTGACAGAATATGAAGTGGAAATGACCTCAGGGCTGATTTTGACTCACAGTTCATCGTGGTGGGAAGGTACGGCGGCAGGGCACGAGGCAGCCGCTCACATTGCACCTTCAGTCAAGGAGCAGAAGGAACTGAATGCTGGTATTCCACTTGTGTTTTCTTTTATATTCAGCTTTGAACCACCCTGTCCTTGGAAGGCACCATCCATATTTAGGGTAGGTCTTATCTGCTCTGCTAATCCTTTCTGGTAGCATCCTCCTACACGTACCCATAGGTGTGTGTCTCTGATGATTCTAAATCCAGTTAATTTGTCCATGAAGATAAAAACCCTTACACTGGCCTTGGTATAATGAACCTTGCTTGCCTGTGTATTTAGGTATATCTGGAGGTCTACCGCTCTATCTGGCCCAGGGTCTGCTCCCTGACTGTGCCTATCCTTCACTAACAGCAAGAGGAGGCTCTCATAAGCAGCCGTTCATGGTGTTTGTTTCTCTGGGATTCTCCGCATCCTTCTGCAGTGTGTCAGTACAAATTAGTATTCACGGGCCAATTCCACCATGGGAGTGGGCATTGTTGTCTTAGCTTGTAAGTGTCTGATTATTTGGAATCATTATACCAGCAAAGGGTATTCATGTTGCTGGTTCCTGTAACATTTGGTTGCCACCCATGACATCTTCAGTGCTCTTCCCGTTGCCTCAGCCAGCAATACCACACTCAGGCTCCATCCTGAGAAGGATCTGGCAAGGAACTCTTGTTAGTCAGGTAGTAAATGAGCCAGCTCCCTGACTCCAGATTAATGCCCACTTCCTCAGTCCACTCTTTAAGTCACTGCATTGGTTCAGGCCCTCTAAGTCGGGAATAGTTAGCTGTGTAGAGGAGTGGAGATGGTAATGAAGGAAGCAGAGACAGGCAGCAGGGGAAGAGCCTCCAGACTCTGGCTACTGTGACAGGAGATGGGGATGGGGATCACACAGGAGGACCCATGGCTGTAGAGAAGTTTGCTTTGGAAATATCTTGACTAGACTGTCAGGGAGCTTGCCCCTTGGAAGAGTCCCCTGTTGGACTCAGGTCTCTGAGGTACTCAGTGACTCCTTGTAAAATATGTGCTCAGAATAACTATGTCTTCCACAGATATTCTTTTTAAGGAAACCTGAGTCACGTGTTCATGGCTGATACTAGAGAGATGTTGTTGTTACACTGAAATGTCCTGAGGTGGGGGGCTTATGGGGAGAAGAGGGGCTATGGTCCAGTGGTAATGTGCTCGCCTAGCATATACAAGACCATGAATCTATCTCCAGAATTATAAAAAAGACAGGGGTCTATCTACTAGAAATCTTTGAATAGGATGCCACAGACAGTGTGTGGGTTTACCCTGGATGTCCTTGTTCCCAGGGCAGTGACTCAGCACCTCTCTCTCATGGTCTCAGTCTTTCTCAGGCTGGAGACAGAGGCTTGGTAGGAAGGAAGCCTTCTGATGCTGACTCATTGGCTGGGATTGAGAGGTGAGCTCTAAAGGCTCTTCTACAGCTAATCTTCCTTTTACCTCCTTCTTCAAGCCTGCCTTCCATGCGTGCCATGCCTCCAGCCCTTCAGCTTGCATTGGGATACACAGCAAGAATCAATTTGTTTCTTGTTAGCATTTCTCTGTGCAGACACAGCTCCCTGCTCTTCCCTCTGCTAACTCAACAGTCATTTATCCATCCTCTCTTCACCCACCTAAGGGACAACCATTTCTCTTCCACTGCAGGCTCCTTTCCTGTTTATTCTTGTCCCAACGATGCTGCACCAGTTTGACCTTTACATCTAGGGTTGGGGGAGGGTACATCCTCAGAACTGAGAAGGATCAGGCCCCATGTGTGGTCAGAAGAAAGGAGGGCAGAACTGATCACGACTCGACCGTGATGTATCTTTAGTGTGGGAAGCCGAGGATCTTCCCTCCTGAAGGCTCTTGCAATTTTCCTTTTGTTAGCATGTCTTCTTTCCCACCCACCAGCATCATTAGAGGTGATCCTATTAACAGATGACACATTTTACTCTAAAAACTTCTCCATCTTTGTGATTCTCTTACACTAAAAAAGCACAGCTTTCAAAAATTTAGTTTATGAATTGGGTATGTTGGAACATCCCTTTAATCCCAGAACTCCAATGCCTGAGGGGCAGTAAGATCATAAGTTTGGGGCCAACCTGGGCTACACAATAGTGCACAAATACAAAAAAAAAAAAAAAAAAAAAAGCACCAATCCAGCTTGGGCTACACAGTGTGAGGCCTGTCTTTCTCTCTCACACACAGATAGATAGGTAGTTACAGGAACTGTGTGATATTTGGTGCTGGTCTTTAAATCACCCATAACCCAGTGGTATAGATGATATAGACTGCTTTACATGGTGTGGCAAATGTTTATGGTATATAGATTTAAGGAGTTCTGTGGAAATGAAGAAAAGGGCTCCAAGATCTACTTGGGAATTCGGCAAGGTTCCTGGAAGAAGTGAGATCCCAGCTAAGCCAGCCAGGTGAAGACCAAGGGAAGATGCTACAAAAGAAGCAGTGGAGCAGAACCCTGAGATAGAGGGGAAAGTAGGAGGCTGTGGGTCCTTTTGAATAAGTGGTAAGAGCAGACCCTGGGATCCTTTTTGAACATTTCAAGGAATCAAAGAAAATATGACGTTGGATGTGGACATTAGAAGCTTCTCACAGGCTATTGGCTCTACGGAGTGTGCAGGGCACATTAGCAAGTAAGAGTCAGGGGGAGGGGGACTTGATCAGGTAGTAGTCACTGGAATTAAGTATGACCACTGACATCAAAAGTCTGTGCGGGGACCAGTCTGGCAATCATGAGTGGATAAAGCATTCAACCTCTTTCTCACACAGTTGGAACCATGATCTCTCTCTTTTGCCCAGTTCTAACCATCCGGGAGTAGGTCATCTAGTCTACTTGTCCCAGCACATCCAGGGATACAGACCTGTAGATTCATTTCCTTCTTGTTCCTAAGACTTGAAGTTCCCCCCGTGTCTTACCTTTGGTTGGTCATTGTTTTAGGAGCACAGAATGATAACTCATCCATCAGTCATCTTGCTTTAGACCAGCATACACTAGTCACATATCTGTCATTATGCTGTGTTTATAGATGCCACAAACAATCCCATTCAACAACGTGCACCTCACACCTTCACTTCCAATCTGCCCACTCCTGATGTTCTCTGGTTCCATTTGGCCAAGGAATCTCAGGGCATTGTGATGATAACCGGACACCTGAAATGAGTTGAGATGCTGTGAAAGTCATTTAATCATGCAACTTAATATTTTAGTAAGTATTTTCACGATAAGTACACACTCTCACAAAGTGAAAAGCTTTAAAGAGAAAACTCCCTGCTCTGGGGGAAGATGGAAGAGACACTTCTAGGAACACACGGACCTTGTCAGTCATTTGGAGAACTCATGATAGGGGCCTTTAAATTATGATGATGAGGTAACCAACAGGTGTGCCAGATAAGAATAGTGTGGTGGCTTAAGTTTTCACTCCTACACTTCTACTTTCAGACTAATTGACAACAAATTCTCGCTGAGCAATTGTGTCATAAGATATTTAAACTTCACTGATACCAGATGTTTTAGTCATTGTTCTGTTGCTGTGAAGAGACACTATAACTAGGGGAACCCTTATAAAGGAAAACATTTAATTGCTTACAGTTTCAGAAGTCAGTCCATTATCATCATGGCAGGGAGCATGGTGGCCCCCTTGGCACTGGAGCAGTAGCTGAACAATTTATATCCTAATCTCTGCAGGCAGGCAGGCAGGCAGAGAGAGCAAGAGAAGAGAAAGCAAGACACACACACACACACACACACACACACACAGAGAGAAGAGAGAGAGAGAGAGAGAGAGAGAGAGAGAGAGAGAGAGAGAGAGAGAGAGAGAGAGAGCCCGGGCCTGGGCCTTTTGAAACCTCAAAGTTCACTCTCAGTGATACATTTCCCCCAATAAGTCCACACCTCTTAATCCTTTTAATCCTTTCAAACCGTTCTACTCCCTGGTGACTAAGCATATAAACACAAGCCTATGGGAGTGGCGGGCCCATTCTTATTCACACCACCACTCCAGAAGACCATGATACCTGGAGCCAAATCCAAAGGAAAACTGAAATGCCTGTCTAGCATGTGAAAGTCCCCTGTCTCTATCCCAGTACTGAAAGGGAGAGAGGGGAGCAAGCAGCAAGAAGTTAGGTGTCTTT
Organism: Cricetulus griseus; assembly: GCF_003668045.3. Taxonomy (NCBI): domain Eukaryota; kingdom Metazoa; phylum Chordata; class Mammalia; order Rodentia; family Cricetidae; genus Cricetulus; species Cricetulus griseus. The sequence continues at coordinate 270,174,249 of NW_023276807.1, read as the reverse complement.
TCGAGGAAGATGAGTAGGACAAAATGTGTCACAATAGCTTGGATTTATGTGTGATCCTCTGCAGCAGAAACCACTTCACCTTTTGAGGTGACCTTTACAGAATCATAAAATCAGTTTTATTTGACATCCAGATCAGTGCTCTGCCATGAACAGAATGCTAGCACTTTACCTGGAGAAGAAAACTGAAGAGACAGGCATGTCCCTGGGGCCAGGTGGGAGAAGGCTCTGGAACAAGACTGGAACTCGTCAGAGTTCCTGAACTTGATTCAGTCAGCATCGGGAAGAACCCTGAGCACCCTGTCTCTTGGGTCACTCCTCATGTGCCTACTGTTCCTGCGTCTCTCCCATTAGTACACTCTGTGCTCACACCTGCAGGGGGCTGTTCAAAATAAAATGGCAGACACCAAACGCATTGTTATATGCACACTGCATATAAGCAGACTTATACTTCTTCTTGATATCATATTTTGTTGGTGTCTATAGGAATTTGTGCTAGGTAAAGCATACACAGGGGAAATATCTAACTAGGAAGGATATATTTGGTTTTGTGAGTTTCAAAAGCTAAATGATTCCTTTGTTTTGGCTGAGATGGGGTTTTCCTATCTAGCTAAGGCTTGCTTTAAACTCAGGAATCTTCTGCTTCATTTTCCTGAGTATTACAATTCCAGATGTGTACTCAGCTCCTATGGTCGAAGGTACCAAGAAAAGTTATTTTTTGTTTGTTTGTTTGTTTTTTGTGATCTATCTATCTATCTATCTATCTATCTATCTATCTATCTACCTATCTATCTATTTATCTATCTATCCATATGAATATAGATAGCCTCAAAGAAAGAAAAAGGTGACTTTCTAGCTCTAATGGTTTGACAAAGTTGTCTTTGGAGATACTTGATAATCTCAGAAGCCAGTGTACTGATACAATGATTTTCAGCTGAGACTTCCAAACTAAAATGTTTGATTTTGAGTCTCAATTCCATGACCTATAAGCTGGCTGATTTTGAGCAAGATCCTTGACCTGTCTCTGTGCCTCAATGTTTTCAACTCTAGTATTAAGGAAGTATTAAGTAGCGGTGCAGGAAGCTGTGTGACTATGTGGAGAAGAGGGACACTTGGCTTTCAAAAAAGTCCAGCCCCAGGCTTGGTCTCTGGCTCTTCCTGGGTTTGGAGCTTTAAGATAAATCTCTACAGCTTCCCTTATTTTAGTAACCTCTCTTGTAACATGACAGTTCCTGGACCATCCCATGACACAATACATAAGACAGCTCTTTGCCAATCACTGAAGAATCATAGATTGTGGTTTAATTTATTGTTTCTTTAAAGCACCTTGGTAGTGCGTCCTTGAAGGAACAGCACACTGCATTCTCTGCTCTCGATAAATGCTGATAGGAAATTTGGACTCGGGTGGGGTGAGTGGGGATATCTCAGTTGGAAAAGAGCTTGCCTTGTGAGCAGGAGGACGTGGTCCTGGGAGCACACTTAAGAAAGCCATGAGGAAGTAAGCATGAGCTGTGTAAGGACAGCCCCAGTAGACATGGCAATATGAAAAGGGGGAAAAGCCCACCGGGTCTCAGCCTTACAAAAAGGACTACAGGAAACTAAGGAATAATGGATGGGAGGAGGAGAAATAGTCTTCTGCAGGGAAGATCATGCCAATTGGTTATGTAATACCAAGTGGTCAACTGAAAACACACATATAAGCAACAGTATACAGACTGAGCAAGTTATATTTAGGAATACATATGTATCTAGGTATGTGCATACAGTAACATTTAATGAGAAAAGAAGGTATGAAATTGGAAAGAGATCAAGGAGGGTAATATGGGCAGCTTTGAGAGGGAGGAGGATGGGGAAATGTAACTATATTAGGATCTCAAAAGTTAAAAAAAGAATTTAGAAGGTTACACAGAGAAAATATTGGAAGAATTAATTAATTGGAAGAATAATTATTAGAAAAAAATAATAAAAAGAAAAATGGGAACTGAGGCGTGTGCTTGTAATACCAGTGCCACAGGGATGAAGGCAGGAGTGCCTAGCTGGATGCCCAACCCAGTTTCTGAGCTCAGAGGCAATGAGAGACTGTGTTAAAAAAGAAAAATAAAGCAGAGGTTGTCTGAGGAAATATGCCAAAGGCTGACTGCTGGCTTTTATAGAAAGGAAGGAAGGAAGCAAGGAAGGAAGGAGGGAAGGAAGGAAGGAAGGAAGGAAGGAAGGAAGGAAGGAAGGGAGGAAGGACAAAGAGACAGTGGGGGAGAAGGGAGAAGGAAGGGAGGAGCAAACTTGTTTCCAGGCTAGTAATTTGTCCATAGAACATAGACAGATCTTTACTATGCTCATTTGTTTTAACAAATACACAGCTCCTTAGTGTGAACCAGGTGAAGTTTAGAACTGTCACACCAGAAAGCTGTCTTCCTTAAATTCATTTTCAGTAGTGTATCCAGTTCCACCTCGTTGTCCACTTGGCACAGCCCGGCGTCATCAGAGAGAAGAGCCTCACTTGAGACATGGCCTGGATCAAATTGGCCCCTAGGCCTGTCTGTGGGGGATTGTCTTGATTATCAACGGATGCAAGCACCATCCTTAGGTAGGTGGTCTTGGGATGTACAGGAAAGCTAGCTAAAGTATGAGCCTGTGAAGAATCCAGCAGCAATGTTCCTCCATGGTTAAGTTCCTGCCCGGCCTTCCCTTAATGATGGACCATAACCGGGAAGTGTCAGACAAGGAAATCCCTTCCTTCTCTGAGCTGCCTTTGGTCAGAATGGTTATCACCACAACAGAGATCAAATTAGAACCCTGGGGACTCGGAAGATAGGCACCGATAAAATGGAGTAGACTAGTAACATCTGACAAGTCCTGTGAGAAACCCAAGTTGGGAAGGAAGGAACTAAGAGAGCAGAAACACGGTGCTCATGTGGCGTTTCCAGCCCCTCCTAAACGTTTACATAGAATCTGCTCTGTTTTCATCCATCTTCATTTTTTTTTTTTTTTGGACAGATCTGGAGAGCCACAGGGGAAATGGAAGTTAATTTGGAGATTAATTGAGTTTGATGAGTTTTGAAGCTGTTCTTTTTAAACTTCTGGACCACTTAGAAAACAACAAAAATGAAACAGAATATGCCAGCAAAAAATCAGAGAAGCTCTCTCCTCTACTGTAATATTGGTAATTTTGTAAGAAACTAGTCCATTTAAAATTGGTGAATACATAGATTTAGGAACAAATTGTACAGACCTTTGCAGAGACACCATGGAGTGCACTTATTTTTCTGACTTCATTTTCCATTTTCAGAATGTTCCCAATCATTGGGGCACATGGAGCTCTGTGGACTAGGAGGGCATGGCTGTCCTCCTTAGGCCATGTCTGTGATCCCTCTGAGATGATTTCCTCTAAAAAAAGTTCAGTTGCATGATTAGATATAAAATTCATCTATAGCACGTCTAAATATGTTAAACAAGCTGTTTTTTGAAAACAAAAACATACCTGAGTTGTTTTCCAAAAATAACAACAAAAACCCAGTAAAATGTAAATTTGTAGAATAAAGAGAAACTCTCTCTCTTCCCCACTTGAGGTCTCTTTATGTTTTAGAATTTCCTTAGAGACATTTTCTTTTTCTGAGTTATGAGCATGGTATTTGTCCATGTGCAGGTTTGTGCACAGGAAGCCAGGTACTCCTGGATGCCAAAGAGCACTTAATTCCCTGGAGTTTTGTGAGTTTCCCAGTGTGATGGTGAGTACCAGGCTGAGATCCTCCGCAAGAGCAGCAAGCACTCTTAACCCCTGAGCCTTCCCTCTAGCCCCTCTTTTGGTTTTCTATAAAAGTTTTGACTTTGTGGTTCCCATTTTAATTGACCTTTTCAGAAAGTACTAACTGACCTTCTTGGGTCCGGGCAATAGCAATGTTAGCAAGGTGGATTGTGTGTATGAACTCTGCAACCAAGTAGTTCTTACAGCCATCAACTCATCTCTTTAAAGCTAAAGGCACTCTCCTACATTCATCATATTTTAGTTACCTGGGTTTAATTCCCAAGGTTTTTCAGTGAAAAGATTATTATTTTGAATCTTAATGAAGTGTAGGTAGCTGCCTAATATTTTAATATCCATTCATTATCTAGTTCAACATTATTGAGCATCCACCCATGTTGGGTAGCAGTCAAGACATTTCTCTAATGTCAGCTTTGTCACGGGAGTTCAGTGAGGGAGAACCATGGTGGGGTATAAGAATTTCAAAGGAGTTTGACCTTTTAGTTGTGGCTTTCCCATCCATATTTTACATAATCAGAATCACTCACAAGAGGAGAACCTAGGATGCTCGTTCAGTGGGCATCCTAGCCTCAAGTACCCATCTCATCCACACCTGATCCTAAGGATGAAGATGAAAGTAGGTGACCCGGATGGGCTATTGTAGAACGTGGTCATATCAATAGACCCTAAGGGGATTTCCTGAGTTTACATGATTCACATACTACCTGATAGTATGTTTAACCTGGGAGGGGACATTCAAAATGACATATTGCTGAAGTTTAACAATAAAAGTAGCATCTGTCCTTGTTACTGTCCTTGGCTGACCTGGAATTGATATTCTGAAGAGACTTCTGCGATGTTTTTCCATGGCTGCTGGGATCCTCAGTGCCTGCTGTTTAGTGTTTGCATAGCAACCATTGCCTGTGATCAGGAAGCACTGCAGCTTGTTTGCCTGAAAACACAGGTAAACAGTAGCCTGAGAGGAGGCAAGCACCATTTCAGCATCTGTGCATGACAGGTACAGCTCCCAGGTTTGGGAATATACTTGCCCCGTGGACTAGCCTGCTGTGCTCAGCGTGAATTGTGCATACACAAAGAAAGATCGAATAGGGCGGGGCGTTTTTCAAACATGTGCTTGCATTCAGTAGGTTCATGCTTTCAATTCGAGATTTGGATAAGCAGCATCCTCCTTGGGGGTCATCCTGCTTTCCGGATGCAAAGGGATTGCTGATACTATGCTTGCCCCTGTTTGTGAGCACTTGCTGCTTTGCATATTTTCTTGTTGCTTTGAGATAATCTTGTTATATACTCCCCCACCCCAAATAGATTGGTACTTACTAAGAAGCCCAGGCTGACTTTGAACTCCAAGGGATCCTTCTTAAGCCTCTTGAGTGTTGGGAACAGGGATGTACCACCATGTTCAGCTTTCTCTATATAATTTATATTATTGATATATACATTGATTTTATTTTTTTTAGGAATAAGTCTCTATTACAATGCTAAATGTGCTTGACAAGCTACACATGCCCCAAATCTTCCAACTGAAATTGTTACTCCTGTTCTCTCTTCTTCTGAATAGCTAATTCAGAGCCAGAGGATTCACAAAAGACATGGGGAAAATGATGTCTTGAGAAAAAGTAGCTCATCTTGGGTCACTGCTTTAGGTAATGGAGTTTAACTGTGTCACAGACAGAGAAGAGGCACAATAGCAAGGCCCCAATTAAATTAAGGTGACAGTTCCCCTTTGAAGGGATTATTATGAAAGCACTCATTTCTCCTCATTTCCCCAACCAGGCTATACTTTTCACAATTCCTTAAAAGTTTGTTTTGTAAATAGACCTTGTTTTCTTTTTCTCCATGTGGGGACATGTGTGGGTGACATTTTGCCCCCAGGAAGTTCCTTCCAGATCTATTTATGTGGCCAAGAAGGCTAGGTCATGTTTAAGCACCAGATCTGCATAAAATCAGAACTGGATTTCTCAAGAATAAGAGACCTTTCCCTATTGGCATTATTTGGGATTGGAGAAGAAAATGAGTCCCAAGCTTTTAAATACTAAAAATGTGTCTAAATTTGGTTCTACTTAAAAGAAGAAAAAATATAAAAATTAATGCAATCAGCATATTTTAAAATTCCTAGCAGTCTATAATTTAGTAAGGATATTTTCACTGTGCTCCCCACAGGCCATGGCTGCTTATGTGCCCAAACATTTGCAAAGCTTGCCTTTGCTTATATCTTTTCAATTGTCCATCCATCCATCCACCCAACCATCCATCCATCCATCCATCCGTCCATCCATCCATCTATCTATCTGTCTGTCTATCTATCATCTATGTATTTATTTTCCTGTTTTCTGTGTGTGTATTTTGTCTGTGCATGTGTGAATGTGTGTATGTATCTACATGTACACGTGCCATCAAAACATTGATAGCAAATACCATTCTTAAATTGCCTCTCCACTTTGTCATTTATGGTTGAGACAGGTTCTGTTACTATACCTGAAATACATTAATTTAACTATCCTGACTGGCTACCAAGCCCTAGGGGTACTGCTTTCTCTGCCTCCCCAGCCCTGGAATTACAAATGCATTTTGAAACACCAGACTTCAAAGTGGGTACTGGGAATTGAAATCAGGTCTTTGTGCTTGGAGATCAACGCTTTACCAACTGAGCTGGCTCCCTCGTTTCTCATTTGTCTCAACTGGTATCATTTGCCCCTGCTCTGCTTCCAGCTAATGCCCCCTTTGAGGCAGTGTGGTTAGAATACTGACTTTCTTTATGGGGAAAATGAAGATGGACACAGATTACATCACTGGGTCCTGCGGAATGACTGAGGACTACGAAGCAAGTGGCAAATGTGTATGAGAATGTGCACACATGTATAGTGGTCGGGGTGGAAGTGACCTGTATCCCAGGCAATGGCTGTGCCATCAGCAAAATGCCACTTGTCGATAGTGGCGTGTCAGGAGATTGTATGGTAACCTAAACTGGGGAATAAGCAATATAAAGCTGTGGTCCTTGCATTGATGCACTTGCTGACATCAAACGCTGACAGCCTTCTCTTGGGAGACGTTGTTTACTTGTGTGGTGACCGGTTGAGCAAATGGAACTACCAGAGATGGATACAGCAGCCAAACTGCCTAGTTATGTGTGGGAGGTTTACCCAGGCTGTTCAGAGTAGTGTACCTTGTTTAAACTGGCTCAGCCAAGGGTCTTCGCTCTGAAGCTGGCCACTCCTACTGCACAGGTTATGGGCTGGAAAATTGACTTAACATCTGAAACCCCTTTTCTCCATCTGCAGAGGTAGCAAATTGTAGAAAAATACTGAGCTGGAAATATGGAGTGTAGATCCAGGACACCTGCTTAGCTGTTATGGTATATGATATTTTCACAGGTCGGCCCCCTCCTCTTGCTGATGAACCCAGCCACCATAGAGCACCCCCCAGCACCTGAGACTGCTTCTACTCAGCTAGACCTCTCTCTCCCAAGAGCCACCTCTCTCCCAAGCTCCTGAATGGTGAGCCTGTGTTAGAAAGACAGGACTCCTTGGCTTCAGGACGGATCCCTTTTAAATTTGTACATCAAGTACACAGTATTGGGTCCCCTATTTATTCTTTTACACTAGCCCCTAAATATAAGAGCCTAGAAAAGACACAGGGAAGGCAGGGCCAGATTATGGAAAGGATTATCCTTTGATAACTGTTACTTGGAGCTTGTTGGTTGGATACTGTTTTTGCTTTGGTTTTGTTTTCCTTTCAATCTTACAGCACAGTGTTTTGGTTTGAAAGAAAATGGCCCCCAAAGGAAGAGGCACTAGTAGGAGGCAGGGCCTTGTTGAAGCAGATGCGGTCTTATTGAGGGAAGTCTGCTACCTTGCAGGTGGGCTTTGAGGTCTCATATACGCTCAAGCCACACCCAGTGTGACGGACTACTTCCTGTTACCTGTGCAAGACGTAGAGCTCTCAGATACCTCTCCAGCACCAGGTCTGCCCACATGCCACCATGTCCCACCATGATGATAATGGACTGAATTTATGAACTATAAACCACCCAATTAAATATTTTCCTTTATAAGAGTAGCCATGGTCATGGCGTCTCTTCACAGCAACAGAAGCTGGTACCAGCGACTGAGGTTATTTGTGTGATAGGCCTGGCCATGCTTTTGTTTGAAGGAATATGGACCATGGGACTGTAGATCAGAAAAACAGTTGAATGCTTTAAGGGCTGCTTAACGGTTCATTCTAGAGGAACACGGAAGACAGAGGTGCTGAGGGTGATTTGAACGGTGGGGCCTGGCTCAAGTGGTTTCAGAGGAGAAGAATTTCAGCATGCTGCATACAGATCATTCTTATGATATTTTGTTGAGGATTGTGACTGCTTTTTACCCTTGTCTGATGGAGCCTACCTGAAGCCAAAGTGAAAAGATTTGGATTAATTGTGTTGGCAGAGGAAATCTCAAACTCTGTCATGTGGTTATTAGTGTCCATGCTTACAAAGATTTATAATGAAAAGGAGCAAGCTAAGCAAGGAAAAATACAAAATGTAAAATTAGAGTAGAAAAGGAGCACAAGAAAGTGGAATGGAGTTAAGTCCTGTGTTCAAGGAGATAAACAGATTAAGAAATGGAATAAAGGGAGTGATGATCTCAGGGCAAGAGCCCATTCAGCTAAGTTTCAACTTGTGAAAAGGAATTAAAGAAAAGTTTAGAACCTGGTGTGGTGGTGCACACTTTAATTCCAGTACTCTGGAGGCAGAGGCAGGCAGATCTGAGTTTGAGGTTAGCCTGGTCTACAGAGAGAGTTCCAGGACAACCAAGCTCAAGTAGTTAAGGAAACCATGGAAAACAGAAAGCTGGTGAAGATATGATTGAACAAGAGACTAGGTTCCAGTCCTAGCAAGTAGCAGAACATGGCAGCTTTGGCCATGTGGTTCTGGCTTTAGAGTCAAGGACAGAAAGAAAGGAGTTATGGAATCTCCCTCCACAACTAAGGAAAGCCAAGGAGGCCAGGCATGTGTCAGGGGTGTCTCTTGATGGAGTCCCAAAGAGGCCATTGCATGAAGCTTTGAAGATGAAGCCTGGATTACCCTGGAGACCCTAAGATGCTGGGGATGCCCGAGCCATGGGATACTTACTAAGGAGAGCTGCTAACAGGGAGTGGAAACAGCCCAAGACAAAGAAGTGTGTTGCAGTTAACAGAGCTGAAAGGAGTTGGAGATCTGACGAGTGTTTTGACATCAGATAAGGAGATGGAGAATTTGGAGTTTGCCCAGTTGGTTTGTGGTCCTGTTTTGGTCCAGCATTTCCTATGCTCCATTCCCTGCCTTTTGGAATGGTAATGTATACCCTGTGCCATTTAGGTGCTGGAAGTATGTGATCTGCTTTTTATTTTGATTTTTACTGGTGATTACAGTTAAGCGAATGTATTGTATGAATGCCAGAAGAGACCTTGGACTTTTAAACATCATTGAGTCTGTGATAGACTATGGGGAATTTTGAAGTTGGGCTAAATGCATCTTTCATTATGATATGGCTACAAGCCTGTGGGGCCAGGTGGTTTGAAAGAAAATGTCCCCAAAAGGGAGTGGCACTAGTAGGAGTTGTGGCCTCATTGGAGTTGGTGTGGTCTTGTTGTAGAAAGTGTGTCACTGTGGAGGTGGGCTGTGAGTTCTCATATGTGCTCAAGCCACACCCTGGGGGACAGAAACACTTCCTGTTGCCTGCACACCTCTCCAGCACCATGCCTGCCTGCATGTCACCATGTCCCACCATGATGTTAATGAACTGAGCCTCTGAAGTGTAAGCCACACAACTAAATGTTTTTCTCTATAAGAGTCGCCATGGTCATGGTGTGTAGTTAGTTCTTTTACTCTTTTGGGGCCTACCACCCAGCTCCCTAATAAAAACAAATGGAGACTTATTCTTACTTATAAACAAGCTTGGCTTGTTTCTAGTCTGCTTTTCTAACTTACGTTATTCCATTTCCCTTTAACTGATTTGCTTCTGGGCTTTTACCTTCCTTTATTCTATGTATCTGTCTTTCCTTTGGCACCCTCCTCTTCTCCTTTTCTCACCCCTCTTCTCTCTTCTTCTCTAGCCTAGATTTCTCCTCCTTTTTTCCTCTCTGCCTGTCAGCCCCACCTATGCCTCTCCTGCCTAACTATTGGCTGTTCAGCTCTTTACTAGACCAAACAGGTGTTTTAGACAGGCAAAGTAACACAGCTTCACAGAGTTAAGCAAATACAACATGAAAGAAGGCATCACATCTTTGCATCATTAAACAAATGTCCCACAGCGTAAATGAATGTAACACATCCTAAACGGATGCCCCACATCAATGGTGTCTCTTCACAGCAATAGGAACCCTGTATGTTCTTTGCTGTTGTTTGTGGGTGGTCTTCAAGTCTGGTCACTACTATGTAGCTGAAGTCATGAACATCCTCTGATTAACAAATGGAAAGGTTTTCCTAGTGTTTCACCATCTTGTCTTCCCTGATCACAGAACACGGCATTCAGGAAGCTGGCGACATCACCTGCCCCCACATGTGAGGTCTCTTGATTACCTGATCCCACCCACTAGCTGTTAAAATGACCCTATATTGTGCTA